>NC_141137.1:140082037-140414537 GCF_053477565.2 Lygodium microphyllum | reverse complement strand
CTAGGAGCTCCTACAAGGCGAGGACTCCTATAGCCTGATCAAGGAGTATTTTCTTTTATAGTTTTTATTGTATCAACATACTTGGGCATGTAAAAAGGAGGGAGCTGAGCGTAGTGACCCAAGGAGAACAGGGCATCGACCTCAGGACCTGTCTCGGCACCCAAGAACCTACCAAGCCCTCGCAAGGCAACACTTAATCCTTTTCTAATGCTCACTTTTATTTTCGCTCCAACCTTCCTTGTTTTGTCATTTCATTTTTTTGTTAGCAAGAAGCCACCCCTAGGAAGACAAGGTATCGGCCCCGGGTCTGACTCGTCCCCAAGAACCTACCAGGCCTTCGCAAGGCGATGATCAACTGCCTATTCATTTTCATTCCTTTTCTTTTCTCTGATAGGGGTTAGAACCCCTTTTTACACACCTTCGTATTTATATTCATCTTTCAGGATGTTCAGGGTTTCTTGGCATCATCATTATTATCTTTTGGCAGGCTTCTCTAACTACCTCACTACTAACAAGAACTCCTAGAATGGCTGCCTAGCAGGCTAGCAAAACAAGGCCACTTGGACTTCCTTCTAAAACAGGTCTTTCGATGCCTGACAATGTCTTTACAGGAGGCAGTTACTACTCCAACCTCCCTCAAATATACTTAGCCTAAACCTGGGACTTCATGCCTTGGTTGCCGATCCCCAACAAAAATGTATCCCCTTGACAAGTACAAATACACATATAACAGGAAAGAAAGGTACTCATAAAGGAGAGGTATCACCTGGATTGGCCATAAGAAGCTTCCATCACGGCAAAGGATCCTCCAGGCTCCACCAAATTCCACGAATCACAAAACCTGTCCAACACAACACTTAAAACAAAAACCCAATTAAACGCACCCGCACTAGACAGGGCAATGGCCCTCTTGGCCTAATGAAATCAAACATGACTTTGCTACAAAACTGAATCGGCCCTCTTGGCCTAATGAAATAAAACATGCCTTCGCATAACATCCTCCTGGAAACAACTATGATAGACATCAAAGCATACCATTCCCAGGGGAACAGAGGCTCGTAGCCCTAAACTAAGTGCATTAAATTATGACCCATCCCTCCTGCGTGTATCGCAAGAGGTGCTCGCATCACATGTCGTCTAATCAGTCTGTGGGTTCAAGATAATAAAGGCAGATGAGTCTCGCCTACCCTCTGCATCACCCAGATAAACCATCGTCTGCCAAAGAGGGCATGTTCAGAAAGCATACCCCACAAACGACCAGGTCCTGTCTCATCGTCAATAGATATATCAGGACAAGGGCCACAATTAAAGAAGAGGTCTTCTTCATACGCAAAATTAGCCAATGAATCGGAAAACTGATTCCAATTCCGTGGAATCAGCTGAAAAGACACTCTATCAAATTCGTCTAGCAGAGCTATGGCAGTATGATGGTACATGCAAAGGATGGGGTTCCGTACCATGTATGTCCCATTGAGTTGATTTAGAACCAACTGAGAGTTGCTAAAATTCACCCCGAGATAAGCAGCTAACTTCATGACAATGCGTCGTCGGGGGTCTCGGATGACAACTCCTACACTTTCTTTTTTGCATGGACCTCTAGGGGCCCCATCAAAGTACAAGGTGTACCTCCATAAAGGGTTTACATATCCCGCCATCCGAAACTCTACTCGTAATTATGGTAATCGAAATTCAGCATATTCAACGGGGACTGTAGGCTCCATCCCTCCATCATTATTGAATTCAACAGGGATGCTCGTCAAAATTTGTAGGCAGTGATGACTTTGATCTCCCAAATAAATGTCCCACCTTCTTGCTCAGTCACCTTATATCCTTTGCTCCACCAAATGAGCTTTCCCTTATGATACCTCTATTCTAAATATGGGTGTTCTAAATAAGGGATCAGACAACCCATCAACCTCTATCACGATTTCCTTGCAGATATTTGATCGATCTCGCCTAGACCTGCAAGGCAGTCATAGTATTAGTGCAATCAGAGATAATAAGGTTTAATCTTATTAAGATTAACCTTATTTTTAAATTCTATCCCCTCAAGGTCAGCTAACAAGACTGTAGATTTATTCTTTCCTATTCTAACGATCCTATAGGGCCCGTCCCATTTGGGCTCTAGCTTGCCTAGAAATAATTCACGTCGTGCGTCATAATACAGAACAAGCTGTCCTTTCTTGAAGGTGTATTTCTTGGCTTTGAGGTCATGTAGCTGCTTCATTCGGCACTTCGCCACTTCTTGGTGCAATAAGCTCTGTAGCTTAAGCTCATCTAAATGTGCTAATGTCGTCAAGCACTCAAAAAGTGCATCTTCATCACTCAAAGAATGATTGATGGCAAACCGAATAGTCGGCAGCTCAATCTCTAAAGGCAAGACACACTCCTCCCCATATACTAACTTAAACGGGGTATGGCCAGTGGCTCGTTTGAAAGTCGTATTATAGGCCCACACTGCCACGTATAACTTTTTATCCCAATCCCGTTTCTTTTCCGACACAATTTTGGACAGAATGCCCACAAGCTGCTTGTTGGTGCTTTCAACTTGCCCATTGGCTTGCGGGTTATATGGGGTTGTCTTGTTATGCTTGATTTGCCAAGTCTCTGTCAAACTTTTGATCACCTTATTCAGGAAATGGGTTCCGCGGTCCGACACTAATTCTTTCGGCGGACCAAAACGGCATATTATCTGCTCTAAAAGGAAACTAGCAGTTTCTTTAGCATCATCTTTCCTTGTTGCACGTGCTTCTGA
Organism: Lygodium microphyllum; assembly: GCF_053477565.2. Classification (NCBI taxonomy): domain Eukaryota; kingdom Viridiplantae; phylum Streptophyta; class Polypodiopsida; order Schizaeales; family Lygodiaceae; genus Lygodium; species Lygodium microphyllum. The sequence goes on along the minus strand of NC_141137.1, from coordinate 140,411,782 downwards.
CCACTTTGTGAAGTAGTCAGTTGCTACAATGATATACCTCTTTTGCGCAGTCGACGACGGAGTAATAGGGTCCACAAAGTCTATTCCCCACTTCTCAAATGGAAGTATCGCCATAATAGGGGTGAGTGGTCGTTTCCTATTCTCTCGACTATCATGTCGTTGACAAATATCGCATCTCTTAATATACGCAAATGCATCCTGGAAAATGGCAGGCCACCAATAACCTGCTCTTAAAGCCTTTTGTGCTGTAAGCCGTCCAGCAAAATGGCCGCCGCAAGCAGAATCATGGCACTCTTCCAAAATGAATGGCACCTCGTCAGGCATCACACATCGGCGATAGATGTCATCAACCCCTTGCCGATATAATGTACCTGCGATCAAGGCAAACTTTAACGCTTGCTGCTTAATTTTCCTTCTCTCAACTTTAGATAATTCGGATCCCGCCTCTCCCGTCGATAAATAATGCGTTATTACAGCGTACCAGGAGGGAATAGATGCCGTATCTATTTTGAATAACAACTCCATGTCACTACCTTCAGCCACAGATTCTTTCGGCTCCCCAAAGTCCACAAGACATTCCACGATGCCTTGCAACCTTGGTGGCTTACTCCTGATTTCATAATCAAATTCCTGCAAAGTGATTAACCACTTTGCTAGACGATCAGGCAGTTGTAGCTTATTCATCAATAATCGAAGTCCCTCTACCTTCATATAAAGCACAACTTTCTCATAGAGAATATAATGCCTAAATTTCTTGGTCCCAAAGACCATCGCTAGACACAACTTCTCCATGTAGGTATAATTGATTTCGGATACCCCTAGCTTCTGGCTAGCAAAAGCAATCGGGTGGTACCACTTCTCTTCCCAAATTTGGGCTAAACAGCAACTGATACTATACATGGTGGCTGCCGAGAATATATAGAACACCTCACCTCTTTTAGGTGCTTTTAAAACGGGCACTCTTGCTAGCTCTTGTTTCACATCCTCGAATGCTACCTTACAAGGGTCACCCCATACAAACAAACAGCTAAAGGACAATAAATTTTTAAGCGGCAACATTCTTTCTGCCAAGGCGTTGATGAATCTACGGTAATAACCAACCGAAGACAGAAAGCTATGAACTTCTTTCGGAGTGCGTGGTGGACCCATGGCAACTATAACTTTGACCTTCTCGGGGTGTGTCGCAATTCCTACCGAACTGACCACATGACCCAGCAATAGCCCATAAGGTACTCTAAAAACACACTTCCGTGGGTTTAGGGCGATACAAAACTGTCTACAGCACTCAAAGCATTTTCTTAAAATGATCAGATGCCTTCCTCTAATGGTGGCGGCCCCTAAATCATCAATAAACACCTTCAACTCTTTAGGGGATATGTCACCGAATGTCTTATCTGCTGTTCGTTGCCACGAACCAGGCGCATTGCATAAACCAAAGGCCATCACATGGTACGCAAAAGTACCAAATACAGTAATAAAAGTTGTTTTCAACTTGTCCTCTTCTGCAATTGCCATCTGGTTATATCCTGCAAAGCAATCCATAAACGAATATATCTCCCTACCCGCTAATTGATCCAAAATCTGGTCAATAAATGGCAACGGGTAGTAGTCCTTAACTGTCTGCTTATTCAGCTCCCTAAAGTCTACACATAATTGGATTTGATTATTCTTCTTCTTTCTTATCACAACTGGCGAACACCATTCCATGTGTTGCACAGGAAAAATCAAACACGCTTTTCAAAGCTTCTGTAACTCTTCAAATAGCCCGTCCCTCAGTTCGAAAGGCATACGCCTTACTTTCTGTCGTACAGGACGACTACCCTCTTTCAACGGAATTGTATGAACAGCAAGACTAGGAGGAATGCCTCTCAGCTCATCATAACTCCAGGCAAAGATATCACGGAATTCCTGAATCAAGGCCACATAGTCCTCCCTTTCTGCTGTGCTGAGCATAGAACCCAATTTGATTGGTTGTGAATCATCAGGCATACCAAGGTCTAGCTCGATAACATCTGCATCTCTTATACGATCTTGGCCCTCTATCGGCTCGTTCAAAGTGATCTGATAGATGTCTTCCGTGATGGATCCCTCTTTGGACTCATCACTCGATGATGTCTCACTGGCTGATAAATCTTCTAATGTCTCCAATTCTGTAGAAGATAGAGGAGCTCTCTCACTCTGCAGGGACTCGGGATAAGCATCAACCACCACACGCTGGGCGCCTCTACCGAATATTAGTCGACCGGCGGGTATATCTACTTGGCAGTCCGCTTGCAAGATCCAAGGTCGTCCGAGTAATACTTGATAACTTGGACGCCCTGCAAAAGGAATCACCCTAAAGTCCAACAGGCATTCTACATTTGCAACAGTGACATGGACCTTAGTAATGCAGCCTTCTGGCTGTCTCAAACTATCATCCGCCATTCTGAGAATTGTGGAGGTATCTTTCTGGATCGCAAGACCCAACCTTTCCATCAGTTCAGAACTCATAATGTTAACAGATGATCCTGTGTCGACAATGGCATAATCTATTAATATCCCATCGACATAGGCTGCAACCCTTGGGCAATGCTTCTCAGCATGCTCGAACCAGTCATCACCAACTCGCGCAATACCCAAAGGTTCTACGATATACCCGGTACGTAGGATCTTTCTAAATTCCTTGCGTACTCCTGGGGAAAGCTTAATAAGCTATAAGAGGTTCACATCCGGCTTGACTTCGCAAAGAGAGCTCGCCAAATCGAATTCATGATAGTTCGATAGAGCTCGCTTTTCATGCCAAACCATCCGCTCTTTAGGTCGCTGAACCGGCTTTATTGCCTCTTTCTTAACTTTCACCTTCTTCTTTGGTGGTTCCTTATCGGCTTTACTTTCCACGGGCTTCAAAGGTCCCCCTTCCATGGCAAGATCCAAAACTTGCGTTTCTTTATCGCCTTGTTTAGGGTTTCCGTCGACAGGCTTATCCTTGTCGGCCTCTCTACCCTTTTGACCTCTTGTAAGGACAGCTCGCAGATGAGAGGTTTCAGCATCATTAACGCGTACAGCCTCAATCAAACTAACCCCATTACCACTGGATAGCTCCTCCACTGTAGTCTTTGGTCGTTGAAGTATTTGTTTAGGCCCATCTTCTCGTTGGGAATCATTTCCTTGGGCACGTGATTAACAGGCCCTGGCTACCGACTACCTCGCTGGAGGGAACTGATCTTACTCCAGCAAGTAGCTGCTAAATGGCCGGATTTTCCACAGATATTGCACTTAACATTTGGGCAATTCCTTGGATAGTGCTGCCCACCACACCATTTGCAACTAAACCTCGAAGGTGCACCCTCATCTGGGTATCTACTTCCTATCAAATTTTGTTGTTTTTAAAGGAAGTTGACATCAACGCTTGCAACAAAAATGAAAATTTAGTTGGTGTTCCTATCCATTCTTCCATTTTTATGCCCAAAAACATCATTTTCCCTTGATTTTCCATATTTTACGTGTTTTAGTGTATTATTTTGAGCCACAAGATGCATGTTTTTCTGATTTTCTGATTAGGATCAACAAATACTCATGGAAAACAGCAACATAAACAATCTTTAGCCCACATGAACAACATTTTATCAATCAAAAGCCATGAAATCTCAAATTTCCTTTGAAAAAATTGAATTACCGCTTATTTGCGTGTTTCGGGTTTCATGTCCATGGCTGCAAATCTGAAAATCAGCAGCACTTCATGCTCATGACGATCACAAGTCACCATTTCCAGCCCCATGGAGCAATCCGATCGGACAAGCCTCCACCATTCTTTCTTCTTCTTTTCTCTTCCCACATGAACTCCCCCTTAGAGGAGAAAGAGGGAGGAGAGAGAAAGATTGATTTTCTCTCTCCCTCTACAGGCTGCCATTCCTCGCGTGGACCGGAGCGATACGGAGCACGGAAGGAGTGCAACACCCTGCTGTGCTTGGTTTAATGGCTTGCTTTGCAGCCAACATGTCGATTTGTGGGGGAGGGGGGGCCGTTTTTTTCACGGCGGCTCTGATCAGCCGCCGCCCCCCTCCTAAATCATGTTTTTTTCTTAAGGGGGGGGGGGGGGGGGGGGGGGGGGGGGGGGGTGCCCCTTCACAAAGGCACCCCTTCACTTCTCATTTTTGGACACCTCCCAATTTTTGACCGGCCTTTTGGCCTTTTCCCCGTCTCTCGCGCATACGGTGTCCGAATCGCGATCTGAAAATTTCTATGAGCTCGTCTCGACATCCCGCACTGACTGATAGCTCCACTGACCGCCACAGGCGCATGGAAAAATTGCTAAAAATCCACAAGTGTTGCTCGGGCGTCCTTAGAGCACTTTGACGCTTAAAATCGTCCTAGGTCGAGCCGCCGCCTTTGACATTGGATATTTTTCCCTTGATATTCATAATTTTTAGCTATTTTTAAGCACTTTCTGGCACCAAAATTCTGCTCTCATGCTCAGATCGCCAATCTAATGCGTCCATTGGCTCCAAAAGGGGGGTAAAATACCAGGACATCTAGCCAGAATTCTATCAGATCACTCCATCTCCCACTTTGGAGTGTTGTTCACTTCCTGAAAACAGCGATCGTGCGTCGTGCGATTTCGCTAATCCCTCTTTTTACATAAAATCCTCTCAAAATGGCTGAAAGCTACCTAATTTCTTTTACATGTCATCCTAATCTAGAATTTGTCTACAATTTTATGAATTTTTACAATAGATAATATCTAAAATATCAAAAATTGACTAAATTTATCCAAAAATCTAATATTTTTGAACCATGGACACTACCATGTCAATGTCTTCATCTTCTACCTCTTCTTCTTCCATATTCTCATGTTCATGCTTAGTATCCATCTCATTCAACTCATATGCTGAAGACTCCCTAAGTTTAAAGATCTTGATACGTTTTCCATTCTCACTGGGATCCTTAGAGCTGTCCCATCCATCTCATTTAATGCACATGTAGCATTATCAAACCACCGCTTTGCCATCTTCTGACTAGCACTATGCTGATTTTCCAAGCTGTTGTCATAAACCAACACCCAATCCCCTTCTTGTATAGCTTGTAGTCAAAGTCTGTGTCGCTTGTCAAATCTCTTCTTATTCTTGATCTTTGTAGTCTTTAACTTTTTCATGGCTACCTCAATGTCTTCATGCCTTCTTTCTAACTATTTAATGTAGGACCAGCAACTCTTCTCTATTCAAACTCTCTTGCCATGGTAGAACACTCCAAGTAGCAATAGTCTCCCCAATAGGCATGATTGTCTGTTGTCCATACATTAATTCAGCAAGCATATACCCTGTAACTACATTATGAGTGGTCCTATCATCCCATAAAGCAAAGGGTAACATTCGTGGACACTCTTTTATCCTGCCCTTGCATGTCTTTGCTAATGCTTTAGTGATAGGTTGATGACCTCTTTAAATTTTGCCACTTTCTTTAGGATTTTAGGCTGAATTTAAAGCCATCTTGATACCCAATCATGAAAAGAAGTCCCTCATCCACATCCAATTCTCCTCTATCTGCAGCCAACACAACCATACCTGCAAAAGACTTCTTCTAATAAGAACCTACAAACTGCTTGAGTAGTCTTTGTACTAAGAGCTCGACCTTCCATTTGATTTGTCAAGTCTTCTCATGCAAGCACAAGATATCTCATATTCTATAAACTTGTAGGCATGGTAACCAGATCAACTACCCATTTGTAATGCATAGAAAATGGATAGGTTGGTTGTAACCCATCTCTATGCTTTACCGTGGAATACATCTAACAGACATTACATGATTCCACATAATGCTCCACATATTTATACATGTTTTGCCACAAATACTTCTCTTTGATCTTGGCAAATGTGTCCCAAACAAACTCTTCTATGTCCAGCCCATAAGCTTTCATGAAACTCCTGCATCACCTATTGTTGAGAAGCGCTATCCCCCAATACACGTACTTGATCTCCTCTCTTTTTCTTTGCATACTTCCATAAATATCCATATTTTAAGAAAAACCCATAAGCTTTTCTTTTAATCCTTTTGACTTCAGCTTCAGACCACTTAGCCTTCTTTGTCATGAGGCTGAGATAGTGGCCTATTTTCAGCCAATCATCCTCATACAACTCTTCCAAAAATTGTGATCTCATTGAAGCATAATATTGACAATGCTTTCTCGCTACTACCTATCTCTTCTCCATGGTTGTAAGCTCTTTTCTTACTATTGAAATCCCTGTTACAACAGTTGTACCTATAGTAACATCAGCTTCATACTCATTTCTTGCTGTCATAAAGTCATTTTCAACATCTATCACATCATCCTCTTCATCTTCCATCAGCTCCTCTTCATCTTCAAACCTTGCTCGTGAAAGCATGTTAGCCACGGGGTTTTCTCTACCTGCAATATGCTAAAAATTAGGGTTAAGTGAATTTATATATGCAATCCACCATAACATGGCAATATCAAGAGTTGAGCAATTCACTATCATGCCCAATAGAGGTAGACAATTAGTCTCTACCACTACATGAGCTCCCATAAAATACTCCCTGTCACACTTAAGGGCTATCACTACACCCCAAAGCTCTCGTTTGACTTGAGAATACCACCATTGCCATTCATTGAGGACCTTGACCTTTTCTCCAAACCGAATGGCATACCTATTCCCATCAACATCATCCTAACCCACTGCCCAACCAATGCCAATTGGGCTTGCATCCACAGTGAGAATAATAGGCTGCCCATTCTCATAATTTGCTCTCTTTAGTGTTGGGATTGAAATCAATAAGCTTTTTAGCTTCTAAATTGCCTTCGTATGTTGTTTTCCCCACCAAAACTTTTGCCCTTTTCTCAAGAGCTGATATAGACTTTCAGCCACATGAGCAAAATGCAAAATCCATATCAAGTAAAAGACACATGCACCCAAAAATCTTCTCACCTTGGATACATTAAAACATGTCTCCAGAATCCTACTTATGGCATCAATCTTTAGTGGTGAGGCCTTTCTTCCATATGGCCCACACATGTGTCCAACAACTAATACTTCCTCCACTCCAAAAACCGGCTTTTCTCCTGATAGAGTCAAATGCACTTCTTCAAGACGGCTCAAAATTCTGTAACAATGAGCAATATGATCAACCATAAATATTCTACATCCTTTCTCATTCAACTCTTCATTCTTCTCATGGATATCACACCCTTTTATTGGCACATCATCAAGAAAGGGTAAGGTCAATTGAGGAATATACTCCCTCAAAACTTTATGCATAGCATTCATCATATGCACCACTGAATTGGTTGCTCCCTGTGGAAGCGTACACATCCTAACCAATCCAAGTGGTGTCTTCATGGTAGTAATATCCTATATTTCCAATACAAGTTGGAACTGATTATATCCTGAATATAAATCTCCCATATAATAAATTGCCTTGCGTGCAAATGCTTCTACAAATTCATCCACTATCGGGCCTAATCCAACATTCCTTAATGTGACCTTATTAACTAGTTGTAAATCCTATATAAACCTCAAAGAACCATTCTTTTTTGGAACAATAAACCACCATTTGAATATGGAGCTGAAGAGGGCTCCAAAATCTGCATCATAATCTTCTCATTCAAAACGCCCAAGGTACTGGAATAGGATTTAAATTCCATGGCACATGAGATATTGTAAAGATCACCATAGGTGTAACTATGGTCGAGAATCAACACATCCAATTTCATCTAGATGAAACGCAAAGGCTTTCCCATGCCTTGCCAACATTTGCAAGAACCAAGCTCTTTCTAAATGCAAAAGAAATCTTGTATCACCAATTTTTTGTAAAGTTTCAGCTGTAAATTTATGTCCTACTCCATGTGGATCTTGTAAACTAGGCTGTTGAGTCACTTTTTCAGCCAACCCATCACTTTCAGGTGGTAAAGGCAAAGCCACAGGCTTAACCTTCTTTGCAACAGTTTTGTACTTTGTATCTAGCCTTGCTTCAACCTTGTTTTTCATCCCATAACATTCATGCTTAGCGAATTCTTGAATGACTTCATACATCTCTAAAGTGTCAACATAAATAACCTATTTTTATGCCGTGTTTTCAGCATTAATTGCTGCAGAAATTTTAGCCACTGTATCAACATCAACCAACTCTGAAAATAGCCCTGAAATACCTTCATTTGCAGCCATCAAACCATATGTCTTTAGCTATTTTTCAGCCCATCCTACATATTTCTTTTTAGCCCTACACATGGCTGAAATATTCTTAAAACTGCCAAGATTACATGATGTCCATTCCTGCAATCCAAACACAAACATAGCTTTCCCCTTTCTTGGAGGCATAATTATCTTCCTAAAGGTGCTGCCATACCCTTCACTTATAGCAGTGTTGTCTAAAAACCCTTAAACTCTCATGCATTATGTGGCATAGACCGATTGCAGGGATGATTCACACAAAGAGTGAGAAATCGTATCGCCTTTGTATTGCCTTTACTCCGAATCCAAGCATATGAAGAACCATCATCCAAGGCTTTTGTTTCAAGCCTTGATTCTGAAATATAGGACTGCCCCAAAATCACCAGATAACTACATGAATCCTACATGAAAAAATGATATCCATCCCTAACATCTCCAATAGTCATGGGTACATTCGGACAACAAGCCGCATAGAGATCCTTTGATGAATTGTTTGTTGCTTGTATGCACCATCACAGATCTACATCAATTGGCCAACCTCCATTCTCATACAAGCTACATGCCATAACATTGATTTTGGAACCATGATCCAAGAGAACTAAGCAAGGTGTTTCTCTTTCTCCCACTTTAACAATTGTCTCTATTATAGCACGAGCCCAATGCGTTCATGAACAATGACTGCTTGGAACAAAATGAGCATCTTCTTCTTCATGTGCTTGTTGATGGACATCCCTATTATACATAGCCTCCTCTCTATGTGTAGTGCTGCCCATAATACCATTTTCAGTCACAAGCTTGCTTAACCCATTTTCAGCATTAGTCTATTCCAAAACAACATTACATGCATCATCATATTTCCTCTGAAGATGTTTCTCTATGTCTTTGTCAACCTGCATCAATGCTTGCAAAAATTCACCATCTAACTATCTTTTTCTTATCAGCATATCAATGATTGCATCATGAAATTCACGCTTTGTGATTCCAAGAACTTCGCCAAGTGTGAGTTTCACTCTACTACCAAGTATGTGATCTTCCAAGACTTTTTTAAGGTTTATAGAAATCTCAAGATCCGATTGTAACCTATAACCAGGGTGTGCCTGCCCCTTTCTTTCCCTTCTTGTTTCTTCTCTTGAGATGCATCCTCCATAACATGCTTAGGTATGGCTTTTTCAATCTCTTTCTGCTGCTCCATTTTACTTGGTGTTATGCATTTAGATGGGCCTGAAGAGGAAGGACCAACAGTGTCCTCATCTCTTCTTCTCTTTTCTTCCACAAGAGCTTCTTGATTATGAACCTTAGCCAAATAAGCATAGACTGAAAATGAATCCATTGGTGCACTCCATCTTGTTCTCCCTCATATACTTTGACTTACATCAGCCAATTCAGACTTTGTTGTTTTTCCCTTTTCCATGCAATCTAATGCTTGCATTCAAACATAAAATTTTGCATTAACCATGCCTCCTTTATGAGCTTCATGAGTCCTTTCAATTCTCAACCCATATGTGACTGCATCTATGGCAACAAATGTTGTCCTTGCAGCCATATCTTCCAACCTCTTCTACATGCCACCATTTCCAAAATTTTGCTCTATTGGAAGACCAGTTTCTATTGCATGTATTTTTCCATCTTTTCAAAAGACTAACCTTTTTACTTCCACTTCATGGTAGGCTGTACAGTCTCGCTTTTCATGCGGTAAACTGTCACACCAAATGCATCTCCTCTTGTATCCTTCTCTATACAATCTTTGGGCTATTGCCTAGCCTTCTCTTCTACCTTGACATCCAACTTTTCAACCTTTGCATATATTTATGTCAAATTCAACCTCAAATCATGCATGCCTTTGATTAATTCATCCACAGTATCACTTTTAAGAGCAGGACCAATAGGTATAGCCAGTTGGTCCACCATAGCTATAGGTGCCTTGGCTGCAATTTTAGCCCCCTTCTAAACACTGGCAGGTGTTGTGCCTATACCCCATCTTAATTTCATCCACTCTCTAACATATACATTGCCTTAGTTACATTGGTCCAATCTGACTTCAGTCCCATTTCACAAGAGGCATCTTCTAAACGATCAGTTAGCTTCTCCTGCAAAATAGGATTTGCAGCCTTTAGAAACAAATCAATTTTCTAAATCTCTAATGATTGCTACTCATCGGCATCCAACTACGCATATCGACTTTCAAATTCAAGAAGCAAAGTTGTAGCAGCCAACCCTTTATTGGGCTTTTCAATCCAATCTATAAATGTCTTTTTAGTTACCAATCCTACATCTTCCAAGAAAAACTCTTCTCTCAAAGCTTTCTTGAAAGTTTCTCAATCAGCATCGCTTCTATGTAACTCATCAATCCAATCATGCAATGCATGCATAGCCAAACGGGAGAAATACCGACTCCATGCATACTTCGGTACCCCATGAAACAACATCTTTTCTTCATATAACCAAATGAAGACCGAAACATTTTGGCCTTTAAACTGCTTCAATTCTTGTTCCACTGCCTGCAATGCATTCACAACTAAGGAATCAATTCTCTCTGCTTCTTGCCGAGTTTACATATGATTTGTAACAACAATTGTTGATGCAACAAAGCAATCATCTATTGTAAAGTAGCACCACCACTTGATCTAGCAAAATTCCCCATCTTTACACAAAGTAAAGGCAGATAAATCACCTGCCCTTCATTCGAGTTGCTTTTAATTATCTTTCACAAAAGATATTCAAAGATTCTTGCTTACAAGAGAGGAAAATTTGTCATGGATGAGCATGCAAGTGGATATTTGAATATGTTACCACATAAAGAATCCATAAGCTTTAAGCACATGACATCATGGATATGAAGCTAAGCTAAATAAAACAAGAAGATCTTGTGATGCTAGAGGAGCACATGAATTGGGCCTTCAAGTATTGCAAAAAATGGCTATGTGGAAGGGCTTAATCAAGATGGAGTTTAAGGACCTCAAGATGAATCTCATAATGGACACAATAGAGAGAAAAGGCAAAGCTTGTGGATTTGGTAGGTAGATAGTGAGATGAAGATGTGAAGGTTAAGAAAAAAAAATGTGATATCACATGAGTTTCTTAATGTGGCAAGTCTCTGTTACACGTCTATGTCATATCCTCAAGAAGCATCTATTGCAAATCTCCTTTGATGATGATAGAATTATTGACATTGTGATGCTTTTAACATTGCATGAGACGGAAGTTGAGACATAGTATCAGCAGCAGCAGCTAAAGGAGCTCAGCTCCAGGAAATCTTCGACTTCACGTCCTCCTTCGACTTCAGCTCCTTCTTCATCACCGGCTTCGTCACCTTCCTAGTCGCCACAACTTCGTTGCGTCCTTGGTCTCCTTAGCTTCTTCAGCTATCTTCTCATCACCTTCCTGTTCCGTCATCATCTGCAAGCTCCATCATTCGTGTCTTGATGTGCTTGCCAATGCCGTCATCTTCAACTTCTCCTTCATTGTCCTCTACTACGTCTTTGTCACCAGCTTCTACGTCACCTTTGTTGTCTTGTCTTCAGTTGTCGCCTTCGGCTCTCTGCCTCTCGTCGTCCTTCAACTCCCTCATCATCGTCAGCTTTTCGTCATCACCTTCAGCAAAAGCTTCCCTTGTCCTCATCAGCAGGTCATCGACTATAGCTTTTTCTTTGTCTTCTTCTCATCCCTCCCTCCTATTGTTGACATCCTTCTTGTCTTTTTTATACTTGTTTTCCATGCTCGTGATTGATACAAAGCTTGTGCTTTTTCCTAAGAAAAGCTTGTGCTTTTTCCTGAGAAAAGCTTCCTAAAAGCTTTCAATCTTGGACGTCAGTGTTTACGTTAAAAGCATTCAATTTTTCACCCCCTAGCTTACATCACGGATGACGATGGCCTTATTTATAGTTATTATGACTCCCATTTTCCAGCTATCAGCAATAGCAGCATAGCCATTGGCACATATACATGTTGTCTTTCCACCTATCAAACTACCAATAGCCTTTTCATGTGACTGGCATGTAAGTATGTTGCCCAATGTAATGGCTAAGATCCATGCTAGCAAGGATGAGCTCTCCTCCATTGACATCATTTGCATTTCAATTTTACCAGAAAGAGAAGACAAGTTCAAACACCATATCCTGCTAAGGTATATTATACCATACAGGACAAACCCCCATCTAAGCAATCTCCTTGAATCACTTCAAGTGCCTTTTGTTGTTTACGCCAATGCCTACTGATTGTATGGTAAAGCAAAGACGAGTTGCCCCAAACTCTTAAGATTTTTGAGAGCACTCAAAGCTTCTGTAGCCATACCCATGAAAGATAGGAATAAGGTCTCTGTTTTATACTCCAAAAAGGAACTTTAGCAAAGCATTTCTCCATATCTTCTATTGATCCTACTTGTGATGTTAAATAAAGCCTATAGCTATGATTCACATCAGTTATCTCAAAGAGCTTCTCCTTCCAATCATCTTCTACTAGCTCTAAAGCTTGCTTGTTTGAATGGTGCAACTAGGACCTTTTGACTCACATCTCAATAGATACCAAGAAAGGCCATTGTCCAAGGTATGTGTAGTCCCAATAAACTTTGTCAATACCAAATGTATTTTTTAACAATGCGGCAAATTGTTTATCGTGCAACAACATACTTTTTGTTGAGCTTATTTTATCATCATAGCAAGTTTCCACCATCTTCACAAAGAATGCAAGTGTCGAATGTAGTAAACCCCCACTTAAATATCCATTATATGAGCTGATAACTTTTAGCTTTCATGGACTGCTAAATATTGATCCAATTTTGCTTATGAAGAGACATATCATCTACACTAGCAACATCCGAATTACAATCTTTTCCTCGGGTGCTTGAGTCTTCAAAAAGAAAACCTTCATGTGAACCTATCTTCCATACATTGTGCCCTATCAAGAACATGCTTTGGAAAAGAACTTCGTGCCTGATCACTCATGCAGTTTGCAAATTAGAATCCATGCTATGCAATCAATCGAGCGATGTTTTCAAAAATTTATGAATGCATTGAAGAAATTGTGCCTAGCCTAACTACAGGTGCTCGTGCGTCATGCAAATACAAAAGATACACACAATGGAAAATAAACTCCTAATGATGCTGACTAATGCGATCAATTTCTTGGCAGAAAACTTCGCCCTCAGATTTGCAATGGTAGTCACGCAACACCACAACATCTGCCCCCTCCAAACCTGCACATCCTCCGAATGGACTACAACTACCCATCCTCATCACCGCCAAGCTTGACGGTCAATGCAATCTCTTCGTCTTCTGTAAAAGCATATGCAATATCCACATCTTCATCTTCATCATCTCCTAGCTCAAATCCATCATAAATTGCATCATCCAACTCCTCAATTGAATAGGATACATTTTCTCTTCTCTTGAATAGTTTGATTCTCTTCCCTGCAATTGGAATCCGCAAGGCCATGCCATCGAGCTTTGCTAAGGAATATGTAGCATTGTCATGGACATGTTGCACCAAATAAGGCCCAAACCATCGTTTCAAAACCTTGTGGATAGCACTATATTGGTTGTCTAGATTGTTGTCATAAACCAACACCCAATCTCCTTCCTTAATCTCTTTAGGCCTCAATCTAGAACCTTAGTCTCCATCTAAGACTTAGCAATAAATGGTTGCCCCAAAATAATAGGATAAGAACAAGAGTTCTACACAAAGAAATGATAAGACTCACCCACATCTCCAATAGAAATCTTCAAGTTCGGACAAGCAGCATACAAATCTCTTGCAATGTTGTTGGCTGCATGCATGGGCCAACCATGATCTACATCAACTGGCCATCTATTAGTATCATATAAACCTTGCACTATGGCATTAATATTAGAGCCATGATCCAAAATAGAAACACAAGGAGTCTCTGTCTTGCCAAGCTTGACTACAATGTCTGTAGTTGTACGAGCCCAGTGACTATGAGAAAAATGGCTATGAGGCACCAATCTAGGCGTATCTTTGCTCTCATCATACTGTACGAGCTTAAGTAAAGGATGAAGAGACTTCTTGGACTGCATACATAGAGCTCCATATGTAGTCTCCTCATCAAAATCAATCTCCTCAATCTACAACCCATAGAGAATAGCCTCGGCAACAAAACTAAAGCCTCTTGATGGATCATTTCCTGTGTCGGCTCTTCAATGACTTGTCGTTTTCTTTTAATGATGTCGATAATAACATCATGAAATTATCTTTTGGAAATCCCCAAGACTTCTCCAAAAGTAAATTCAATTTTTCATTTAAGAATTCGATACTCAACTACCTTTTTCAAGTCTGTGGTCGTCTCAATGTCAAATATCATCTTGAATCCAGGTTGCTTTTTTGGCTTCAGATCCTTTGTCTTTGGGGCCTTCTAATCTTCTTGTACTTTTGGCTTCTATGCATCAGCCATACTCTTCTCCGGGGTCCTAAAGGAGAAGGTTGAAGAATTGGATCACTCCTTCTAGTCACCCTCTTCAATCCTTCAGGTTGATCAATATCTCTTTTCCGCTTTTCTTCAACAAGCACTTCAAATCCTTGAGATTTCACAATGTAAGAATAGATAGAAAAGACATTGACATGATCATTCCATTTAGTCCCTTTTTTTATTGTATCTCCCATGGCTGAAAGTTCAGATGATGAAGCTTTTCCCTTCTTTTTGCATGCAGTAAATAGGACCATAAAGGAGATTTATCCTTCACTACTCCAATTGAAGACCATAGGCAACAACTTCTCTTACCACGTCTCGCATCACATAAGAAGAGCACAAAGAGACTCTTCCAATAATTTCTTCATACCTCCTTTACCAATTTTTGGTTTAATCAGTTGCTCTGTATCTCTGGCCGAAACATATCATCTTGTCCTTCCAGACCACCAACTTCAACCTTTTCACCTCTTCAAAATCTTGACAGTCCTTCCGCTCATGGTCTAGACATCGCACCACATGCAATGGCAAACACGATGATTTTTGAAAGAATTTATAGGAGTAGAAGAGGTTGGGGCAGAAGTTGGAGTTGGGTTAAGTGGTTGTTGTCTCTCCTAGTCATCTTAATTTGAAGATATTTCAAGTTCTTTGAAATTTCCTCCACCATGTCTTTGACAGTTGGTTTGGCAAATGGTCTGACAACCGCAATAGGAATAGGCATAGACATAGGCATAGAAGTAGGCATAGACACATGATGAGAAATAGGAGAAGAAGTGGAAGGAGCAATAGGAGAAGTAGGAGAAGTCGAGGAAGGAGAAGTCATCGGTAGAGGTGTTTGCATGCCGTTCTGTTAGTGAGCCTTTGATCTCTACCTCTTTGTCAATGTGGAAACCGCAAGATGGAGTTTAAGGACCTCAAGATGAAGCTCATAAGGGACACAAGAGAGAGAAAAGGCAATGCTTGTGGATTTGGTAGGCACATAATGAGATGAAGATGTGAAGGTTAAGAAAAAAAATGCAATATCACATGAGTTTCTTAATGTGGCAAGTCTCTGTTACACGTCTACATCATTTCCTCAAGAAGCATCTATTGCAAATCTCCTTTGATGATGATAGACATATTGACGTTGTGATGCTTTTAACGTTGCATGAGATGGAAGTTGAGACATAGTGTCAGCTTCTGCTGCAGCTAAAGAAGCTCCAGCAACTCTTTGGGTTAACCTCCTCCTTTGACTTTAGCTCCTTCTTCATCGTCGACTTCGTCACCTTCCTAGTCGCCATAGCTTCATTGCATCCTCGGTCTCCTTAGCTTCTTCGGCTATCTTCTCATCACCTTCCTCTTCCGTCATCATCTACAAGCTCCATCATTCGTATCTTGCTGTGCATCGTATCTTGCTGTGCTCATCGATGCC
This sequence comes from Lygodium microphyllum, assembly GCF_053477565.2. Lineage (NCBI taxonomy): Eukaryota > Viridiplantae > Streptophyta > Polypodiopsida > Schizaeales > Lygodiaceae > Lygodium > Lygodium microphyllum. The sequence continues at coordinate 140,395,794 of NC_141137.1, read as the reverse complement.
ATCATCTTCAACTTCTCCTTTGTTGTCCTCTGCTATGTCTTTGCCACCAACTTCTCTGTCACCTTTGTCATCTTATCTATAGTCATCGCCTTCGGCTCTCTGCCTCCCATTGTCCTTCAGATCCCTCATCATTGTCAGCTTTTCGTCGTCACCTCCGGCAAAAGCTTCCCTTGTCATCGTCAGTAGGTCACTGACTGTAGCTTTTCTTTGTCTTCTTCTCCTCCCTCCCTCTTCTTGTCAACGTCCTTCTTGTATTTTTTATACTTGTTTTCCATGCTCGTAATTGACACAAAGCTTATGCTTTTTCTTGAGAAAAGCTTCCGAAAAGCTTTCAATCTTGGACATCAATGTTTACATTAAAAGCATTCAAATTTTCACCCCCTGACTTACATCACGGATGAAATTGTCTTATTTATAATTATTATGACTCCCGTTTGCCTAGCCATCAGCAATAGCAGCACAATCATTAGGACAGGAACCTATTGTCTTTCCACCTATCAAACTGCCAATAGCCTTTTTGTGTGATTGGCACATAAGTATATTTCCCAATGTAACATCTAAAATCCATGCCATCAAGGATGAGCTCTCCTCCATTGACATCATTTGCATTTCGGTTTAACCAGAAAGAGAAGACAAGTTCAAACACCATATCCCACTCAAGTATATTATACCATACAGGACTAACCCCCATCTACAGCAATCTCCTTGAATCACTTCAAGTGCCTTTTGTTGTTTACGCCAATGCCTACTGATTGTATGGTAAAGTAGAGACGAGTTGCCCCGAACTCTTAAGATTTTTGAGAGCACTCAAAGCTTCTATAGCCATACCCATGAAAGTCAGGATTAAGGTCTCTGTTTTATACTCCAAAGGAACTTTAGCATAGCAATTCTCCATATCTTCTATTGATCCTACTTGTGATGTTAAATAAAGCATGTAGGTATGATTCACATCAGTTATCTCAAAGAGCTTCTCCTTCCAATCATCTTCTACTAGCTCTAAATCTTGCTTGCCTGAATGGTGCAACTAGGACCTTTTGTCTCACATCTCAATAGATACCAAGAGAAGCCATTGTCCAAGGTATGTGTAGTCCCAATAAACTTTGTCAATACAGAATGTATCTTTTAACAATACGAAAAATTATTTATCGTGCAACAACATACTTTTTGTTGAGCTTATTTTATCGTCATAGCAAGTTTCACCATCTTCACAAAGAATGCAAGTGTCGAATGTAGTAATCCCCCACTTAAATATCCATTATATGAGCTGATAACTTTTAGCTTTCATGGACTGCTAAATATTGATCCAATTTTGCTTATGAAGAGACATATCATCTGCACTAGCAACATCCGAATTACAATATTTTCCTCAGATCCTTGAGTCTTCAAAATGGAAACCTTCATGTGAACCTATTTTCCATGCATTGTGCCCTATCAAGAAAATGCTTTGGAAAAGAACTTCCTGCCCAATCACTCATGTAGTTTGCAAATTAGAATCCATGCTATGCAATCAATCAAGCAATGTTTTCAAAAATTTATGAATGCATTGAAGAAATTGTGCCTAGCCTAACTGCAGGTGTTCGTGCGTCATGCAAACACAAAAGATACACACAATGGAAAATAAACTCCTAATCACACTGACTAATGTGATCAATTTCTCGGCAAAAAACTCCGCCCTTAGATTTGCAGTGGTGGACACGTAGTGTTAAGCAACCTTACAATCTAATGAGGATTCTCCTCCCCATAAAGAAGTGTTGAGTACATCTCTTACAACATGTTAAGCAAGACATGAATTTCCTATTTGCGGCTAACTTATCCAATATAAGTGAATTTCTTTTAGAAAAAATATTGCGATAATAATTTAACGAGATGATTTACAAGACCCTTAAATAGACATTCACTTTTCATAACAAGTGTTAATCAACCTTAACCTTGTCACGTTGATAATATATCAAGTTATTTTATTAATCTCAAGTGCACATGTAGTCTTTTACTCATTTCGTGCAATATCCTCCTGCAGCTATTTCCATCATGATCTTACAAATTATGATCTTGATTAATCTAACTACAAATCAAAGATAGTAGTTAACCATTTATGTGTGTATTAATACACTCTCTAGATAAAATTGTCAATTCGTGTAAGTAAATAATATGGAAGCTAATATTCTATGTAAAAATTTGGCATAAACCTTATTATTTTATGTGGAAAAATAATAACCTAGTAGTGAATAACCTCGTTTGGCACGACAACATTGGGAATTTTGTCTTTGCTCGCATTCGCATTTGCCACACCCAATGTTCCGTTTTGGTAGTGGCAACTCCGGCAACCTTGAGCACTCTCATATCTTTGGCAATACTCGTTCTTTGACCAGTTGTGGTGGTTCTCATGGTCTTTTCAGCTCATCACTTTGGAGCCATCTTCCGCAAGTGGATTCCAGAGATGAAGAAGGAGGAATGAATTTGGGATGGGAGAGCGTAAGAGAAGATGGATTAGTTGAAGACCAAGACAAGGGGTTGAGCTAACTCTCTCCCTCGCAGCCTCTCAGGGTAACTCCTCTCTCTCTCTCTCTCTCTCTCTCTCTCTCTCTCTCTCTCTCTCTCTCTCTCTCTCTCTCTCTCTCTCTCTCTCTCTCTCTCTCTCTCTCTCTCTAGCTCCATCTCGCAGCCTCTTTGAGGGGTATCCTTCTACTTGAGCTGGTCATCCACTCAAATGGCCTCTTCAAAAACCCTAGTCACAACGCATCTCGCTGCAAGCTTGAGTTGCCTGCCAAGGTCTTGTAGAACTCTTCAATGTGTATTCCATTGATAAAGATGGTGGACACCACTCTCTTAATCAATCGTTCATTTTTTGGGATTCTCTTAAAGAGACTCCGCACATCAGTAACATAGTCCCGTATGTTCTCCTTGTCTTTCTGCTTTAAGTTCATTAGCCGCACTATCAGATTGTCTGAGTACCCAACCTCCGAGAATCTCTTAACAAAAAGATTCTTGAGGTCATTGAAATTATTGCACTCTACAATGTCTAAGCTTGTGTACCAGGTCCTATGCTTATTGCCTACGCACAGACCAAGAGTTTGCCAGTGCTGAGTGAGATCAATGAGGCTGTTGGCCTCGCAGACCTGCTCGAATTGCTCCACAAAGTTATACAAGTCATCGTTTGGCTGGTACTTATCTAATTGCTTAGCAACAACATGGATTTTCGATTGGCTCTTAGAGCCCCAAGTGACTCCTAAGAGCAATGAAGTTGCTAGTGCTGTTGCACTTTGCTCTTTCGACGTGTTATTCAATAGTCGCTTCATGAGAAGCTCGCTCAACATAAGTTCTCTCTCTAGTGCTCTCTCTTTTTCTACATTAGGTCCTACTTGATTTCTATTTGCTGAGGCTAACACTCACCGGATCTCTCGCATTTCTATGTTCTGTCGTAAGCTTCTAGCTTGTTGTTCCTAATTGTATGCCACTATGCCTTGCAAAGCTTTCCACGCTAGTTTCCTCTCCTCTTCAAGATCCACTATGATGTCCTTGGATGGCCTATCGTGGTGGTCCATCCAGGTTTGTAAATCATACTTGCTTACCATTTGTTGGATTTCATCCGGAAGATCCCCCAGATTGAGCTCTTCGTTGCATCTACGGTTTGAGCTGGTCTCTGCCATGTTTGCGGTCTCTTGTTCCACCAAGTTGACGATGACGTTGATCAAGTCGGGTACATTCACTTCCCCAATGATGTCGGTCCTTGATGTGTCTCACTCTTGTGTCGTGTTTTCCTCTTGGTCCTACAACTTAGGTTTCTCAATTACCTGTCTAAGTCTTAGTGTACTACAAGTGGGTTCATTCAGTTTCTTAATTCTGAGTGATTTTCTTGTTATTTACAGACAATTCTCAATTTAATGTCACTCAGTGTATGTGTGTGTGTATCTACTCTTTTCCGTGCACTATGAGAAATCGGGCTTTTAGATTTTTTTCAAGTGCACTTCAAGTGTCAAAAAACAATGTGGGGTGCAATGTAGAATGGTAAATGCAGCTTCAGCACACCTGTCTATGTTCTTGGCCTAATAGGGCTTTAAGCTCCGTCTTGTTGGCCTCTCTCACTAATCGCTAGGGACTGTGGTGTGTCCTTCCACTCAGTCAAGGTCTAGTTGAGGGTCTACAGATGAGTTTGGCACTCTTAGCGGGGTGGACAACTAGCAAGTTGGCTAGCATCGTTGCTAGATCTACAATTCACTAGTTCTCTCATTTCTTGCACCAAAAAAGGTGTTTTGTTCATCTATATCACTCTCGGGGGTTTGTCCTCTAGGTCAGTCAAGGTCAGGAAGTGTCAATTCAAGAAAAATCTACATTTGGCCAGGTTGGTCTGAATTTTAGGGTCTGAGTGTCAAATTTGGCCCCCATCCGAGGCTGAGTGGGTCAAGTGACAATTGGCCAAATCAGCTGTGGACCGAATGGCCGAATGACGTGTCTGAATGCCTGGACTGAATGCCATGTGGCAAGGTGGGCCGAGTATCCCAATGTCTGATTCAGACGGGCCGAATATGGTGGTCCGAGTGGGTGAGGTCGAGTGGGCTAGGCCGAATCAGCCAAGTCGAATGGCCGAATGAAGCGTCCGAGCCGAATGGTTGAATGAAGTGTCCAAATGAGACTGGGCCAAATGGTCGAGGGGGGTCGAGTGGTAATGGGACTGAGTGGGCCGAATGTGGCCGAGGGCCAATTCTGGGGTTTGGCCTGAAGTGGCCATCCGAGAAGTTTGTGACTCAGACAAGCCGAGTGCAATGGTGCATGGCAACAACAAAGACAATTTTTGATTTGTTTGTGTGATCTATAGCATACTAGGTAGCAAGCACTTCCAGAATAAATCAATGGACAAAGATTGAGGTCTATATATACCTGACGTGCTTGAAAAATGCTCGTAGAGATCGATCGATCGGTTGCAAGGAATGGGTTTCTCCAAGCTCTCTCTCTCTCTCTCTCTCTCTCTCTCTCTCTCTCTCTCTCTCTCTCTCTCTCTCTCTCTCTCTCTCTCTCTCTCTCTCTCTCTCTCTCTCTCTCTCTCTCTCTCTCTCTCTCTCTCTCTCTCTCTCTCTCTCTCTCTCTCTCTGTGCTACTATTGCAAATGAGCTTCTCCCTTGATCTCTTGGGTTTTAAACCCTTGCCCTTTGACCTCTCCAATCACTCCCCTTGCAACATTAACACATCTAAGCACTCTTTTTCTTCATTTTTCTCGTTTTGTGTCTTGTTTGGACCTGTTTTACAGTAGCAACCTAACACTTTTTACTTTGATTTCTCGATCCTATGCTACTCTAAATGCAAGAAAAATCAAAACCCAAATACTGAAATGATTCCTCCTACTTGCCTAATCATTAAAAAACCAAAATACATACTTGTTGCAAAGATTAAAACCCCAAAATATCCTACCTATCTCAAGCTCTAGTTCAAGGATAAAACCCTTACTTCATTGCTCAATTTGAGACACACAAGTGCTCAAGATTGAATCTATCGGTTCCGACAACAGAAGCAAAATGTAGAGGGAGCTCACGCTCAACCGCCAAGACCCACGGACTGATGCTAGGAGGCATATTCCATGGCTGATTCCGTGAGGTATGTGGTGGATTCCGTAAAATTTTATTATTACCGGGGCTCATACACAAAGTAGATTCTTTGTGTGAGAAGTCGATGGGGACACCTATCCTTTTCGGGTGTTTTGTTAATTTTATGTGTACATGGGTGATTCCATAGCAGGTGATTCCGAAAAATACATATTTAAATTAATAAATGTTTATGAGTTTAGAGTGCACACTCGTAATAAATTAAGGTTAGGATTGATTTCTAACCAATTTATTTTTGTAGCTAAAGACTGCTAGATATTCACTTTTGTCGGTTTTATTGTTTTATTTTTCTAACAATTGTGAATGCTTCAGTTGATGTGTAGAGCAACCAGCGGTGGCAATGGGAAGCATTAGAGGATAGCGTGTATTCAAAATTATCATTAATTTTTTATGGGCGCGTATCTTCGGCATGGCGCCTATATTTTGTCGTGCTTATTTATCAAAGCACTTGATATTTATTTATTATTTTTGTATGTGCATGGGCACATGATTTAAATACTTGTATTGGACATTGTATTTGGGTACCGCCTGACTTCTTGGGTGCCCATTACCTTTAATTCTTTATTGTCACAAAAGCAAACTCAAAAGCTAAAGCGTGCTATTTTGCAAAAGCAAACTCAAAAGCTAAAGCGTGCTATTTTGTAATTTGGGCTATTATTTGAGCTTGAAGATGAATAATATATAAAATACATGCTTTGTGGAGCGCTCACACAAGGGGGAAATTGCACCCAATTAGTCTCTTGTTCATGTTGTGCAAGCTTTCTTCATTGGTTTTTGTGTAAAAAGTAGAGTTCTTTTGTTCTTGGGGACCTTCTGACGCTCACTACGCACGCATATGGCATTCGAACTGTGCACCAGTGGTATTAGAGTAAAGCTGAGATCGAGAGCTTCCAATCGCTTACCATCTCGCACAAAGGCGGAGCTCCTAGAACGATCGAGCTCTACAGTCAGTTTTGTCGCGAACGGTCGATACCACCGTGTTCCTGGCAGTCAAGAACCCCCTTCTGCACTCTTTGATCACAAGAGACCAGCCTCTGTATAGGTGGAGGACCACGTGGATACTTCCTTCAACAAGTTGTAGTGATACAGATAAGACAATTTACTCCATAGCTCAAAAGCTTCAAAAGCTTTAACAATAAGCTTATTAAGCTTAATAATAAGCTTATTAAGCTTAATAATAAGCTTATTAAGCTTAATAATAAGCTTATTAAAAAGCTTAAAGACAAGGATTTTTCCGCCAGCGGCGTCAGTATAAACTGACTGTCGTCGATTCCGCCGAGAACATACTGATGTCCATGAAAATTAAATTGAGCCACTTGAGCTCTAAAGTCCAAGCTCTCTTAATCCTGCAAGTCACCAAAGTCACTAAAGTCATCTCCAACAACTCATATAGTGGCCGTTCACACTGTGTGTAAGCTGAACTGGTTTTGGAGCTTCGGAAAGTCCCTGTTCACACTTCTAGACTTGCTGAACCAGTTTCAGTAAGAACACAAGTTCATACGCAGGCCATACCCAGTTCATACGCAGTTTCTACTTTTAATGGATCACACGATGAAACGACTATACTTGCTTTTATCAATCAATTTGATGATTACTTCCACGAAGAAACATATGCTGAGAAAGACAAAATTAAATGTGTCGCTAACCATTTAGTTGACCGAGCATCCTTATGGTGGACTGTGGTCCGCAAGAGCGTTGATTGCCCTACTACATGGGAGACTTTCCAAAAGAAATTTTTGCAGAATTTCCTTCCTCCTCAATTCCATGAAAAAACTATCAAGCAATGGGATCTTCTACAACAAAGGGATTGCGAACCTATTTCCCAATACACCAAACGTTTCTGGAATGCCCTGCTGCAACTACGTATGCTCGAAGATGTACCTAAAGCAACTCATAAACGCAAGTTTATGTTTGGCCTACTTGGACATTTCTATACGGAAGTCAATATGTTCAAGCCAACAACCCTTGAAGATGCAATTTCCTTCGCTCATGACACTGAAGACAAGATTCGCGAAAGAGACAAGCGACCACAATAATTTCCAACTAATGGTAACTTTGGTTCCAAACAATTCAATTCAAATTTTCGAAGATTCAATCAAAGTCGTTTTCTTCCATCTTCATTCCGTAAATCTTGGACACGACCACCTGCCTTGCCATCAAACACCAATCCAAACCCTAAGCCATCCTCACAGTCAAATCTCAACATTCCTAAACTTCCTGCCATTACCAATAATGTATCTAAAGCAAAACCCATAGTTTGTTACAAATGTCATCAACCTGAACATCTAGCAGCCAATTGTCAAACCAAAAAGCTACCTGTCCATATCAATTATCTGGGAGCAATAGAAGAAGAAGAACGTGAGGAAATATTGGACTTTACGGAAGATGATGACGACATTGGTACTACTTCGGATACTTTGCCAGGTATGCCAACTCCCCATTCTTTGTTAACAATGAAATGTTTTGTGCATGGTAAAGAAAAGACTATTTTACATGATGATGGGAGCACACATGACTTTATTTATGCAAAGTTAGTCAAAGAATTGAATTTACAAACTGTTTCTACACACTATCGCATCAAGGCTGCATTCCTAGGTACGAGATATAATGGAACACAAGAGGTGCATAATCTAGAAATTAAAATTGGTGAATATACTGAGTGAAGAATATAATGCCGAGAGGCATATTCCACGGTGGATTCCGTGAGGTTTTACGGTGGATTCCGTAAAATTTTATTATTACTAGGGCTCATACACAAAGTGGATTCTTTGTGCGAGAAGTCGATGCGGACGCCTATCCTTTTCGGGCGTTTTGTTAATTTTATGTGTACATGGGTGATTCCATAGCGAGTGATTCCGCAAAATACATATTTAAATCAATAAACATTTATGAGTTTAGAGTGCGCACTCGTAATAAATTAAGGTTAGGATTGATTTCTAACCAATTTATTTTTGTAGCTGAAGACTGCTAGGTATTCACTTTTGTCGATTTAATTGTGTTATTTTTTAAACAATTGTGAATGCTTCAGTTGATGTGTAGAGCAAGCAGCGGTGGCAGTGGGAAGCATTGGAGGATAGCGTGTATTCAAAATTATCATCAATTTTTTATGGGCGCATATATTAGGCATGGCGTATTTTGTCACGCTTATTTATCAAAGTGCTTGATATTTATTTATTATTTTTGTATGCGCATGGGCGCACAATTTAAATACTTGTATTGGACATTGTATTTGGGTACCACCTGACTTCTTGGGCACCCATTAGCTTTAATTCTTTATTGGCACAAAAGCAAACTCAAAAGCTAAAGCGTGCTATTTTGTAATTTGGGCTATTATTTGAGCTTGAAGATGAATAATATATAAAATACATGCTTTGTGGAGCGCTCACACAAGGGGGAGATTGCACCCAATTAGTCTCTTGTTCATGTCGTGCAAGCTTTCTTCATTGGTTTTTGTGTAAAAAGTAGAGTTCTTTTGTTCTTGGGGACCTTCTGACGCTCACTACGCACGCATACGGCATTCGATCTGTGCACCAGTGGTATTAGAGCGAAGCTGAGATTGAGAGCTTCCAATCGCTTACCATCTCGCATGAAGGCGGAGCTCCTGGAACAATCGAGCTCTACAGTCAGTTTCGTCGTGAACAGTCGATACCAACGTGTTCCTGGCAGTCAAGAACCCCCTTCTGCACTCTTTGATCACAAGAGAACAGCCTCTGTATAGGTGGAGGACCACGTGGATACTTCCTTCAACAAGTCGTAGTGATACAGATAAGACAATTTACTCCATAGCTCAAAAGCTTCAAAAGCTTTAACAATAAGCTTATTAAGCTTAATAATAAGCTTATTAAAAAGCTTAAAGACAAGGATTTTTCCGCCAGCGGCGTCAGTATAAACTGACTACCGTCGATTCCGCCGAGAACATACTGATATCCATGAAAATTAAACTGAGCCACTTAAGCTCTAAAGTCCAAGCTCTCTTAATCCTGCAAGTCACCAAAGTCACTAAAGTCATCTCCAACAACTCTTATAGCGGCCGTTCACACTGTGTGTAAGCTGAACTGGTTTTGGAGCTTCGGGAAGTCCCTGTTCACACTTCTAGACTTGCTGAACCAGTTTCAGTAAGAACAGAAGTTCATACGCAACCCATACCCAGTTCATACGCAGTTTCTACGCAACACTATTCTCTTGGAAGATGGTTGTGACAACGAATACCGCAATCGTAAAGGAAAAAGACTACAAAAAGCCAAACAAAATATACAAGCCTTGTAAACCCGCCTTTGAGCTACGCTCATCATGGTAATAAGATTTCGAGAGTGTGAGGTTTTTTGGAATTTTGCAGGATGACTGAACAAAACATGGACGATCTTATGGCTGAAGGTGATCTACCCGAACCAACAATGGAGCAAAAGTTGGATTTGATTATGATGTAGCTCGAAGAAGAACGAAGAGCCTGACAAGCTTTGCAAGTTCAATTGGCCAATTTTCAACGATCTACCACCGACCAAGATAGATCACAATCCGAAGATCTTATATGACGTACCATCGATGCAACACTTGAAGCCCAATCCATTCGCAAAGAAACAAAGATAAGTAAAAAAAACTTCAAATTTCGTACTTTTAATGGATCACACGATGAAAAGACTATACTTGCTTTTATCAGTCAATTTGATGATTACTTCCACGAAGAAACATATGCTGAGAAAGACAAAATTAAATGTGTCGCTAACCATTTAGTTGACCGAGCATCCTTATGGTGGACTGTGGTCCGCAAGAGCGTTGATTGCCCTACTACATGGAAGACTTTCCAAAAGAAATTTTTGCAGAATTTCCTTCCTCCTCAATTCCATGAAAAAACTATCAAGCAATGGGATCTTCTACAACAAAGGGATTGCGAACCTATTTCCCAATACACCGAACGTTTCTGGAATGCCCTGCTACAACTACGTATGTTCGAAGATGTACCTAAAGCAACTCATAAACGCAAGTTTATGTTTGGCCTACTTGGACATTTCTATACGGAAGTCAATATGTTCAAGCCAACAACCCTTGAAGATGCAATTTCCTTCGCTCATGACACTGAAGACAAGATTCGCGAAAGAGACAAGCGACCACAACAATTTCCAACTAATGGTAACTTTGGTTCCAAACAATTCAATTCAAATTTCGAAGATTCAATCAAAGTCGTTTTCTTCCATCTTCATTCCATAAATCTTGGACACGACCACCTGCCTTGCCATCAAACACCAATCCAAACCCTAAGCCATCCTCATAGTCAAATCTCAACATTCCTAAACTTCCTGCCATTACCAATAATGTATCTAAAGCAAAACCCATAGTTTGTTACAAATGTCATCAACCTGAACATCTAGCAGCCAATTGTCAAACCAAAAAGCCACCTATCCATATCAATTATCTGGGAGCAATAGAAGAAGAAGAACGTGAGGAAATGTTGGACTTTACGGAAGATGATGACGACATTGGTACTACTTCGGATACTTTGCCAGGTATGCCAACTCCCCATTCTTTGTTAACAATGAAATGTTTTGTGCATGGTAAAGAAAAGACTATTTTACATGATGATGGGAGCACACATGACTTTATTTATGCAAAGTTAGTCAAAGAATTGAATTTACAAACTGTTTCTACACACTATCGCATCAAGGCTGCATTCCTAGGTACGAGATATAATGGAACACAAGAGGTGCATAATCTAGAAATTAAAATTGGTGAATATATTGAGTGAAGAATATAATGCCGGGAGGCATATTCCACGGTGGATTCTGTGAGGTTTTGCGGTGGATTCCGTAAAATTTTATTATTACTGGGGCTCATACACAAAGTGGATTCTTTGTGCGAGAAGTCAATGGGGACGCCTATCCTTTTCGGGCGTTTTGTTAATTTTATATGTACATGGGTGATTCCATAGCGAGTGATTCCGCAAAATACATATTTAAATCAATAAACATTTATGAGTTTAGAGTGCGCACTCGTAATAAATTAAGGTTAGGATTGATTTCTAACCAATTTATTTTTGTAGCTGAAGACTGCTAGGTATTCACTTTTGTCGATTTAATTGTATTATTTTTTAAACAATTGTGAATGCTTCAGTTGATGTGTAGAGCAAGCAGCGGTGGCAGTGGGAAGCATTGGAGGATAGTGTGTATTCAAAATTATCATTAATTTTTTATGGGCGCATATATTAGGCATGGCGCCTATATTTTGTCACGCTTATTTATCAAAGCGCTTGATATTTATTTATTATTTTTGTATGCGCATGGGCGCACAATTTAAATACTTGTATTGGACATTGTATTTGGGTACCGCCTGACTTCTTGGGCACCCATTAGCTTTAATTCTTTATTGGCACAAAAGCAAACTCAAAAGCTAAAGCGTGCTATTTTGTAATTTGGGCTATTATTTGAGCTTGAAGATGAATAATATATTAAATACATGCTTTGTGGAGTGCTCACACAAGGCATGGGGGAAGATTGCACCCAATTAGTCTCTTGTTCATGTCGTGCAAGCTTTCTTAATTGGTTTTTGTGTAAAAAGTAGAGTTCTTTTGTTCTTGGGGACCTTCTGACGCTCACTACGCGCGCATACGGCGTCCGATCTGTGCACCACGGACCGCTTATTGCTTCAAACGTTTCATGTGAGCACAAATGGCTCTCTCTCACCTAGCTGACGTGCCTTCGATCCTACCGAGGTATAGTGAGCTTACCTTGATGCATGAATGAGTAGCCTCCTCCTTCAAGAAAGGTGGTAGCTCCACAATTCATGATGTGAGCTCAAGCATCCTCAAGCCTCAACCTCCAAGCTCCATCCTCCATAGCTGTGCACGAGACAAGAGAAGAGAAGAAGAAGAGAGGAGATGATGGAGAGCTTCTTCTCCAAGATCCCTCACCCTCACACACTCACTCCCTCACACTCTCACACTCCCTCTCTCGCACACAAAAGCAAGCAAGAAGGAGAGAAGAAGGAAAGAAGAAGAGTCCACTTTAGCCACATACCCAAGAATGAGCTTCTCATTCACTTTTGAGTTTATATACAAAACCCTTATCCCTTTGGGCACCCATCCCCCCTTTTTACATGATTAGCCATTGTGGCAAGGTTCCCTTTTTCCCATTCCCTTCTAGTTGCCCTTTCTCATTACCTATGCCTGTCTGCCCTTTAAAATTTGCACAAGAGGGAGCTTGGCGCTCTTTTACAAAAGTTTTGGGAGCTCCTTGCATTTAAAAATGTGATTTTGCCTTTGACTTAGCTTTTGAGGCCGCCCTTGTGCTTTTCTCTATTTCCCTTCCTGCTTCTTCCTTTGTCTTCGCATTTGGAGTTTTCTTGGACTTTATTGGAATTTTTTTTCTCCGTCTTGAACTCAAGTTAACATCCTTAAATCCAACACTCATTGACTAATTCTTTAGGGTTGCTACATGTTGATCCCTATGGTCCAATGACTATCAAGCATTAGGAGGATCTTATAATAATTATTGACTACAATAGGAAGACATTGCTATATTTTCATAATTATTGATTGATCCTTTATGCTATTATACATCCTAGTAATTTCTATCTACACATGCTTTTAGCTATATTCATTTTAGAAAGATATAGTCAAGTGAAGTTTTGCATCCTTGAATAGTCACATGCTAAAGAAACTCTACATCACCCCTTTAGGAAAATCCCTTACAAAAATTTTTAACTATATGTATACCCTCTATATAATGTGCATTCAAGGACTACTTATAAATACCTTTATTTGTGAGATTTTATTAAATAAAATACACTCCTTTTCTATTCAATCTGTAAAGAGATTCTTTATATGGCACCCTTCTATATCTATATTATTGCATATGAGAGAGAGAGAGAGAGAGAGAGAGAGAGAGAGAGAGAGAGAGAGAGAGAGAGAGAGAGAGAGAGATCACCTTTTAAAATCAAAGAGAGGTGTGCCCTACCCGTAGCAATGATAATTTTTTCTCTTTGAGACTATCTCTCAAGTTAATGCATTACATTGATCATTTTAGGCCTTGGCCCACAAAAAAGATAGAAAATGTGTTTGATTTTAAAAGGTGATATCTGTGTGTGTGTGTGTGTGTGTGTGTGTGTGTGTGTGTGTGTGAGCTTGCCTCTGTTTTCGTGTATGGAATAGAAAAGCTAGATAGACAAGTTCCTCTCCAATACTTTTCTCTTTGGAAATTAAAATGAAGAAGAGGGTATGAAATCCAAACATTTGTAGAGTGTGATTGGATAGAGCTAAAGATAACATAATGATCTATCAACTTTCCAAACCCTATCTCAAAACCTTTATTTGCAATCAAATGTACCACAAGCACAAGTATAGTCTTGCTTTTGATATTTGCAAGAGATTGAAGGAGCAAGTGCTTTCTCCAAGACAAGCATAAAAAGTATGTGTCTTTATGAGAGAGGTAGATAGTTGGTTGTACATGCAAGTTTCTTCTCTACCTTACCACCCTCCTCATCCCACAATAGTCTTTGCACGCATGCACGCACATGCACGCGCACACACACACACAGACTTCGTGTGTGTGCACGCATGCATATGTGTTTGTATTTATTTTGTGCGTATCAATACATGATTGTCCTCATGTCCAAGCCTCAACTCCCAAAACATATTGCTGTTTGGAGGAGGAGGAATTTCTTATTTAATAGGACTAATACCAAGATACATTCAAGGCATGAGAGAGAGAGAGAAGCTAACTTTATGCTTATATCTCTCTATCTTGAATTCACGGCATCTCATTGAAATGTTGATATCTTCTTTAAGCTTCGAATTTCTATTTGCCACACAAGCTTGGCTACCATCTTTTTTCTTCAATTTATCAAGTTTTCTAATGCTCAATCATATTAAATAGGACAAGAGGTAAGAGACCACATATATGTATTAAATAGGACAAGAGGTAAGAGACCACATATATGTATTAAATAGGACAAGAGGTAAGAGACCACATATATGTATTATAATGGTGTATGAGACCCACAAAAAGATAAGATGTACAATCATGAGAGACAAGCATGGCCCTTAAGGAAGCTTGTCTCTAAAAGGAAAAGAAGCCAAAGAGATAAGAATAAAGTAAAGGGTTGGAATTTAGAGGCTTCGATTAGGACAATTTTGATGGACTTTGATTGTTAGTGGAATATGTTTGTGTCGGCTTCACAAAAAACCATGTCCACAAGTATTGGCAATATGGACCATAATGATCATGTTGTTCAATTAAGCTATATGAATTTGATTTCATTTACTTAACTTATTATCTACTCTATACTCTCAAATTTTAGATGGTCATAGTGGTTTATCTAAGTATGATAATTGATGAATTTGGCAAGGCATTACACATAATGCTAGTACCATGCTACATTATTATCTTGATAGATAGTTCAAAAATGTTGTGTTTGCCCCCTTTCTCCCATCAAAGTTATTAATTGAATATATGGTGAAGGAAGTTGTCAATGGAAGAGACAAGTCTTTGTAATGTGATGGCTTTAATTCTACTTTAGTTGGGCAATAACATTGATTCTAACATCTTCGCCCTATGGGTAAGGCAACACCATGCTATTTGATAGAGGATATGAAAATGCAATGTAATAGATTACAACATATAAACTTAGCAAATGAATTTCAATGTACACAACAACCAAGTATTCACTCTCTTGTAGGCATGCATACATTTTAAACCTAGACTTTTGCACATTGTCATGCACACCATTGGTTGGAAGTGACACTTGGATCTAAATTTTATCTCAAGCGAGTGTGAAAGGAGATGGAAATGGAGATAAGCAACGCCTCTATAATATCTAGAAATGTTCTAGAGGGTGGGAACCTTAGAAAAAGAAATGTTCTAGAAGGTGTTAACCACCTTGGGATGCAAATTAGTGGAGGAAAAAAATTGTTCATGGGCCAATAGGAACCTATGTGAGGTTGAGATTTCATGCCCTCATTTTTAGTGGCACATTAGTGGAGCTAGATGTGCTTCCAACTAGATCTTTTCACCAAAAGAGTAGCAAGTCAACAAGTAGGAGAAGACTGAATGGGCCCTACCTATTCTAGGCATTAGTCATTTGCTACATAGATAGATACTTTGTTTTATTGACAATAGTCCACCTAGTCTTTTGGACATTATCTACACAATTATATAAATGTATTGAACAAATTATTGTGTGGATAATCTCCATGCACATGCAATCATATTGCTTGAACTAATGCTTTCCTATTCTTATTAAGGAACTTATTCCTCATAAATATATGAATGGATCTATGGATATGCGTGATTGTGTTTTATATATTATGTCTTACACCTTTACATGCTTGTACTAAAAAATAATGCATAATTGTATTATGAGGAATATTTGCATCATTCACATGCACAACTCGGATCATGCACGTGTGTTCAAGTAATTCCACACATGTTATAAGCTTGAACACATAGCCCTATTTTGATATTCGTATATTGTGAAATTGCATAAACATGTCAAAGTAGTTGTAAACAAGGTGCACATAAGTTACAGAGAATAAACATTGCTATACTATAAGGTGACATCTCTATTCCGATGTTTAGACCTTCTCCTAGCTTTACCTTTATAATATATATATTTATGTTAAGTTTTCCACTCAATGCAAGCACACAAACATACCATCTAAAATTGCGGAAAAGATGGTTTGAGTAGTCGTTTTCTTGAAGGAAGGAGTTTCAAACTCCCTCTTTGCACATATTGAATAAAACAAACAACACCCATAGGGGACTCATGAGCAATACACAATAAATCTTGGTTGTAGCATTCAAAGGATGACATGGCAATAAGACTTGCACATATGTCCAATGGGATCACAATTGTTTGAGTGTGGGTTGAGTTTGACGGGTGTGAGTTCAGACCTTGGGTTGTGCTTTTCCAATGGGCATAGTAAAAGATCTATACATTATAGGAATTCCACATCTAACCTTGGGCAAAAATTAAAAGCTAAGCTCCAAAACATTGTCAAAAGGTTTTAAATTTGATATAGATGAGCCAATCTTAGTCATATTCTTGTGAGAGGCCATTCAAGGCCTTGGCGAAAAACCTACGAGTATTTATGTTGAAAATTTTGTATTAATTCCCACAAAATTTTGTTTGAATGTTGACATCTAGTAATGGACACCTTATCTCATATCATTAGCATATGTAACATTCAACATGGGGTAGCCTTCAAAGCATTATAGGTTCTATCCAACTTGTTGTGAATACATTGATTCATCTCCTTTGATTCCACATGGTGTAGCCTTCAAAGCATTATTAGGTTCTATCTAACATTGAGTCATCTCCTTTAAGCCATAACACATAAACCTCTATTGAAAGTTGGCCACACACATGAAATGAATTTTTGTATTCCAAAAATATTAACTAAACTTGGCTAGATTGCTCATGCACACACACTTGGGGGCATAGCATGTGCATGTACACACACAAAACTTGAATAAATTCCATGTAATTTTATCACAATTGCTTGGCATATCATTGTAAGTGACAAAAAAAGCTTATATATATAATTTTTATCATAAATAACAAATTGTATATGCTTTTCTTAATGGAAACTACTATAGTTTATATCCCCTTGGGCACTCCATGTAAACTTGTCCGAATGTGACCCCACCATGACATAACAAGGGTTGTCATCCTTAAGAGTTTTACTACTAATTGTCATCAAAGGTAAGCCATTAATTAAGTGCATGTGGTCCACATAAGAAAAAGCTTAGGTTGGGACACATATAGCCTTAGATCAACATGGCTTAGAGCTAGGCCATGTTAGCTTTGGAGGTGATTTGCAAGATGAAGTAGTCACTTGGCTCACAACTTACATTCAATTCATTCACATATAGTGCTAGCTTGTTGGGTGTTATGCATAGACTCCCCGTTAAGGGAGAAATAGATCTTTGCATGAACAAGTCAAATTAGAAAAGTGAACTTGTTTTTTGTTGCAAAGGTCAAAATGGTGATCGATATGCATTCATTTGAGACTCCCCAAGTCCTTGTATAGTGAACATGTTTTTTGTTGAAAAGGCCAAAATGGTGAGTAATATGCTTTCATTCAAAACTCCCTAAGTCCCTACATACGGATGGTTTGATCAAGCAATGGCTTTTACTTTTGGTCATAAAGGGTTACCACTAGTTGTAAGAAACAAAAAAACATTGTAGGGAGCTAGGTCAAAGAAGGCATTTCAAGAAGGAGAAGAGAAATGTTGGGGGTAAAGGCGCATGTGCCTATGTTGCCCATGTATTCACTACACTTATAGTATTGGCACACTTGTACACTGCAAGTGGTGGGCACCCATCATTGTCACTTCATTCTTTATTCTTTTAGTTACTATTGAATGAGGTAAGGTCGGTCACACATTGTAACTATTGGAATCCCATATCTTGAGTCTCTCTCTCTCTTGCTCTCTTGCTCCATCCTCCATAGCTTGCACCTCTTTTGCTTTTGCTTGCCCGTGCTTCCACTTAAGCTTCTCCCTTCAATTGGTATTAGAACTTGATCGAGGAGCTACACTTGTCATTTCTTCAACTTGCATTTGAATACCTACAATCATTCACTCACCATGGCTTTAGCTTGCAAGTATGAATTTGATGGTCCCCTTCTTTTTGGTTGATCAAAGCCACATCACGCAATTCTAGAGGCTACATTGAAGTGTCCTCAAACTACCCAAGTGAGCTTTCATTTTAGCAATACCAACAAGCCATCAGTTTAGCTCAATATGTTTTGCGCCTATTTCCCAGGCCTGATAAGACATCATCTCATCATCATTTGACACTTTCTTGGTAGCCTCTAACACTTCATAAACACCTTAGAACTCGCCTTGGACACTTCCAACATTGGATCCTTGACTTTGGGCATTTATTTGAGCCCTACACATTTCTCATTTGCTATAATATATAGTAGAAGTATTGTTACAAACCGGGAACCATGTATTCTTAGATATTGTGGTTCTCGTATTGCTCATATTGATGTTCATTTGATGCTAGATCTTTGATACATGCTTGAGTAATGTTTTGAGATGCTTTGTGGGCTACTTTGAGCTTCCATTGCTCAATTTACATAGCCATCTTCATTGCTATAATAAACAGGGCAACAAGCATTTACACAGGGAAAATATATGCCTATTGCTCTTTGATGCTATTGTGTACTTCATTGGGACGTATTAATGCTTCACCTTGGGATACATGCTTGGATATGATCTTGATTTGAGCTTGGTGGTGGCATTCATCTTGGCTGTGGTTACATGCTTTGGTTGCTATAGTGGCTTACATAGTTACTGACTTGAAGATTTTATTAGGTTTTATGCTCCCAATCATGTGCTTTATGTATCTTGGATGATTGAATGTCTTGTGCATGATGTATTGAGATTGTATTGTTCATTTGACATTCTATTTTGTTCCACTTGGAGATACCTATCACTTGGATATTTGCATTGAGCTTTTGGCTTCATTATGTAGCTAAGCTTGAGCTTACTTTATTGATACAGTGGGGATTCATTGAGATATGTATATACTCTCTTGATGCTTCTTGGATGCAATTACTCTTCAATGGGCTAATTTGATTCATGCTTTGGACCCAATGCCTATTTCTATTAGAGTGATGCCAGTAATCTATACACACTACTTGGTTATGTATTTAGCTTCCTTACCTTAGTCATTTGGCAGTTCTCTTTTATTCCTCTTGAGACCTACTACGTGCATCATGTCTATGCCTAGTGGATGTATGGTTTACTAACACATTGAGGTTGTAACAGATCTTGGTACCAATTGTATGCATCTTTGTTGCTAGCTGCTCTTGCATATCCTATTTGTTGCAGAATATACCTAGCAGTGTGAGCTTGGATTTTCTTGATCGATTTCCCATTGTTAATATTGGATTCACTATTTCATTTATTACAATAATTTTATAATTGTAGGTTTATGCATTCTTCATGAGAGCAAATGCTTTAATTAGTTCATTAATGGTGGTTAGTGGACAACCCTACACTTTGGTGTCTTCTTTCATTTGGACCTTGTTTTAGCTATGATGTGGGGATGATTTAGAGTCATTTACAATAGGCTATCTTCTTGTGTTGTGCTTTCATTTGTTGACATGATGTTTGGTGGATCAAATGACGGTGCCATCTTTAACATTAACAAATTGGATGGTACTAATTATAGCTACTAGAAGGCATATATGTGGCAAGTTTTGGTGCAGAAATTGCATATTAATCCATTGAGACATGAGGGTATAAAGCCTAAAAACTTTGATGAGGAGGATTGGGTTGAATTGGATGACTTACGTAAATCTACAATCATTTGATCTCTCTCTAAGTAGGTATTCTATAATATTGTTTCTAGGCACAATCAATGGCAGTTATGGGAGAAGATCCATAATGCCTATGACAAGCCTTGCCTCTCAAATGTATTGGCTGAAGCAACTCACATGACCTTCATATCAATGAGGGGACTTCCATGTCCACCCACTTAAATGAGTTTCACTCTATTTTCAGCCACTTATCTTTGTAGGGGATTGACTTTAAGGAGAATCTTCCAACGTTGTTCAGTCAAGATCACCACCCTTTGGTATTAGCTTTGGTTTCCTAGTTAGATTCGAACCTTTATAAGATGGATGTAAAGACAACTTTCTTACATGGGAATTTGCATGATGCGATTTATATACAATAGCCTAAGGGCATCGAGGAAAAAGGCAACAAACACCTAGTATGCAAGTTGAGAAAGAGCATTTATGGCCTTAAGTAGGCACCTAGCGAATGGTACCACAAGTTGATATACCCGTATTGGTATGGATCCGTGTTTATATGTGAAGAAGGCGTATGATGGTAGCCTTATGATTTTGGTACTCTATGTGGATGATATATTGATTCCCAGAGCTCATGATGAGCTAGATGTCTTAAAATGTCAGCTCAAGAAATGCTTTGAGATGAAGACATGGGACAAGTCTCATATATTCTTGGGATGCACATCACACATAGTTACTCTAAGAGACTCCTTTACTTGTCACAGAAGGAGTACATCCAAAAAGTCCTTGAGTAGTTTCATATGCAAGATGTTAATCCTATTGGCTATCCTTTACCTTCTTATGTGAAGGTTAGTTAGGCAGATTGTCCGTAGTCTAATGAGAAAAAGACTAAGATGGCCAAGACCACTTATGTATCCATAATGGGTAGTTTGATGTATGCCATGATAGCCACTCGTCCTTGAGATAGCATTTGCAGTGTGAGTTGTGGCACACTGTATGGCTACACCTAGTAGGCAACATTGGGATGCCATGAAAGGTATCATAAGGTATCTTAAAGGAAATGTAGATATGTGCATATGTTATGGTGGCGAAAATACAAGAGAGTTGTGTGATACATTGACACTGATTGTGTAGGACATGTAGATGGTAGGAAGTTCACCTTTAGCTATGTCTTTACCTTTGCTGGAGGTGCTATGTCTTGGATGTCCAAGGTGTAGAAATGCACAGCCCTATCTATGGCAGAGGCAAAGTATGTTGTAGTCTCATTGAGACTTGCAAAGAGGCTCTCTAGTTAGGCTGTTTGGTGGTGTAGACCTTGGTATTATTGGTGTGGTCCCTACATTGCATTTTGATTATATAAGTGTTATTTAGTTGGTCAAGAATCTTGGTCTCATGTGCAAAGACAAAGCACATTGGGGTGCATTACCACTTCATTAGAGTGGTCATTGAGGACAAGTCCATTGATCTTGTCAAGATCTCAACTAACACAAATCCTGCAGATCTTCTCACTAAAAGTCTCTCGACGGAACATTTTGTCTTCCTTAGGAAGATGATGGGCATAGGATGATGATGTCTTTCTTCATCTTGTTGTACTCTATGTATATTTGTACTTTGTTACTTTTTTCTTATTCTCTCCTCACTACAGATACATTTTCCTTCAAGTGGGAGATTGTTGAGCATAAAGGTGCTTGTGTCTACATTGCGTGTGTATTACCTATACTATACTTACAATACCCATACACTTGTATACTGCAAGCAGTGGGCACCCATCACATAAAAGGCTATAGACAGTGTTGAACTTTGTCTCAGAATTTTTGATTGGTTTAAAGGACATGAATGGGATACTTAGACATGGAATGAATCTTACATGTGCATGTGTTGTAACCTTTAAAAAAGAAAAGCACTAAATTGCATTGCAGAAAAGAGTGTAAATATTTACAACATATTGGGTGGAGAACCATTATAGATCATTAGGCCTATCAACTCTAGTTCGACAAAAAGGTCATAACACAATTTCCTTTACAAAGGTGCTTGATTTGGGAGTTGAACTAGCATAGACAGTATGGATCTCAAGAAATGAAGTTTTGTTTAATAATAATAATAATAATAATGTGAGCTTGTTGCCTAAACTAACGCTTGAATTTGATGTGTAGCTCTTGCCATTGCTAGGACTAAACCTTGTTGCCTGAACTAATGCTTGACTTTAACAATAATAATTGTGCGAGCTTGTTGCCTAAACTAATGCTTGGCTTTAATAATAATAATAATAATGTGAGCTTGTTGCCTAAACTAATGCTTGGCTTTGATGTGTAGCTCTTTCCATTGCTAGGACTAAAGCTAAATTGAGAGTGACCAGGGCAAAGGATTCAGGAACATCTCTCAAAGGAAGAGTGAGAGGAGCTACAATGATAGAAGCAAATTGAAATCCAAATTGTTGTCAAGAGGTCCCACCCACATGCTTGGGTTCCCATCCTAGCGGATCCAATGTGATAAGGGTACACAAGCTCCCATGGACCTTGATGGAGTCACAATGAAGAGGATTAAGTCACTTGTTGAAAATTCAAAACCCATGAAGAGCGTCGGATTTCAGATGGAGAGAAAGGAAGCTATATGGAATGCAATATAGGATGCTCCCTTGAATGTGGTACTACTACCCCCCCAACCCTAGCTACACACACTCTCTCGCATGTACTAACTTTTTGGTTACACGATCGTACCTCTTACATTACTACGGTGGATGATCCAATGTTATCATGTGGGCAATATCTTAAGTAATAGACGCACAAAGAGATCACAGACTGAAAAACTGAGGTTTAATGTGAAGTGAATTGTAAAGAAAAAAAATCAAAATTGAAAGAAAGAGGTTTAAAATCTCGAACTTTTGAAAAATTTTAGTTATAAAAATGACAAATACATGTAATTTGATTCAAAAATCCCTGCAAAAATTTGAGTTAGAGGTTTTTGTATTTGCTATCAAAAATGTTTTGGGTGAACACTAATCAGAGTTACTAGGGCTAGGGTAAATGATGGCCCATGGGAGCCAGGAAAACAAAGTAATACGTGTTTGGATTTTTGTACAATTGTACCTCGTAGGTTTTGTTTTTTTTTGGTTTGTGGGTTCTGTCTCAACTACTTGAAGACTTGCCACCTGCCTTTCTTTCCCTCCAAAGAGACAAACCGATGAAATAGGTACTAACTTCCTCCCAAGCTAAAGCTAGACACAGAAAAAGAGAGAGTCAGACACAGAGAGAGAGCGCCATATCCAAGCATGATCAGTGAGACTCTTGCTTCCTCCACATCCTTTTGTTTCACGGGTCTTCCTGTCCTGAACCATGGCGCTGCTTCTGCTTCTTCTTTTTCCTCTTCAGCCTCCTGTTCATCAAAGAATCGGTCGCCCCTGGCTCTCCGCGCCTCCGCACGGGGCACCCTGTACGACCTCCTGGAGCTCACCCCCGATGTAGGCCTCTCTGACATCAAGCAGGCCTACCGGCAGATGGCCAGGAAGTACCACCCGGATGTCTGCTCCCAGTCCGAGGAGGAATCCACCAGACGGTTCATCGAAATCCAGGAGGCCTACGAGACCCTTTCTGACCCCTGGCGCAGGGCCATGTATGACCGTGCTGTCGCCATGGGCATGAGCAACGTCTCTGCTGCCGCCGCTTGCGGAAGGGTTCCATGGAACGCTGCAGAGAGGGTAAGACCCGCTTCCTGGTTTGGGATCTTAATTAAACTCTTATATAACATGTGCATAGCTATGCCTTGTATTGATCTCGTACATCCTATCTTCTTTTTTCTTCCCTCCCCCGAACCCCAAATTGCTCCTTAAGGGCTTTCATGTCCCTATTGACCGTTTCAGTTATGTCTGCGTTTTAGAAGATTGAGGGTTGCTCTGGCAATGTCCTGATTGGATTGAGGTACTGGAGGGATAGCTGTAAACAGCTTTTGCCGATGATTAGTATTAGAGTTTGAATCTCTTTCTTAGGAAATGAGAATTTGATCCTGAAACTTGGTTTCAACTGCTAAATCTCATGCATGCTGCGTTTATCAGAGGGCCAGCAATCTTCCGCATTTCCCATCATCGAAATATATTTTGTGTTTGTGTCTCATGGCAACATTAACTGTTCTATGTCTCCCTGTCAAACTCTGTAGCTATCAGGAGCTTGCTGCTCCGGTTTACACATTAAAGCTAGGTTAAACTTCTAGACAGCTATGTGGCGTTTCTCCCTCCCTTGAGCCCTTCAAGTAGATGGACCCTTGATCTGAGCATTGTCAACATGGAATGACCATTTATTGGCGATATCTTTGCTGCTTCATTGTGATCTTGATGTGGCCATGTCATATTTTGAATTGTTGTCCTCTTGATGTGGTTATGCTCACATAGTTCTATGTCTTTATTTAGGAATTTCACCCATCGGATTGGCGATCCCAGTGGGAGGGGCAGCTTTCAGAGCTCAAACACAGGAGCTCCATGAAGGCACGGAGAACTGATTCATGGAGTGCTCGAGTGCGGCGAGAAAATGGAGTAACCCCTTGCAATTAAAGACAGGGAAGTAATTTCTTGTTGAAAAGATGGAGGTTAAATGGCCAGAAGGATCATGACTGCAAAATATGCAGTGCCCCCTCATGTACAGTTCTATAGACAGAAAATTATAGTAGTGGAGCAAAACTGATGGCAATTTAGTGTATATCTATCTATAAAGATGCCAGTTGACTTATGTACAGCTGTTGGTTGGATGCACTCTCAAACAAATGGAAATCCCGGTGCCGAGTTTGCCACTACGAGTAGCAGGTTCACATTGTAAATGGAGAGATTGTATTTCTTTATGTTGTCTCACCTGTATCCAGTATTAGCTGGCAAACAACCATGTGGTTCTGGTGTAAAGTGTCAATCCTGTGATAATGCTGCTGCTTTATTACTATGGCTAGTGACAATTTACAGTCATTTTATGGGAACACCGTCTCTGAACTGCAACTACAGATGTCTATGCTGTTCGACTCTCTAGTAATGCACTCAGTTTTGTGGACGGTAAGTTGGATGCAATTATTTCAGCAGCAGTTTTCCCCTATTGGAAAGATGTTCACAAAAATGTATTCTTATGGTATGGTGGCATGCACTATGTATTTGTACGTATGACTCAGTATGACTTAAGTTATGGCTATCAAGTTTTCCACACCAAGAGAACTCCTACGACGAGGTCTTGTTTCAGATGGTAATTGGATTAACATACAAGAAGGGTCGGAAACTAGCAATTCATGTGAAAGAGAAGCCTTGCATGAGAGATGAAGGATAAGAACAAAAGAACTTGCAAGGTGCTGAGGTAGTAACGTGGGCCCTGTGTGTGTGTGTGTGTGTGTGTGTGTGTGTGTGTGTGTGACGCTGATCCTCCTAACCTATGGGTACACACATACATTTCTCTAGGATGTGATCTTTTTATGGTTTTCATGTTTGAGAAATCCTAGGTTCAAATTTCCCTTTTTGTGTGGAACTTTGCCTAACCCTTAAGCTTTTAGGAGGTTAGTGACTTCGCTTATCGACCTCTTAACAACTGCACTAGAAAGGAGAAGCTAAGTTGTACTTTGATTGAGTCTGTCTTCAATTTAATTGCAATAAATCAGCCCCTTGAGTTTCCATATACCCTTTTAGATATGAAGGGATGTAGTATCATGAAGCTTAGGGAACTTAGTGTAGTGGTTGAGGCATCTAGATCATTGAACCAAAAGGATGACATTCTTATTTGGACATTGAGTGGTCATTCCTTGTGAATTGAAGGTACATAACTCATAAGGTGTACTAGTACAAGGTTAGAAGATGATTTGAAGGCCTCATCCAATATAAATCACCATAATATCATCAACCATTGGATCTTCAATTGGGCCATACATTGGGCCCTACTTGCACTAGGAAAAGTGCAACGTCATAAGGGGTTGCAACTTTTTTGCATCCCCTTAACCTTGTGCCTAGCAAATAACTCATGCTTTTGCCATGCAACCTAGTGTGGATGGTAAATGTAGCGTGCCTTTTAGTGTCTTTGGCTAAGGTTTATAGCACTGACTCAAAACTTAAATTGTCATGCCTATCACAAACTTGCATTCTTCATGATGCAAGCCATTCAATTAGAATTTGATGTTGTTTTCAATACACTATTTACATTAATAGAGCTCATCATCCATTTTCAAGATACCATAAATGTGCATTGCTCTACCCAAACTAGAGATTGTTCAAAGTTATTTCACTTTGCCAAATCATTACAAGTCCATCTATCCAACCACCAATCCTTCTTGTGACTAAATGTGCCTAACACAGGGTGACTTTCGATTGCTTTGAAAGCTTTGATAAATTCAGGTGGGGTGCATTCATGTGATTTGATGCACATCTAGTTCAACTTTTTATTGAGTCTTTAAGAGAATAAGTTTATAGCTAGTTATTTCGTGGCAAAGTTGGAGGCTTGCATGGTCTCATTTTGTCGTGGTTGCATTATTCAAGATCACAATGATTATTTTCTAAAACAAACAAGGCCTTTGCTAGATTAGGTGTGAGCTTCATTGCATCATTGGCACTTGTAGAGATGCCATTGTAGAATTTTGTGGATAGATTTAAGCCATAAATATTTTACTCTAGCTAGAAAATCTACCCTAGAAAGATGTTGCAATAACCATGGTGGGGTGTGAGAATGAGAATGTTGCTTGCATTGCTGTAATCCTAAATCCAATAATTGATACTTGAGAGGGCTTCGACCTCTTGGGTAGAATCATCAACATCCTCTACTTGATTTCCTTGGATTGGGACAAGATTTGAAGAGCATTTTTAGGCTGATAGACAAGATTTGAAGAGCATTTTTAGGCTGACACATTGCGTGCAAGCTCTATAGACTCACCATCATCAAATTTTTTATTCGAGGTCATTTCGGCCTCTTTGTACTATTGTTAATACTGCGTATGCTATTTTTTCCTTTTATGCATAATTTTTTGCATCAATCAATTATGTAGATAAGAGACCTTACACTCTCCTTTATGTTGTGCTATATACCATATGTTGGTTTTATGCATATTTTCATGACCTAATCCTAAATAGATCCATTTGGATGGTAGAGATGTAGAGGCTTATGCTTTGATTGCATTGTATTCACTCATGTAAGATATCTAAGGATGCTTTGGATACTCTTGCATCTTTGTATCAAAGAAGAAACGAGGCATGTGTTGCTTATCTACATGAGTAGTTAGGGAGTGAACATATGGATGAAGGTGACTCTATGGATAATTTCTTGACAAAGATAAAAGATCTTATGGAGCAGTTGATTTCTATATGTGAGATCTTAGTAGACACTTCACTTGTGCAGATTGTTTTCAATGGTCTTCTTGATTCTTCTCAAAGCTTTGTATCTACTTTTCATTTGATGAAAGGCAATTTGAATGCTCTCATTTGATGAGTTGGTTTCTGTTTTGCTACAAGAATAATAATATAGGAAAAATAGGTTCATTATGCATGTTGCAAGCCAAACTTTTATGGCTAGTTAGAAAGGTAAAGGAAAAACTTTGTTTTTTGTTAGAAAGTAGAAATTTGTAGAAGCTACTCATATAAATAAGTCTAATAAGGATGAGAAGAAAAAAGAGTAAGATTTTACAAGTATTGCAAGGCAAAAGATTGTCAGTTACAAACTCTCCTAAATTGGCTACAGAATAGGCTAATAAGAAAGAAGCTAGTATTGCTATTGTAGATGACTATCCTTTTAAGTAAAAATTGCTACTACAAGGCTAGACTTATGGCAAAGGGTTATGCTCACTAGAGAGGTATGGATTTTGATGAGACCTTTGTCCACACTTGCTATATGATAACCATTTATAGAATTTCTACATTAGCAACTCATAATGGTTGGAATACACATCAATTGGACATCATAACTATATTTCTAAATGGTGATTTATATGAGGAAGTGCGTATTTTTCAACTTCGTGGTTTTGTGTAGAAATGACGAGAAAACAAAGTGTGTAGATTGAAAAATGCTTCATATGGTCTAAAGCAAGCACTTGGGGCTTAGTATGTGAAGATATATGCATACTTGACTAGACATGGTTTTTAGAATAGTCCAACTAAAAACACCTTATACATCAAACATGACAATGATGTGTCTTTGATCATTGCAGTTTATGTGGATAACATGCCGCTTACACTAGTCCTAATGAGAAATATTGGTGATTTTAAGGTTGAACTTGATTCAACTTTTGATATGTCAAATTTGGGCTTATTGCATCATTATTTAGGCATCTAGTTCAAGCAATGTGATGGAGATACTACTTTGTGTCAAACAAATTATGTTAAGATCTTATTATATAGATTTGGTCTTGAGGGTTACAAGCCTATTGGTACTCTTATGGATATAGGTTTGAAGTTGAGCCTTCAAGATGCTAGAGATTACTTTGATGTTTTTGTTTATCAATAGACTATTGGATGCTTGATTTATGTATGTATTGTGAGGCTTGACATTTAATTTGTATCTCATAGATAAGCAAGTTTATGCATAGCCTAGGTATTAGTGATATGTGTGAACACACCTAGGACTATTAGGGCACTTTTTCCCTCATCAGGAGGCAATCCCCACGTCCTTGTATATGTTCCTATTCACTTTTAGGGCATACTTATTCTTGTCAACCTTCTCTATTGATACTTTGCAATACACTTTGAGTCATGTCCTCTTAAGCTTCTTCTTCTCCGAGCTATGTGCTTGCATTGTTGTAACCCTTAATCTAACATAGTGTGGTATTAGATATTCTCAATGCCCCATCCTCCTAAGGTGCTACCAATGATCCATGGTGCTTTAAGTTATAAGGTCCCCATTATGAGGAGAAGCCATGTGTGAGTGTGGGATCTTGACTTGTATGTCAGATGAGGTAGGCCCCCCTAATGGGGGTTCAGGGATAACATCCCCAATGCGACAGTAAAGCAAATATTTCTTGGTCAACTAGGGAAGGTTCATGGATAGGTCAACTAAATTACCTTCCAAAGCTATAAAAGGAAGAGCCCTCCAAAGCCATTGTCAATCTATCTTTCACCTAGTCAGAGTTCTTTCGGCTAACCTTACGCTCTTTACCTTGTTGAGATATTGAGCTTTACATGAGCTGACATCCACTACGTGCCTTGGTGATGTGGCATGATATTATTTGCTAGCATGTTAGGTGACCGACATGAGGATACACCAATGATTCTACAAATGAACTACACCGATGTAGTCCATATTTGATTATGGCACATTTATTGTGTCACCTTTTCTTTCCTAGCGGGTTCATACTTAGTAACTGTGTTTACATATATTGTGGTACTTTCATATTAGTCTATTATCATGTTGTAGACTTAGTTCTTATGCGGAAAAATAAGGAAGAAGAATAATAAGATTTTAGCCCTCTCTCTCTTTGTCCTCAAGTCTCCATTACTTATGTGTATGTGTGTGTGGTCTTATGAGTGCTTCAGATCTCTTCCCTCTTGTCTATTTTCATGGAATCAGAGCCATCCCTTGATTGCACGAAGCTTGATTGAAGGGTGAGGTAAAGGCATTTGAGCATAGAAGCAAGCAATGGGTAAGAAGCTCTTTCACCTTGTTTGATTTGCTTTAGGTTATAGCCATATGAGGTTGGTAGGGGTGGCAGGGCTACAACCTCTATTTTGGACCTCCAAGTGGTTCTGACAATAGTTTTTGGATATATTAGAATTTGGGTTGTATTTATCATTTACATATGCACATGTTATAGTTTTTGAATTTGAAAGGTTTCAAGTGTTTGTTTGTTGGGTTATAGACACAAAAGGCATTTGCATATAGATTGTAGATTGTAGTTACTGTTGTGCAATCCAGTGAAAAAGACTGTGTGTTCAGTTGTGGTGCACCTAATATTAGCTTGCTTGTAGATTGCAAGTTTTTGCAAGGTTTTCTATTTTGTCAAAATGTCTGACAATTTCAACCAAATTTTAGTGAGAAGATTATTAAGAGCAATTATCTTGCATGAAAGTTCAGAATGAAAAATTTCTTGATGAACAAATGTGTTTAAAACTACACTGAAGGAGACATGACATTAACACTTAAGGTTCATGCACGAAATGCTACTGCTACAGAATAATTAAAGGCTATGTCATGTGTTCTACTCTACTAGTAGAGGTAGAGGTCATGGTAGAGGCCAAGGTGGTGGTCATGGTTAAGGTTATGATGCATAGCAAAATAGAGGAGGACAATCCCGAGGAAGGGGGAGCCAAAGAGGGCAAGGTGCAAACTCTGGTAGGCAATATAATTTTGGTGATAGTAGAGAGTGTTGACATTATGGTCAGAAAGGCCACATTTCTAAAACTTGCTTCAAAAAGAAAGTTAAAATTAGAAATGGAAAAAAGTGGCAAGGTAACTATGCATCTAGTAGTAGCAAAATCAATGATGACATAAGTGAATAGTTGTTTGTTATGCAACACTTTATGAACACTATGATTGTTGATGGTTCATTAAAGAATGATGTATAATATGTAGATTTAGGTGCCTCTAATCATATGACTTATCATGTAGAGTGGTTTAGAGAGATGTGAAGTCTAGAGTCTTCGAGCTATGTGGAGATAGGAGATGATACAACCCACCCCATTACAAAATTTGTTGAAAATGTTTCTTTGAGTATGTTGGATGGCAAAACTAAGTACTTGTTTGGTTGATGTGCTACATGTACCAAATATTACAAAAATTTTGATTTTTGTTGGTCAAATGGAAGAATAGGGATTGTAAGTTCAGTTCACATATGATGGTTATTAAATCGAAGATCTAAAAAATGATTGTAGGTTGATTGCAAAATGGAAACGTACTGGTAGATTTTTTACTCTTGATGTAAGTCTGCCTGAAATGGATACTACCGTGTTTGCACAAGATTCAGATGTTGTGGTTGATATTGAAATTTGGCATAAGAGATTTGGTCATGCAAATGTGTAGTGGCTGAAAGACATGTAGTCAAAATAGATTATGGATAGCTTGCCCAAGTTTAGAGTTGATGGGATGCACAAAGTATGTGAAGCATGTCAACTTGGAAAGCAAGCAAGACATGCATTTCCATATGAGAAGCATGTGTGCAAGAAGTAATTTGAATTGATACACTCTAATGTGTGGGGTCCTACAAAGATTGCAACTTAGAGTGGTTGTAGGTATTATGTTTCCTTCATTGATGATCATACTCGCAAAGCATGGGTTTACTCGAAGCATGAAAAAAGTGAGGTGTTTCCTCACTTTAAAAGCTTTAAGACTTTGTTTAAGAAGGAGAGAATAAGGGTTGTATATTAAATGCCCAAGATCGGATGGAGGGGGAGAATATCTCTCGAATGAGTTTT
This sequence comes from Lygodium microphyllum, assembly GCF_053477565.2. Lineage (NCBI taxonomy): Eukaryota > Viridiplantae > Streptophyta > Polypodiopsida > Schizaeales > Lygodiaceae > Lygodium > Lygodium microphyllum. The sequence continues at coordinate 140,364,605 of NC_141137.1, read as the reverse complement.
TTGATTTTTTGCAGAAAAATGGTATATAGAAGTAGTATACATGTAGATATGCTCCACAACAAAATGGAGTTATTGAGTGGAAAAACAAGCATATTGCGGAGGTGGCTTGTGCGAATTGCCCAACATAATAGTGCAAATTTCTTCTCTCTTTATAAAGGTTTGTAAACTTTTGTATGTATTGTGTGCCTCAAGGATGCTAATCTAGATATCTCTTTCTATGCTCCCAAAATGGAGCTTATTGGTGACTTTAATCACAAAGCTAATGGGAAGCTTCATCATTGGCCATGGCCTAATATTTAAGAGTTGCACCCAAGTCCATCTAAATTTTGACTCCTAAGTCAAGTTTCCACTACCACATGGCTATGCTCAAGTCTATAAAAATTCAAATTTCAAATCTACCAATTTCCAAATTATGAGTAAAACTATGCTCAATAGTTTATACAATTTATACAATTTTAAAATTTTGCTTCGTTTCTCACCTTACATGTTTTCTCACTACATTGGTAACAACCTCGCCTTCTTTCTCACCAAAAATAACAAAATCTACAAGTATCTACACACTTTTGATTTCCAACATGACCACTCAACAAGACAAACCCATCACCCTCTTTGTTGTTCGTTGTTTTGGGTTTAGAGTGCATGCAAATGAATGTATCTTTAGATGATAGTTCCACATTGGTTTGGTTGAGTGGGGCTCTCTTGTTTGTAGGTTATGTTTGGACAAGGGAATTTAGGGGCTATGCAATCGACAAGGGAAGTTTGTAAAGAAGGGAAAATATAACTACGGGGAAAAATATGGGAAAACGCCAGCTACTGACCATGTATATAAGATGCATGGGGTTTCATTTTTGCACGAACAATTTATATGAATATCCATTCATCTTCATCATCTTCTCCTTTAGCTTTCATAGATTCCTCTCCATTCTCTCCTCTTCTTGGCATTTTCTCTCTTCTTCTTGTCTTTCTCTCTCTCATCCTAGTATTTCTCTCTCCTCTTCTTCCTCTCTTTCTCTCTCTTCTACTCATCCTCTCTCCTCTCAGCCTCCTTATTACAATTGGTATTAGAGCTTAGGTCTTTAGTCCCTTCTTCTTTCCCTTGTCTCATATCCAATTCCAAAAAAAAAGGACTAAGTCAGATAGGTACAATAGGTACAAGAGTTGTGAGGAGCAGTGATGGAGTACCATAGGGTGCTAACAACCTTTCAAGGAGATCTCACAAGAGCCATGACCAAGTTGGAGGCACTCAGACCATCTTTAGCAACTTTTCACTAACTTTGAGGAAAAATTTTGGGATTCTTGGTTGAAGAAGGCTCACATGACTTGGAGAGAGTTTTAACTATATTTACTTTTTTCAAAAGAGAGTTCTTCTTCTTTATTCTTGAGAGCTTTCATGGAAGCTATAGCAAGAAACCTCTTCCTCTCTCTTGAATCTCATCTACTAGCAAACAAAGGATTGAAGAAGGCACCTCTTGTGCTCTCAAGCTTGAGATAGAGCTCCATTTCGTAGAGCTTTCAAGCCACATGGATGGTCATACATTCAAGGACAACTCTCTTCCTAGGAGCATACTAGTAGTCTTCACTATTTTCTTTTTTTCTTTCTTTCTCAGGCTCAAGGACAACATACACAGGAGTAAAATCCGACTACCATTTGCTTTTCTTGAAGATGAGGGAGTGTGCTCTCTTAAGCATTGCTTAGCATGACTCCAAACAATATTTTCTTTAAGAAGAATAGCCTATTTGTCCATGTTTTCCTCAACGAATTTATAGTAAGGGCCTATGAATTTGGTGCTACTTTGGCTACCTTCAATGCTAAATAGTATTCACATCCTTAAGAGAGATAATATTTTTGATCATTTATTGTGCAATTCACATATTTACAATGTGTATGCGATGTAGTTGTGTGTGTACGCACACATGTAACTCTGTGTGTGTGTGTGAAAAATCAATGTGCATACATGATTAAAACTCTCTCCACTAGTTTGTTTCATACATGATTAAAACTCTCTCCACTAGTTTGTTTCATTGATTTTTATTCGTTTGTAGATTTGACTCTTGACAATTATAGTGTAATAACTTTGATTCAACAATGTACCAACCTAGATTTCCATTATTGCATTGGTCTTTGACTAATTTTGCTAGGTTCCATCACAACATGCTAGTATATATAATTTTCTCCCAAGTGAAATTGATCTCTCTTTATCACATAGTGTGCCTATATGTAGCTGTAAGATTGAGCCCTCTCTACCATAGAGTGACTACACGTACTTGCCATAGATATATAACTTGGTATGCACTACAAGGATATAGGAGAATAACGACGGCCATTTCCGACACAAATTAGTGGTGTTGCTATTTACGTCGCAAATGCAATGCAAATAGTGACCGTAATCAGACAAAAAAAAGCGGTCCGAAATAGGAGTGTGGGATTTTGCGCGAAAGAGCGAAAGAGGGAGCGAAAGAGAGAGCAAACTGCATCGTGCGTTTGAGAGGGAGAGGGAGAGAAAGAGAGAAAGAGGGAGAAGGAGAGCTTCTCACCGCCGTTGCCACCACTTGCAAAGAAGAGGAGGACGTGCACAAAGGGCGAAGAGGAGCCGCCGTTGCGAAGAGGAGCCGCCGAATCCATCCTCGGACCTTTGCAGTGAGTGCATTGCTCCCTCTTGGTTTTTTTTTTCTCATTTTCTTTTGCTTTTTTTGTTAAAAATGCTGTGTATTGAGAGAGAAAGAGAAGAAATGAGAGAGGGAGAGGAAATGAGAGAGGGAGAGGAAGAGAGAAAAAGAAAGAAGGAATAAGAGAGAGAGGGAATAAACATGAAACATAATAAAGAAAGAGAGAGAGAGGGAGGGAGAGAGGAGAATGAATGGATAAAAAACAAAGAGAGGGTAAGATATCATTCTTTAATTTCTTCTTTTCTTCTAGTAGTAGTAGTAGTCGTCGTAGTAGTAGTAGTAGTAGTAGTAGTAGTCGTCGTCGTCGTCGTCGTCGTCGTCGTCGTCGTCGTCGTCGTCGTCGTCGTCGTCGTCGTAGTAGTAGTAGTAGTAGTAGTAGTAGTAGTAGTAGTAGTAGTAGTAGTAGTAGTAGTAGTAGTAGTAGTAGTAGTAGTAGTAGTAGTAGTAGTAGTAGTAGTAGTAGTAGTAGTAGTAGTAGTAGTAGTAGTAGTAGTAGTAGTAGTAGTAGTAGTAGTAGTAGTAGTAGTAGTAGTAGTAGTAGTAGTAGTAGTAGTAGTAGTAGTAGTAGTAGTAGTAGTAGTAGTAGTAGTAGTAGTAGTAGTAGTTGTAGTTGTTGTCGTTGTTGTTCTTTATTTTCTTCTTTTCTTATTTGTGGTGGTGGTGGTGGTGGTAGTGGTAGTGGTAGTGGTAGTGGTAGTGGTAGTAGTAGTAGTAGTAAGGTAGTGGATAAGTACTACTACTACCACTACCACTACCACTACCACTACCACTACCACTACCACCACCACCACCACCACTACTACTACTACTACTACTACTACTACTACTACTACTACTACTACTACTACTACTACTACTACTACTACTACTACTACTACTACTACTACTACTACTACTACTACTACTACTACTATGACCACTACCTTACTACTACTACTACCACTACCTTACTACTACTACTACCACTACTACTACTACCTTACTACTACTACTACTACCTTACTGGAGAGAACTAACCCTACTCCAAAAGGTAGTGGATAAGTGACCAGAATTCCCACATATATCACATTTGACATTAGGACAATTGCGAGGGAAATGCTGTCCACCACATCACTTACAATAGAATCATGATGGGCCCACATAATTGGGCTTTCTAGAACCCATTAGATTTTGCTGGTGCTTTTGAAAATTAACATCTATGGCAATCTAGTGGTATTGCTCAATGATCATATTTATATAATATTTCATCATATCTTTTACTTTCTCTATAATGTTTGATGCAGAGGACTCATAACCAGTGGCTTCATGAGCTACCCCCCACTAGGTTGCACAACGTACAAAGAGGGCTACTTGTACTGATCCTTGGTTTACAAAAGGAGCTCTTTGGCTAGGTATTGGCTTAATAACATTTGGAGGACTTGGCAACAAAGGCACATTTTGCATCATGCTTCCTTTGTTGGGGTAAAAGGCCCTTGGGCCTGCCCGTGTACACTGACTGCCCATATTCTTTATTCATATATATGAAATAGTGCAATAAGGCTATCATATCATTCTTGACAGCACCTACATTGTGTGTGCTCTTCTCTACCGCATCTTCCTCTTCTCCTTGTCCATTGCCATTGCATCCCCTTCAATTGGTATCAGAGCTTTGTATTAGAGCTTGATCATGGAGCTTGGCTTAGCATTACTTCAGCCCGGATTGAAGGCCTAGAGCTTGGAGCTTCAATGCCAGCCATGGCTTCTTCCCCCGAGGTAAGATTTCATCTCCCGCCTCTCCTCGGCCCTCATAGGCTCTTTGCAGGTGTTCCTTGGCTACATTGGGCACCTTGTATGCCCCAAATTTCCCCCTTATCCTCAGGATAACCAGCAAGCCCCACAGTAGCAACTCACGTTTTTTTTTGCGCCTGTTTCAAAATCTGGCTAAAAAATCCTATTTTTTCTCATATCTCGGGCATCCAGAACCCGGTTTAGGAAAGGTAAGAGTCTAACTTGGGGTTTTGGCATGGGCCAAATGCAATGGCAATGTCAGATCTGCCAAATTCTAATCACAAAATGTTCTACAATAGATCTGAGTTAATTTACAGCAAGAAAATGCCATGCTCTTAGCTTATGTGATGCTCTCGATGCTTGGTATTTGATGCCCAGATGCTTTGAGGATGTTTGTCCAATGTTTTGAGATGCTTTGGGACGTGATTTGAGCTTCCATAGCTCAATTTATGCATGGATTTACTATTGTACATTGTTTGGGCAATAAGGTTTTATCAGGGATGGCTTATGCATAATGCTCTTTGTTGACATTTGGGTGTCCTATTGGATGTATTGATGCTTGGTCATCATGGTTTATGCTTGGATATACTATTTGAGAGCTATCGAGCCTTGATTTGGATGCAGACACTTCATTGTTGGTTGGGATTTATGCTACCTTGGTTGACAGGTTATTTTACCTCCAGTTTGATTATGCCTACGGTCTAAGGGTGCTCCCGACTACTCGGGATGATATGCTGATGAATTTGGATGATGCCACTTTGATGTTTATGCTCTTGGATGATTCTTGAGCAAAGATTAGAGATCAATTCTTGGTTCGCTGTCATTTTCTTTACAACTGGCATTTCACTTGATAAGGTTTATGCCCTGTGCTATCCATTATGGGACTGATGTCTGATGTGGATGCTTTTGGGTTCGGTTGTAGTATGGCAGATGCTTGGGCTTGAATTGACTTGCATTTGAGAATTTTGTGGAGCAGTTTGCATTTTTTTGGCTTATCACTTATGTGGCTTGAATGCTAATTGGCTCTTAATGCCCCGATTATGGATATTGGATATACTTGGATGCAGATACATGTTTGAGTAGTGCTTGCTCCATTGTCTTGGCAGTTGGTTATTGAGCTTTCATTGCTTATTGATGCTTGGTTCTTTGTGGGCTACTCCTTGATCAGTGGACTTCTTGACAATGCTTGGGTTTAACAGTTATGGCTTTGTTTCTTTTGTATTGCCTAGCTTCTATGCTAGTTGGGTTGTTTTTGCCCATACAGGTCAGAGAGCAGTTGCTCTTGATGCTTACCCGGCTATGCACTTTGTCTACTGTCATGTACTTTATAGAGCCACTTATTTGGATGTTGTTGTACAGATACTTGGGCTTCTCTTGGAGCTTGGCCATTGCAGGATCTTATGCCACTTACCTATCTTGCATTGACTTGGATGCTACTATGTGGTCTGATGTACTGTAGAGTCATGTTTGCCATCATGGTTATGGAATGATTTCATGGCTGAATACTGTATGTTCTTTTGACAGATGTCTTGTGTTTTACACTATTGTGGTTGGTTATGTCATGCACTTAGCTATGAGTCTTTTTCATGTGGGAGCTTCTACATCCCTGGTTGATGCTTTTGTGCTTCCCTCTCCAGTGAGGATGGAAGAGTACTTGCAAGAGCATGCTTTAACCACTTGTGCTTCTACTGATAGTTGTCTTGATGAGTAGATTCCCTATGTTGGGACAGCCCTAGACTCTTTAAGTTCCTTGGATGTGGATAGCACTATTCATGATGACTTGGATTCCTTGTCATCTTCTATAGGTTCTTCTACTTTAGATGTTGTTTGCTTCCATTGTGGGAAGCTTGGGCATGTTCAAAGAAAATGCTTTAGACAGATTAGAGAGTAGCAGAGACAAAGACGGACTTGACATGAGCAGAGAGTCAGAGATATAGGAGATGTAGTGGGTGTTACCACTATTACTAGTGGTGAGGTACATGTTGTTACCCATGATGATGTAGTTGAGCATGTACTCCTGTCATCTAGTTTCCCTACAACTTTCTTGCTCAGTGATATAGCCTACGCCTCTGATTGGCTATTGGATTCTATGGCATCTTGTCATGTTACTCCACATAGATCATGGTTCTCTACTTACAGGGAGTTTGATGGATGCATTTCTTTGGGCCTTGAGTAGACTTATGCTATTCTTGGTACAGAAAAAGTACTAAGCTAGTTTAGATGGATATATTATGCAAGTAGAAGATGAAAGGAATTATTCATCATGACACTCATGCCAGCAGTAGATGAGTGGCTAGCAAGAGGTGCTAGGATGAAGAGAGTCTACTAGAAGAAGGAAATGAGTAGGTGGTGTGGAATCACATAGGTTATGGTGGAGTAGGTTGGTGGATGTCATTGTGATAGATGAAGTTTGGGTGCTTGCGGGCCATATTGAGAGATGGGTTGAGATCCAAGTATACTTGGAACATTGAATCACACTTGAGGACCTAGTGTAGTGAAAACCAAGAGCTTGAAGATAAGAGGATAATGTCCACAATAAGAGAAAGAGATAGAGACAATATAGATAAAGGAGTGAACTGTAGTTGAGCATTTCATTGCTAGTGGTTGTATATATACAAGGTACATTAGATGAGGTAGGTGAGCTTTATCTCTAAATATTTGAGATATTTACAAGGTGGATATCTATGAGATCCTTTTGTCCACATACTAACTTATCCTTATCTTATCCAAACTTTTATCATTATCCACAACTTTATCTTAACATCCCCCCTCAAAAGGATTCCATAGGCATTTGTAGAGAAAATAAAAGATTATAATGAATTCATCAATTTAGCTAGAGATGTTTTCCCCTCTCGATCAAATCATGCAAAGGATTTGCATGGCAATTTTGTGCTTCAAGTGAGGAACTGATTTGGTGAGGAAATCAATAGCATTATCACATGATGGTACATATTGAAGGATGATATGGGAACTTTCAACTAATTCACATACAAAATGATATCTCATATCAATATGGCAGAGTTTAATGCTTAATTCTGGTCCTTGAATGACAAAGATTGATGCTTTATTGTCGGTGAAGATTGGAATTTGCAGAGGCTGATACCCAAAACTGATGTCTTCCAAGAGTTTCTTTAGATAAATTATTTCCTAGGCGGCCATACTGCATGCCACATATTTGCCTTCAGTAGTAGAAAGTGCAATGGAGTGTTGATGTTTGGTACTCCAAGAGATGGGACCTCTTGCTAGAGTAATGATAAAACCAGTGAGAGATCTTCAGGTAGCAAGATCACCACCCCAATCTGCATTCGAATAGGCTCGTAAGAGAAAATCATTGCTGTATTTTACAAAAAAAATTCCCACATTTGATGTTGCTTTTAGATATCGAAAGACCCATTTGAGCTGCTTCCAATGTTCATAAGTGGGTTGATGCATGGCCTTGGAGAGAATGTGTCCTACATAAGATAAATCTAGACAGGTGCAAGTAATTAGATATCAAAGATATCCAAGTGCTTCCATATAAGGAATAGTCTTCATTTCAGGAGCCTGATCAGTTGAAAGAGAATGGTAGGAGGATGGATTCAATTGGAAATTTTGGGCAAGTGGAGTGACCATGAGATTACATTTTAACATGGAATAACGGGACATAATAGACATAATGTAGGTGTGTTGATGCATTTTGATGGATGTGGGTGACTGTTCAATTTCAATGCCAAGATACCATAGTCTATTATAGCAAATTGTAAAGATATGATAGATTTGGCTTTGGACATTTCATGAGGAGTGTTGGCAAGAATAGGAATCTCATAAACATAAATACCTAAGATAATGAAAATGTTGCCTTGAAGAAGAGTATAAATGTTGTGATCTATTTCTAGCCTTCGAAAGCCGTGATGTAGTAAGTGAGAATGAATACGAGCGTACCACTGCTTTGGTGCCTGTTTTAGTCCATAAAGAGCTTTATACAGTGGGCAAACATGTGTAGGAAACTTGGGATCAACAAGTTTGGTGGTTGAGACTTATAGATTTTTTCTTCTAAGTGGCAGTGGAAGAAGGCAGCCTTGACATCAATGTGGTGAAGAATTAATTTAAAATGAGCTGCCATGGAGAGTAATACCCGTAAAGAAGACAAGAAAAGTACAGAAGAGAATGTACTTCCGTAATGGAGGCCTTCAATTTCTTCGAAACCACGAGCCACAAGTCGAGCTTTGTACTCGTCGATGGAGCCATCTAATTTGAGCTTTTTGTGAAGTACCCATTTCCAAGTGTTATTGTGAAGTAGAGCTTTGTATTCATCAAGCATTGCAGCTTGCCATTGAGAGGCTTCATTACTTTGAAGTGCTTGAGTAACAGTAGGGCAAAGTGAAGCTTTGAGAATAGTGATTGGAGGTGAATCTCGAGCTTGGCCAAGGGCAATGTTGGCTTGAAGATGAAGATCATGTTAGTTTTTGAAGCAAGGAGTTGATTGTGATTGTACCTCTTTAGTGTCGGAGTCGGATGTACTGAATAGAGTAATCGGCATGGATGGAGAAGCTGGAGATGGAGGCCGTAGAGTTGTAACAATGAGAGCCGTAGGAGAAGTATTGCTTGATGTTGAAGACATTGTGACTATGCTGTCAAGATTGTGGGAGAGAAGGAAGGAGTCTCGCTTGAAGCTTTCTTGCTTGCACAATGGGGGAAGACACACAAGGGTGGAGGCTGAAAAACAGTTTTCCTCTTCTTAGTTGTGTAAGCCAAAAAAACTCAAGTACAAAGAAATAGAAGAACCCTAGATATGGGTCTCAAACCAAACTCAACTAACTAAGGTGGCATACTAACTGAGCCACGAACTAGAGTAGATAAGGATAGCTATCATGTAGCTATTATTCAGGGGCGGTGTACCAACCGCATCTGCAACTGACAAGTCGGTGACATAAATACACAACGGTCACCCTGGCGTATCACGAGTGGAGCTCGATATCTCAACACTCCCCCTCGAGCTCAATCCCAATTCCTGCACACCAAGCAGGTCTCTGAACTTGCGCAGCTTCTCTGCGCCCAATGCCTTCGTGAATATGTCAGCTACCTGATCCTCTGTGCTGACATAAACTAGATCAATAAGACCTAGTAAAACCCTCTCTCGCACATAGTGATAATGCACCTCAATGTGCTTTGTTCTAGCATGATAGACTGGGTTATTTGCCAAGTGTATACTACTCATGTTGTCACAATAAATGACAACTGGCCCATCTGTAGACTGATGCATATCATAAAGTAGCTTATGCAACCAAGCTACCTCACATGCAGACATTGCTGCACCCCTGTACTCAGCCTCTGTGCTCGACAAGGCAACTGTAGGCTGTTTCTTGCTGCTCCAAGTGACTGCAGCACTCCCAAAAGAGAACACATATCCACTGGTAGAACGTCTATCAGAAATGCTACCAGCCCAATCAGCATCAGTGTATCCATGCAACTGTATCCGAACCCCAGTCTCATAAAATAGTCCATACTGCAATGTAGACTTCACATACCTGAGTATGCGTCTAGCCGCATCCAAATGCGGTTTCCTTGGAGCCTACATAAACTGACTTACCAATCCAACAGCATAGCTCAAATCTGGCCTGGTAATAGTCATATAAATCAAGCTTCCTACTATGCGTCTGTACATAGTAGGGTCTTCCAGAAGCTCACCTGTATCTGCGCTCAGCTTCACATTCTGCTCCAAAGGAACTGAAATAGGCTTACAGCCTGTCATCCCATATTTGGACAGCACGTCCAATCCATACTGCCTCTGCAAGAGCTGTATCCCACTTAGTGATCTAATCACCTCAATGCCCAAGAAATAACGCAGCTCTCCCAAATCCTTCATCTCAAACTTCTGCTTCAATAGCATTTTCACATGAAGGATATCTTCATCACTGTCACCTGTCATAATCAAATCATCAACATAAATGACAAGTAGCATAATACCTTTCTCTGTTTTTCTCACATAAAGTGAGAAATCTGCCTTGGAAATCTGAAAGCCAATAGTGACAAGATATTGTCCTATCTTGTCAGACCATGCTCTAGGTGCTTGCTTCAAGCCATACAAAGCTTTCTTCAACCTGCAAACAAACTCAGGATGAACAGTATGCACATAACCTGGTGGCTGCTCCATATATACCTCTTCTTGCAAATCACCATGCAAGAAGGCATTCTTTACATCCATCTGATGTAAAGACCATCCCTTTGATGCAGCCATAGCAATGACTGCTCTTACGGTTGCCATCCTTGCAACCGGACTGAATGTTTCTTCATAATCAATGCCATATGTTTGTGCATACCCCTTGACTACTAATCTTGCCTTGTATCTGTTCACAGAACCATCAGCATTGTGCTTCACCTTATAAACCCACTTACAGCCAATTGCATTCTTACCTTTAGGCAAAGGTACCAATTCCCATGTAGCATTTGCTTCCAAGGCATCCATTTCTTCATCCATGGCTTTCTCCCATTTTTCTTTTCCCATGGCTTGCTCAAAAGAAGTGGGTTCTGGTTCCTGTATCACCTTGACCATATATGCATAGTGAATGGCTATAAATCCATCATATTTCAGCCTATCCACAGGATACCTAACTCTGGTAGACCTGCGCAAAGTGGGTTCACTCCAAGGTGCTCTCAAAACATCCCTGGTCTTCCTTACTCCAGGTGTAACAATAGAAGGAATACCCAACTCATCATCAATGCTCTGTTCTGAGCCACTGGATTCACCATCCACATAAGAGTGACCTGCATTCACATCAAACATGGGCTGATCAACCTTCTCTTTTCCTTTTCGTGATACCTGCATACCACTATCTGCATTACTTTGAGAAGATTCTCCTGATCTCAATCTGCCTGTCCATGGCGAAGAGTGTGAACCACTACTAGAGGACGCTCCAGGTCCACTAATATTTTGTGACTGCTGCTGTGAATTCTGTGCAGCATTACCATTTTGTGCATCTACATCATCAATCACATTTACTGGTTTATACCAGCTACTCATCTCATCAAAAACAACATCTCTGCTCACTGTAAACTTACGAGTAGAAGGGTTATAGCATCTATACCCTTTTTGCTGCAGAGAGTAACCAATAAAGATGCACTTCTCAGCTTTTGGATCCAACTTGGATCTCAACTCATCTGGCACATGTACATAGGCAATGCAACCAAAAATTTTCAAATGAGAAATATCTGGTTTCCTACCAGTATACCTCTCCTCTGGAGTCATTCCATGTATTGCTGCAGTGGGAGTCCTGTTCATTATGTAGACTGCTGTAGCAACTGCTTCAGCCCAATAAAAATCTGGCAGGTCTTTTTCATTGAGCATGGCACGAGACACCTCTCCAATATGTCTGTTTTTTCTTTCTGCAATTCCATTTTGCTGTGGGGTATGACTGCATGAATATTGCTGCTTTATGCCATGCTCCTGCAGGAACCTTGCAAACTCATTTGAGAGGTACTCTCCCCCTCCATCTGACCTTAGGCATTTTACTTGCAGACCTGTTTCTTTTTCAACCATAGCTTTAAGAGTTTTGAAATGCCCAAAAACTTCACTTTTCTTTTTCATAAAATACACCCAAACTTTTCTGCTATAGTCATCAATAAAACTGACAAAATAATGACAGCCTCCAAGAGATGCAGCTTTTGTAGTCCACACATTAGAGTGGATTAATTCCAATGGCTTCTTACTCTCTTGAACATGTCTAGGAAATGGTTTCCTTGCCTGTTTTCCAAACTGACAGGCTTCACATACCTTATGCATTTCTGCAACCTTGAATTTAGGCAATCCTGCAACAATATTTTGGGCCTGCATTGATTTAAGTCGCTGTACATTAACATGACCAATGCGTTTATGCCAGATATCAATATCTGCAACTACACCGGTCCCATGTGCAAACATTGCTGCACTCAATTCAGACATGTCTGCATCCAATGTAAACATTCTGCCCTTCTTCTTTCCTTTTGCTATCAAGCGACCTTTATTTTTCATATCCTCAACAAAGCATCCATGAGGATTAAATCTGACCTGCAAGCCCTGCTCAACCATTTGACCAACAGAAACCAGATTCTTGGTGATATTCGGGACATGAAATACATCGGACAGGTATTTCTTTTTCCCATCCTGCATAGACAAGGGAATTTTTCCAATCTGCACAATAGGATGTGCAGTATCATCACCAGTCTCCACAAATCCTGGTTTTTCCATTTTCCTTGCATCCTCCATCCATTCTGCATGACCTGTCATGTGGTTTGATGCACCTGAGTCAACATACCATACATCGTTGCTTTCTTCTGCACTTGTCACAGAATTGTTCATGTGCTGCACCATGAACAAATGCTCATTTCTGTCATCACCCTGTCTACTAGAAGATGCATAATTCCCTTGTTGCAGTTTTCCATTCATGATGTCATTTTGCTTTTTATAGCAGTCTTTAGCCATATGACCAATTTTACCACAGTAGTAGCATTCAATATTAGTGTTTGCATTTTGACCTCTTTGCCATCCACCACGACCTCTTTGGCTCCCCCTGCCTCTAGAGTTACCACGTCCTCCTCCATAGGACTGGTTTTCTTGAGTTTGCTGCATATTCTGATTTCTACCACGGCCTCCAAATCGGCCTCCTCTACCTCTGCCTCTACCTCTTCCAGCATTTGAGTAGAAGACAGCTTCTTTTGAAGTTCCTCCTGAAGAAGATGCACCACCATTTCTCTGCTCCTCAGAAATTAGAAGAGCAATCAACTCCTCAAAATCAGGAAATCTTTCACGAACTGAAATGGATGTCCGAAACTGTGCATAATCCTTTCCTAGACCATTCAAGGTCACGGAAACTAAATCATCATCTTCCACTGGCGACCCAATGGAAGCAAGTGCATCTGCAATCTTCTTCACCTTCATGTGGTAGTCGTTGATGCTCATACTTTCTCTTTGCACATTATGCAACTCTTGCTTGAGCTGCATTTTCCTGGCTTGCGTATTTGTGCTATACATTTTTGACAAAGTATCCCATGCCTCCTTTGGCGTACTTGCATCCTGAATATGCACAATCATAGAGTCTGAAATACTGATAGACAGCCAATACATAACTTTCCTGGCTCTCTCATGCCATGTTTTGAATGCCTGCATTTGCTGTTGATTGGGAACATCAGGAAGAACTGGTTCTTCTTCATTTCCTGCAACAAATTCCCAATATCCTTTTCCCATAAGGAAATTCGTCATTCTAAACTTCCATGCTTGGAAGTTGTTCTTGTCAAGCTTTTCAGTGACAATCTGTGAAAGAGAATCAGATGCCATTACAGAAGACTGCAAAAAATTCTGTCACTGCAAAAACCACAGCTTCACCCTCACAAGGGAAAATCTGCAAAACTGGCGAAAGTGGTATTTGACCACACAGTCACTTCCTAGTGACGATTTTGCATCAACAGGCAACAGGGATGATTCTGTAACTCCCAATGTCTCTGCGCACAAGCATACAATGCAATTTTTACAGTAACTATTCACCGACCTATAGAACAGTGGCTGCACAGCATAAAACTGGGCCTTTTCCTGAGTGCGTGCAGAAAACTTCCGTCTGCAAAACAGGCCCCGAAATGGCCTCAAAACAAAAAAACAAGGTCGCCGAGGGCTAAAGCCTTCTCCCGCAGCATATACTGCCTTCTTGCTTCACCGCGAAGGGCGTCTCAACCTGAGACAATGCACTCCTGCAATTTCCGACTGTGCTACCTGTAGAGATCTGCTCCCAAAACAGAAAATGAAAGCAACACTGCTCCTCTTACCAGACCACCGCGAGCTTGGCTTGCTTTCTTGAGCTCCTTACCACGAACAAGGCTCTGATACCATGTCAAGATTGTGGGAGAGAAGGAAGGAGTCTCGCTTGAAGCTTTCTTGCTTGCACAATGGGGGAAGACACACAAGGGTGGAGGCTGAAAAACAATTTTCCTCTTCTTAGTTGTGTAAGCCAAAAAAACTCAAGTACAAAGAAATAGAAGAACCCTAGATATGGGTCTCAAACCAAACTCAACTAACTAAGGTGGCATACTAACTGAGCCACGAACTAGAGTAGATAAGGATAGCTATCATGTAGCTATTATTCAGGGGCGGTGTACCAACCGCATCTGCAACTGACAAGTCGGTGACATAAATACACAACGGTCACCCTGGCGTATCACGAGTGGAGCTCGATATCTCAACATATGCGAGTAGACCTTCGAGGTTTTTGTTCATCAGTGGATGGAGCTATGTTGGGAAAAGAGGCATGGAGAGGAGCCGAGTTTCATGAGGAAATGAAGCTTGTGGAGTTGAAAGATAGGAAACTTGATCTTTATATAGATTTTATGTAATGTGTTGGGAAATTTGAAATTGTGAAGATAATAGAGTATTGGGTGGAGTGTGAATTTGTTTATTGCAATTGGTGGCAAGCTGATTGCTTGGATAGGCAGCAATTGAAGGGAGCTACTAGCTCAATCTGCGAGACCTACATACCTCTTATTGGTCAAGCATTTCAAGCCGAGCGGCCATGGCTACCTCTCACATAGCCGATGCGGCCTCCCTACCTATGGGATGTAGTTAGCTTACCTTGATGCCCGATCAAGTATGCAAGTAAAATCAGCCTTCCTTTGACACGTTCTCCAACTTTGATTCCTTTCGCTCACTTTACTTGCGAATCCACCCTACTCCAAAGTCATATGGTCCTACCTTCGACTTTCAAAGATAAAAGCTCTCAACATCATAAAAGTGTACTAAAGTACTAGCATCATGCATGTTCCTCTAACTCAAATTTTTGCATGGATTTTAAAATCAAAACTCAGGGCCTTCCTAGCAAAACTCGATAGCTAAGACGTCCTGCAAACCTTATCACTCCCATGCAGGCCGGTAGCTCCACAATCCTTGAGGCAAGCTCAAGCAACCTCAATCCCTCTCCAACAAGCTCCATCCTCCATAGTCGCGCGAGACAAGAGAAGAGTAGAGAAGAGAAGAAGATGAAGAGAGGAGATGGGGAGCTTCTTCTCCTCGATCCCTCACTCTCACACACTCACTCCCTCACTCCCTCACACTCACTTACTCCCTCTCTCAAGCACAAGCAATAAGGTAAGAAGAAGAAGAAGAAGCTTTTTGCCACACACAAGAATGAGCTTCTCAATATACATGCCCTACTTCCCACGGTCAGTCATCCTCAATTTTTACATGGCCAGCCATGGCCTAGGTCCTTTTTCTCCATTCTTTCACTTCCTAGCTAGTTTTACCGCCCTTCTAAGTTCACAATTTGCATAGGAGGGACCTTGGTGCTCTTTTACAAGGATTTGAGAGTGCCTTTGCAAGGTACACTTTCTTGCTTTTAACTCCTCTAGACTTCGATGGCTGCACCTTGGAATTTTGGCAGTTGTTTCATTGCTTTTGCATTTTTTCTGGACTTATTATTATAATGGGCGCCTTCTCCATGCCTGCTCTATGCCTTTTTCTGCTTCTCAGATTTTTCTATTTTTCCGCTTTTTCCTGTTGCTGGTGTTGCATAAACATTACCCCCCTCCTAGCCATGTGCCAATCCCATGGCATTGATGGGTGGTAGCTTGGAAGGTGGTAGTGTTGGTGGCCCAGGTGGCCTTTTAAGTTTGTATACATGCCCTTGTCGAGGAGGGTGTTGGAGGGATTCATCCTTGAAATTGAAAATGGTGTTGAATTGGGTCCCTCTGGAAAGGTGTCTTGACAAAGATCTGCTTTGTCTTGACAAAGATCTACCCTTGAAATTGAAAATGGTGTTGGGGCGGATCCATTGGTTGATGTGCTTTCTCCTTGATACGGCTCGATCTTAACCTGCAAGGCAAAGTTGTGCACTTTCTAAGGGGTGTGTCTGCCTCTCTGTGGTGCGTGTAGTGCACGTGGCAGTGGAACTGGGAACCTTGGGCAAGCCCACGGTGTTGTCCCACACTTGATGACCTAGTTCGTGCATCGTCATGGGTGCGGTGCAAAGCTTAGGGTGACAGGTCTGGTAGTCTTGCCCGTGATGTGCCCTAAGCGTGAGGTGGGAAAGGGGCTAGGTGGAAACCCTAGGTGTAATGAATGTGGCACTCAAGATGTTTCATGGGGAGCTCAAACCTTTGCTTTTCTCTTTCTTGCACCTTTTTGTCCTCTAGTGTCCTCTTTCATTTCATTCCTGGTACTGGCCTCTTTTCTTTTTCTTTTTTCTCTTTCTCTCTCTCTCTCTCTCTCTCTCTTTTGGATGACTTATTGATCATGGCTGCAACTAGAATACAAAAAGAGTTCTTATGCTGTATTCCTATCATCCTTGGATGGTGGTCCACGAGGTGGCTTCAGGCACTTAGTAAAAAAATGCATGGCTTTGCAAATATTCTTTGATGCTGGCTCTTACTTTCAGAGGT
Source organism: Lygodium microphyllum (assembly GCF_053477565.2). Classification (NCBI taxonomy): domain Eukaryota; kingdom Viridiplantae; phylum Streptophyta; class Polypodiopsida; order Schizaeales; family Lygodiaceae; genus Lygodium; species Lygodium microphyllum. The sequence goes on along the minus strand of NC_141137.1, from coordinate 140,347,799 downwards.
GTTGATGACAAAAAGAGATGGTTACACCTCATGAAGTGGGTATCGCTCATGTCTTCTAGGATTTTTGTGCAGAAGGAGGGCAGTAAGGTCGCCCTCATCATGAGCCTAGCCATGGCGTGACTATCGATGCCTAATCTGATATAAAAAAAGAGCAGGGGAAGTTGGGCTTCCTCAACTGTAGGCTTTTGCTTAAGTAAGAACTTAATGAGCCTAAGGTAATTACAGGTTACTATAAATGCCAGGTCTAGATATGAGGAGAAATCCTCGAGGAAGCCGTTGATGGATGGGGGGATATCCTCCAATCTAAAAACCAAGCATCCCTCGGGAGTCCGCGCATTGACATTGTAGATTGTTGCAAAGTCCAGGGGCCCATGCAGGTTCTTGTCATGGTCAACTCCATGTCTGTGTGGGGGTAAGGCATGTAGATGCCACTCTTCAAGCAATGAGCTGCAGAAAGCAATCCAGGCATCAGAGTTGGTATCCCAAATCCTCCTCCTCCACTTCGGCAGGGTCTTCTAGCCTTGGGCAGTCTTGGGAACCCGGTTCACCTTGCCCTGCTAATAATCTGCGGGTTCTTACCTCCATTTGGTAGCCGCAATGTTTCTCTCCTCTATCCATTTGTTGGTGAGGTCAATAGTCATTTTGTTGATTCTTGCCACCATCTCCAGGGATAGAACACAATCCAAAGCTCATGGATAAGAAAAGGATAGCTCAAATGGTCGTGTCTGGAACTCTTGCTGTCACCATATAGTCAACTCCTGAGACTAGTTGATGAGATGGGGATCCTCTCATATCGGCATGGGCTCTTCAGGGAGTTGCTATGGCCCTACTCTCGCTCTCCTCTGGGATTGCTCTACAAGCTCTTGCCTTCTTCTTCGGGCTGCTATTATGTGTTCAGGAATTTGTGCCCCTTCTGGCTCTTCCGATGGCATTCAAGCAGGGGCGAGCTGGGCTCTCTATGCTGTTCTTCCTCGAATTCTTGCTCAAAGTCCGGCCCCTCTTCCATGGCTTGCTCTAAACTCACTCACTCCCTCTCTCAAGCACAAGCAAGAAGGCAAGACGAAGAGAAGAAGAAGAAGAAGCTTTTTGCTACACACAAGAATGAGCTTCTCATTCACTTTTCAAGTTTATGTACATGCCCTACTTCTTACAGGTGGTAATCCTCAATTTTTACATGGCCGTCCATGGCCTAGGCCCTTTTTCTCTATTCTTTCACTTCCTAGCTAGTCCTACCACCCTTCTAAGTTCACAATTTGCACAAGAGAGAGCCTGGCACTCTTTTACAAGGATTTGAGAGCACCTTTGCATTTAAAGGTGTGTTTTCTTGCTTTTAACTCCTCCAGACTTCGGCGGGCTGCACCTTGGAATTTTGGCGGTTGTTTCCATGCTTTTAGATTTTTTCCAGACTTATTATTCTTCTGGGCGCCTTCTCCATGCCTACACTACACCTTTTCCTGCTTCTCAAATTTTTCTATTTTTCCGCTTTTTCTTGTTGCTGGTGTTGTAGTAAACAACAATTGAGCTGCTATGGTGTGCCAATTGCTGCTGTTTTGTTGTGATTGAAGATGACTATACCTGCTTGGTGTGGACTGGCGATTTTGGACTGTTCGAGATATGATGTGTGTCATCTTGTGAAGACGATTTAGCGCCGTTTGGATGGAAAACATGCACGATTTTCATGCCATTTGGATTGACATCAGGCGTGACATCATGCTGTTTTATTGCGGCTCTCCATATCCTGTAAAAATTAGTTTTGTGGATCTAGGAGAAAACTTGGATTTGTGATCTTGATTGACAAGAAATGCAGTGCATCCAAAGACTTTAAGATGTAATAAGTCAGGAGGGTGACTAAACCACAATACGTAAGGAGTATTATTTTGTAGGGAGTTGGAATACAAGCTATTTTGAAGATATGTTGTAGTAGCAATTGCTTCCTCCCAGTAGTCTTTTCCTAGACAAGCTAATGATATCATAGCTCTTACAGCATTGATTAGTGTACGATTCTTTCTTTTGGCAACTCCATTTTGCTATGGATGATGTGGTATGGTAAGCTCATGTTGAATCCAAAGGCCTTGCAATAATCTTTGAATTCATTTGAAGTATATTCTCTTCTATTGTCAGTAGTACGAAGAGCTTTGAGTCGAAACTCGTGCTTGTTTTCAACTGCTTCCTTATATTCTTGGAACTTGGAGAAGACTTGTGACTTCCTCGTGAGAAAATATACAATAGTATATCTTGAATAATCATCAATAAGCACCATAAAGTATTTTTCTCTAGTGAGAGAAACAAGATTTATTGGACCACAAATGTTGGAGTGTACTAATTGAAGTGGTTGAGTCGTAACGGAGTAAGATTTGGGATAAGGAAGATTTGTGGCCTTACTGAGAGCACAAGCTTGAAAAAATGGAAGTTGAGAGAGAGAAGATGGAATGCCGCGGACAAGCTTCTTGTGAATAAGTTGTTGGAGAACATTTTGAGAAGCATGTCCAAGCCTAGAGTGCCATAGGAGTGCGTTTTGTGGTAGATTTGTGAGTGAAGTGGAGTTAGATGAAGCATTTGAAGAAGGTTGTAGTAGTGAATACCCAAGCGTATAAAGCCAACCTTCTTTGGGACAGGGAAGTTTGAGAGAAGGTGAGAGTAACTGTAAGATGCAGTGGTCTTTATAGAAGTGAGAAGTGAGAGAGGATTGAGAAGTGAGCTCACTGATACTTAATAGATTTTTCTTGAGATTGGAAACATAATAGACTATGTGTACCTTGATTATGTGATTGGAGGGAAGCTCCACTTGAATTGTGCCGTAGCCTTGAGCTTGTTGAATGCTGTTGTTCCCCATGGCAACACGGAGTGGAGTAGAGATATCTTGGAATTTGATTAGCCATTCCTTGTGAAAAGTCATATGATAAGTAGCTCTAGAATCTAGAAACCATGTATATTCTTCTTTGGAGTTTGATGAAGGTGCCCAAACACTTCATCAAACTCCAAACACTTCATCAAACACTTCTGGCTAGGCTGATGATTGTTTCTTATTTCTCTTCTATGTCATAATTGCCGATGCCAACAAAGTGAGCCTGACCTTTTGATTGATATTTGTTGAATCTATTTTTTTGACAATAATCCTTTTCAATATGACCTTGCCTTTTGCAAGCATTACATATGAGATGATAATGAGGGTTTCTTGTTAAGGATAGGGATTGAGAAGACTGGTAAGAGTTATGTTGAGGATTACCAAGAATCTCTTTGAAATTAGATCGAGAAGAAAACTTGGGATTTTGATGAAAGTGTTGAGTTCTTTTGTGAAGATGTCTTGGGTTGTAAGCAGTTACAGCTAGAGCCTTGGATTCTTGATTTGAAGAAGTAGAAAGGGTATCTATCATGACTTGCTCTTGCTTGATTCTATTAATCAGTGGTGAAGCTTGAGTTTATCAGTGGAAGTTTGAGTAGTAATAAAAGCTCTCCAAGATAGAGGTAGGGAAGAGAGTAGAAACATGGCTTGTAATTCTTTTGGTATGACTAAACCAGATATTATGGTTTCATCTAACAAAGCTTTCCACTGTTCTAAGAACCTAGTGGCAGATTGTTCTTCATGCATAGTGGCAGTAGATAGTTTTCTAAACATGGTCATTTGATAAACAATATCTGTGTGTTCATATGTATTGTTGAAGAATTCCCAAATACCTTTTGCAGTGGGTATTGTTCTTACTAGTTGTACTTGGAGATCCCCACAATGGACAAGTATTTCCATTCTTGTAGCTGCATCTCTTTGCATTCAATCTTCCTTGTCTGCTCCTTCTTGTTCAAGGCAGTCTTCTATGCCATTGATAATATTCCATAGGTTTGCTTGAGATAGGTAATGCTCCATTCTTAGCTTCCACACTTGATAGTTGCTGCCATTGAGTTTGTCGATCTTGATGTGTCGATTATAGGAGGTAGTGGCATTGACGAGAGCCATTGGAAGAATGAGAGTAAAGGATGACGAGTAGTTTGTGAATTTGAGGAGAGTATGATGTGCTAGAAAGATAAGACATGGTGCTTTGATACCATGTAGTGAAAACCAAGAACTTTAAGATAAGAGGATAATGTGCATAATAAGAGAAAGAGATAGAGACAATATAGATAAAGGAGTGAACTGCAGTTGAGCATTTCATTGCTAGTGGTTGTATATATACAAGGTACATTAAATGAAGTAGGTGAGCTTTATCTCTAAATATCTGAGATATTTACAAGGTGGATATCTATGAGATCCTTTTGTCCACATATAACTTGTCCTTATCTTATCCAAACTTTTATCCTTATCCACAACTTTATCTTAACATCCCCCTTCAAAAGGATTCCATAGGTATTTGTAGAGAAAAAAAAAGATTACATTGAATTCATCAATTTAGCTAGAGATGTTTTCCCCTCTCGATCATATCATGCAAAGGATTTGCATGGCAATTTTCTGCTTCAAGCGAGGAACTGATTTGGTGAGGAAATCGGCAGCATTATCACATGATGGTACATATTGAAGGATGATATGGGAACTTTCAACTAATTCACATACAAAATGATATCTCATATCAATATGGCAGAGTTTAATGCTTAAGTTTGGTCCTTGAATGATAGAGATTGATGCTTTATTGTCGGTGAAGATTGGAATTCGCTAAGGCTGATACCCAAAACTAATGTCTTCCAAGAGTTTCTTTAGATAAATTATTTCCTAGGTGGCCATGTTGCATGCCACATATTCGGCTTCAGTAGTAGAAAGTGCAACGAAGTGTTGCTGTTTGGTACTCGAAGAGATGGGACCTCCTCCTAGAGTAATGATAAAACCAATGAGAGATCTTCGGGTAGCAAGATCACCACCCCAATCTGCATCCGAATAGGCTCATAAGAGAAAATCATTGCTGTCTTTTGTAAAATAAATTCCCACATTTGATGTTGCTTTTAGATATTGAAAGACCCGTTTGAGCTGTTTCCAATGTTCATAAGTGGGTTGATGCATGGCCTTGGAGAGAATGTGTCCTGCATAAGATAAATCTAGACAGGTGCAAGTAATCAGATATCAAAGATATCCAAGTGCTTCTATATAAGGAATAGTCTCCATTTCACAAGCCTGATCAGCTGAAAGAGAATGGGAGGAGGATGGATTCAATTGGAGATTTTGGGCAAGTGGAGTGACCATGGGATTACATTTTAGCATGGAATAATAGTAGAGAATAGACATAATGTAGGTGTGTTGATGCATTTTGATGGATGTGGGTGACTGTTCAATTTCAATGCCAACACAGTAATGCATAGGACCATAGTCTATTATAGCAAATTGTGAAGATATGATAGATTTGGCTTTGGACATTGCATGAGGAGTGTTGGCAAGAATAGGAATGTCATCAACATAGAGACCTAAGATAATGACAATGTTTCCCTGAAGGAGAGTATAAATGTTGTGATCTATTTTTAGCCTTCGAAAGTCATGGTGTAGTAAGCGAGAATGAATACGAGCATACCACTGCCTTGGTGCCTATTTTAGTCCATAAAGAGCTTTATGCAGTAGGCAAACGTGTGTAGGAAATTTGGGGTCAACAAAGTTTGGTGGTTGTGACATATAGATTTTTTCTTCTAAGTGACCGTGCAAGAAGGCAGTCTTGACATCAATGTGGTGAAGAATTAATTTAAAATGAGCTGCCATGGAGGGTAATACCCATAAAGAAGATAAGGAAAGTACAGAAGAGAATGTACTTCCGTAATGGAGGCCTTCAATTTCTTTGAAACCACCAGCCACAAGTCGAGCTTTGTACTTGTCAATGGAGCCACCTGGATTGAGATTTTTGCAAAGTACCCATTTGCAGCTTATTGCAGATTCTCCAAGAGGAAGGGGTACCGATTTCCAAGCGTTATTGTGAAGTAGAGCTTTGTATTCATCAAGCATTGCAGCTTGCCATTGAGAGGTTTCCGATTTTGGACTGTTCGAGATATGATGTGTGTCATCTTGTGAAGATGATTCAGTGCCGTTTGGATGGATAGTAGGCATGATTTTCATGCCGTTTGGATTGACATCACGCGTGATTTTCACTATCGATGGGCTGGAGCTTTAATAGCTTTTGAAGATTTTAATAAGGCTTGATATTCATTAAGGTTTGAAGATTTTGGAGATGAGGGTTGTTCACATGACTCAACGGCTTTGGAACCTCTAAAAGTAGATAAGGGTGATGATAAATGCGAAGAGATGTTGTGGCCTAAATTGGAAGAAGAGGATTCTGTCGAAGATATGTTTGGATTTTTATGAGGCATGTTTAATGTCGGAGATTCATGGACCTAGTTAGTGGAGGAGTGTGGTCCAATGCTTTCCTCAGGGTGATGGATCATCCAAGAAAGCTTGAAATGTCTTGCTCTTGATATGCCTTGCTGTGTGACATGGGAAATGCAATGCACTTGTGGGTGCCTTGCCTTTAGTGAGCACAAAAGTTGGAAAAACCTCGGTTAACATCCTAGCCACTCAAGATGATAGCCTCTTTTAGCACCGCATTAATATCTTTAGGCAAATCCATGGACTATTTTTAGACCCAAACTTTAGTGAGTGTATTCACACTAATTACCTATCCTTTGAACCTTTGGTCCATATACCCTTGTGTCCTAATGTTCGCTATCTCTTGATCCCTTAACCTTGTTAATGCCTTAGCATACTGGTCCATTACCTACTATTAGTGCTATAGTCGAGCTATCTTACAGATAGTGTCCACTTAAGACCCTTGTCTTAATATTAGTCCCCCCTTTAAAAAGAGTTTTCATCCTTGAAAACAAAAGTGGACAATCTCTTCTTGAGTACCGTAATGTTCTCCTAAGTAGAACCTTCTTCAACTCTATCTTTCCACTTCATCAAAACTTGTTTTTGAACTTTATTGATGAATACAACGCTCATGAAAATCCAAGATCTAGTTTGGTTCATAAGGTTGACTAACAGTTCAATAATTTCTACCAAAATTCATTGGTCCACCAAACTATCATCATTACCAAGTTTCCTTTGCAATAAGCTAACATGGAAGATTGGATGGACTCTACTAAAGGAGGGTAGATCTAATTTTAATGCAACTTCACCATTACATTTGAGGATTGTAAATAGGCCACAATATTATGGAGATAACTTAGGAACAACTCCAAACTTCAAACTTCTTGAACATTCAGGAACACATAAGTAGACCTTATCATCTTTTTCAAGGGTGACCATACGTCTATGGTCATGCACATATCTCTTATAATGGTATTGAGCTCACTTAACATTCAAGTGTTCTACTTTTAGCATATTAGAATGATCTTGAAGAAATTCCTTGACACATTTGATTCTCTCATTGGCTAATCCCATTGTAACCGGTGAGCAAGGTTGAAATCCATACATAAGTATGAATAGTATAAACCTTGTAGTCCCATGCTTATTATGCATTCTACTTAGAGCATTAGCTACAACATTATATTGATGACCCTTGCAATATCATAGCATGCAGTCAAACTCTTGAAGAATTCAGCCCATTGAGCCTTTCTTTCTTTCAAATATTTTTGGGCAGTAAACCATTTGATACTCTCTTGATCAAAGACTACCTCGAATGGAGCTTGATACAAATTGTATCACCATTTTTTCAAAGCATAGATAATTTTGTAGAGCTGATATTCATAAAGTAGAATAATTTTGTTGAGCCTTACCTAGCTTTTTACTTTCAAAAGACATAGGTTGGCCCTCTTGGAGCAGGATGCCTCCAATGGCTATGGCACTAGCATCCATTTTCATTATAAATAGTTTTTGTAGATCCACTATAGCTAGGATTGGAGCCATAGTAATTAATAGCTACTATAAGTTTATCAAAACTGCATTGTTGTTCCTCACCCTGAGAGAAAGTGTAACCTTGATCTTTCAATTGATTTGTCATAGGAGAAACTATCATAGCATGATCTTTGATAAACTTATGATAAATCCTACCAAATTGCACACCATTCTCCTCAAAATTCAATAGTGTTATGTTGATGACTACATTGTAACGAGTCACCCAAATTGTATAATCATTCTTGGCCCAATGCCACATCTTCCCTAGTCATGCTCATAACTTGAATTTTTTTTTTCATAGTATGTCCTTAAACTTCCAATCAAACATCATGGACTTTTGTATCCCACACATCCTTGTCATCCACATTCATGAGAGAGACGACATAAGTATGAGTGCTAGGTACTTGGGGCAAACATAGCTAATGAAGCCATTTCTCAACTCATCATCCATGAGAATGTAAACTCATCATCCATTGATTGTACCATGCATTTAGACCAAGTCATGGGGGCCAAATGTGGGCTGCCATGGTGCAACAATCAAGCAACACTCATACTCATTATCTTTAACCAATGCACAGTTAATGAAGCCATGATTCAACTCATCATCCATGAGAATGTAGACTTGTCATCCATTGATTCTACCATGCATTCAGATCAAGTCATGGGGGCCAAATGTGGGCTGCCATGGTGCAACAATCAAGCAACACTCATACTCATTATCTTGATGGCTAACTTGCACAATCAAATATTTAGAACAAGCTTCCAAAGGAAGCATCTGCACCATGTGTACTACCTTTTCTTTGTTCATGTTTTTATATCAAGCTTAGTGCCTTTGAATTTTAGACAATATTTTTTTCATGAGGGCCTAAGCAATTGAAGCATAATTTATCCCTACATGCTCTTACAAGCTCTTGGCTTGAAAGTGGCCCTCTAGCCCCTTTGGACTTCTTAGTATTCTCCTGTTTGGATGTAGCATTGAACTTTTTCTTCCCTACTAATGCCAATGTAGCTTTTGAATGTGTAGATACACATGTAAATGTTTTCCTATCTAACATATCATAAAAAATATATGCACTCTATGGATTCTTCTAGTGTTTTAGGATATTTTTACATTGGCCTTGTATTTAGTGTCCAAGTCTCAAATGAATCCCGTGACCTTTTGAAAGTCATCTAAGCCATCAAGTTTGAGAATGATTTCTCTATATTTTGAGATTTACTAAAACCCTCCATTTGACACTCATCCAAGGCAATCCAATTTTGATTCTTTTTATTCTTAGGAATAAATTCATTTGGAAAATTTTCTCAAACTTGGCCCATACTGTAGGATGAGTAGTGGCATCACGACTCATCCACCACTTGTAGGCATTGCTCTCAAGTGTAAGACTTGAGAGTTGCCTCAAGGGCTCTAACAGAATTTGGGTTATGACATAACTTATGCAAGTCACTCCACTCTTATAAAAAAAGTCTTGACTATATCCTTATTATAATCTCATTCCTCACCTCAAAACACTAGTGGCTTCATGTTCTTTAACATATTATTAATCTCATATGTATTGAGAGAGCAAGAGGCCTCAGTGCCTTGAGGTAGCCATGTTGATATGGAGTAGCATGAGCAGTAACTCCATCTTCAAAAGGCATACCTGGGATGCTCAAAGATTATTATTTTACCAATTTCTTTAAAAGCATTGAGATTTGTGTAATATTTTCATTGAGAATAGTAAAAAGTTTCTCTAGTACTACTGTGCAAGACATTAAAGTACCGAATTCTCCCTTGTCCATTAGTTTAAATGCATCTCAATCATCTAAATCATTTATGGTTTCATCCTCATGCATGTTTATAGGCTCATCATGCAATGAAAGTGAAGACGAGGACATGATGTGATGCTTGAAACTAAGAGAGTAAAATTATCACTTACTCTTAATGTTTTCACAACAAAACAATTCACAAAACTATAAGAGTGATGTGATAGAAATCCACAAGTATTGTATTCCAAGAGATGGTTGTTGAAAGGTCCTTGAAAATCTCTTCATCTCCTCCTAAGAAGACTTTTCTCATTATTTGGAACAACTCCAAGGCTTAACTTGATGGTTACTTGCCTTAGAATTAAGTGTGCTTGTGTGTAGACAATAGTGGGATGGGTGAACTCTCAGGAAGTTTTGTCTTCAAGTGAATGCTTCCACCTTGTGTGCAGCCAACAGCAATAGGAAAGCCTTTATAGCCTTGTTGCCAAGTATGCCAAAGTATATGCCTTGTTCATACATCATGGAGGAATGCTGGTACATAGTTCGTCAGTCATGTAGTTACAGGGCTGTGGTGGTCTGCTGTAGTTGTGTCACAACATAGTTTGTCAATTGTGCGGTTATGAGGCCGGTCCACTACAAAAGTCCCGTGAACTCCTTGGTCTTTTGTTTTAGCCTTGCTCTGATACCACTATAATGCACTCATGGGTCACTTTCCTTCAAGGAGCATAGATGTTAGAAAAATCTCCCAACCACTCAAGACAATAGCCACTTTTAGCACCCATTAGTATTTTTAGGCAGATCCATTGTCTATTTTTAGACCCTGACTTTTAGTGAGTCTATTCACATTGATTGCTTATCATTTGACCCTTTGGTCAATATACATTTTTGTGCTAATGTCTCTTGACCCCTTAACCCCATCAATGTCTAAGCATAGTGGTCCATTACCTACTATTTGTGCTATGGTCAAGCTATCCTATGGACCCTATCCACTCAAGACCCTTCTCTGGATAGGGAAGGGCTAGGGGGTTTCCCTAGGTCTAGTGAATGTGCCAATGCTTCTCTTTTATTTTATATTTTTCTTTAAAAAAATAAATACACAATAGAAATAGACTAGGCACCAAAAGGAATAGATCACTCAAATATGGGTCTGAGTGTTTTGCTCGAGACATTCCTTGATAAGAAGGTACCCCTTGATGTATTCCCATAGTTGCATGAAGTGTCTAGAAAGAATGGGTGTGAACACATGGCAAATCTACTATCCACCATGCTCCTCTGTATAACTAGATACAATAGGTTGGCAATAATAGAGATCAGTGTTTCTTGTATGAGAGCAGAGATGATGATAGAGATTACATAGACTAGAGACCAATGAGAGATAAAACATCATACATGCAATATATGAGAGGCTAAGAGTATAAAAAAACCAATCCTTGATTAAGACAACATTTTTACAATGAGCCCCCCTTAACCATGTTCTATTTCACCCTTTTATACCCGTAAAATTGCACCAAACACTTGCTTTTACTTTGCTCCTCAGATGACATATTTGATAGTTTCGTTGGCTTCAAAAGGGGGGTAAAACCCTAGGACACTTGGTTAAAATTCTCTCAGATTGCTTCTTCTCCTCTCTTCTTGTCTAGAGTGTTGTTTGTTGCCTTTAAACTACAATCGGATGCAATGTGAATTTGGGAGCCTTTCTTTTGCATGAGATCTCCAAAACTGGTGGAAAAGCAACTTACTTTATGCATGACACCGTATTCTAGAAGTTTACTATACCTTTTGAGGATATTCATAAGAAATAATGTTCAAAATATCAAAATTAGGCTAAAATTATCAAAAAATTCCATAAATTTGAACCATCTATACTATGGATACTAACACTAATGACTAATATGACATTGACTCTCTAGATTAATAAGAAAGCCAGATGATAATGCACTTGAGGGGTTTTCACATTGTGTCAGCATAGCCGCATGACATCTACCCACTCTGAACTTGCACATCCTCCAGTATGTGCCACATGGTTAATATTCATCTGGAGAAATATATTCATCTTCCATCCCTACATCTTCATTTTCCTGTTGATCATCCAAGTCAGCCTAAACCTATTCTTCATCCTACACATGTTATTGAATTGGTTCACTTACATTCTGTTGCTTAAAAATTTTGATCCTCTTTCTTGCAATAAGAATCTTTAAATCTATACCATGTAGCTCACACAAAGAATACATTGCATTATCATGTACATGCTTCACAATATAAGGACCAAACCATCTTTTAGAAACCTTTTTGAGTTTACTATGTTGAGTGTCAAGACTATTGTCATAGACTAACACCTAATCTCCTTTCTCAATGGGTTTTGGACGAAACCTTTGTTTCTTATCAAACCTATCTTTATTCTTCAATTTGGCATCTTTTAAACACATGGTTGCAATCTTGATGTCTTTGGCCTCCTTTCTAGCTATCAAATTTGCAAAGTAAAAAATTCCTCCCTATTCATATCATTCTCCCAATGTAGTGCACTCCAAGTAATAATAACATTCTCAATAGGCATAATAGGCTTTTGGCCATACATAAACTTAGTACGCATATATCTAGTCACTATACTATGTGTAGTGAGATCAGCCCATAAAGCATACAAAAGTAGCCTCAGTCACTCTCGAATCTTACCTCTGCATGCCTTGGCTAAAGCTTTGATGATAGGTGGGTGTCTGTGTTCATTTTTTCCATTGCCTTCAAGGTTGTATGTTGGAGTGAGAGCAATATTTATACCCAATCTTAAGAAAAATTCCCAAGCTTCTTCTGCATCCAACTCTCTTCTAGATCTACAGTTATCTTTCCAAGACAACCATAGTGCCAAGTAACATCTTTTAAAAGAAATTTACATACCACACTTATAGCCTTTGTTCTCAATTACAAACCTTCCACTTGATTTGTTAGATCTTCCTTGGCAACAAGTACAATGTATCGCATTTGCCAAAGTCCCATAGGCATAGTCGCCAAGTCAACTACCCATTTGTAATGCATGACTAATGGATAGGTACGATGTAGACTATCACGATATCGCACATTGAAATAATTTTGGCAAGTAACGCAAGTCCCCAAAAATTGCAATACATCTTTATACATACCTTTCCACCAATATCTTTCTTTGATCTTCATAAAAGTGGTCCACAAAAGTTAATTGATGACTAGCCCATAGACTCTTGTAAAACTCTTTGATAATTTGTTTTTAAGTCTCCTTATCACATATTACCCTCTTTGGAGTCTTGTTTCTTTTCTTTGGATGCTTCCATAGATGGCCATTCTTCAAGAAATACCCATATGCTTTTCTTCATATTTTCTTGAACTCTTGATCAGTCCATCTTTCTTGCTTAATCAAATTGCTCAAGTTGCGGCCAATAAGTAGCAACTCACCATCATATATGTCTTCTGAAAATGATTCAAGAGAAGATGCACAATAACAATGATCTCATTGAACATAAGAAGTGGAGTAGAAATTTGTACCAATATCATCTCCTTCAACAACAATGTCTCCTTCATCCTCATACTTGGCTCTTAGGAACATATTTGGTGCAATTGGAATACCTTTACCTACAATGTGGAAAAACTCTGGGTTCAAGGACTTGATGTAAGTAATCCATCACAACATACTAATATCTAGAGTTGAGCAACTAGTGATCATCCCAAGCGAAGGTAGAAAATTTATCTCAACAACATTGATGTGCTAAGAAAGTATTGTTTATCAAACTTCAATGCAATGACCACTCCCCATAATTCCTTCTTAACTCGTGGATAATTTTGTTGTCGAGGACTTAAGACTTTGGCTCCAAACTACACATCATATTTGTTTTCCTCTTCATCATCTTGTCTAATAGCCCACCCAATTCCTGTTGGACTAGTATCCACTATAACTATGATAGGTGTTCCACACTCATAAATAAGATAGAAAACACATACACCTAATAATTGTCTCACCTCAATTATGGAAGTACAAGTCTCCTTTATCTTTTGAATGGCTCCAACCTTTACTGGAGAAGGCCTTCGACCATAAGGCCCACACATATGTCCCACAATCAAAACTTCCTTGACTCCAAAAACTGACTTTGGCCACCCCAGAAAGAGTAAGATTTACCTCTTCTAGCCTAGTTACTATCTTCTCACAATTAGAAATATGATGTGCAACAAACTTGTGTCATCCCCTCAAATCTACTATCTTATCCTTGACCCCTTCTCTGCACCCTCTTATAGGTGTCAAAAGACGTGGGATCTAGAGCATGACTATGGTAGATGGAACACAAAGAGAATGTTCATGATGACATAGGTTGAAGAGACCAACTGTTACTCAAGTGAATTAGGTTCCAAGATGGAAGCTTGGACTCATAAACACAATCTTGAGTATGAGGCTGACAATGACCAAGACACTAACTAAAATGGGAAAGCATCATGATATTGCATTCATCATATGTGTTAAAAAATGATAGTCAACTACAATGCTTTATAGTTGTTGGATGGGTAGCCGTTTCCCTTTCTATGTATATGGGATTCAGTCTGCCTGCATGTCCTAAGCCCAGAACTGCCTCATACAAAGAGGCTACAGTATGTGTGATTGCAAATATCTCAACACCCCTCCTCAATCACAACCACAAAGTACAAAGTGTGTAGAGGCTTTAGTGAAATCGACACCTGCAAAGTGTGGGCACACCATAAACATGGAAAAACACCAGAGGCTGTCGCAGAAAAGGCTAAGTGTGGGTACCACAAACATGATGGATATCCAGAGGTTGTAATAAGGGCCTCACAAAGTGTACAAAGGTTGTAGTACAAGGCTACATGAGGAGTTTACAAGCTTATGATAGGAGCATTTTGGGCTAGGCAATACAAGGCTAAAAAGTCAGTAAAAAATTGGGTCAAGGACCGTGAGGTCCTTGCGGTTTTCAGCATTTCTTTTTACATAAATCTTCAATTCATTGTAGGTATTCTTGTTGGTGTAGTCCAGCTTGCTCTTTTTGATCTTGTACTTGTTCTTCACTTTGCTTACAGCTTTAGTGTCCACCACTTTGATCTTTTGGTCCTCTTCTTCTAGCTCCTCATGGTCTTCTTCTTTATTGACTTTTCTTACATTAGTTGCATTAGTCTTCATGTACATGTCCCCCTCAAGCAAAAATATCATTATCTTTGAGGCAATGGAAATGACTTCAATTTCTTGCACTATCTCCAAGGTAGTAGGCATGTCTTCAAATGGAAATATTGATGGCACTTGAAGGCTCACAACTCCATCCTTCCTTGCAAGTAGAGCAAGTACATATTCTACGTGGTACAAGTGAGTAAAAATGATTGTACTACTCTTTATGAATGCCATCTTCATGAAAACCTTCATATTTTTCATAAGCTTCAAATCTTTGATTTTCTAATTATGGAGTGAGATATAAGAGCTTCAAGCTGACAAGGTGCAGCTGGCTATGACTACCATGGAAGCTCAAGTGAAGGTAGAGTTGAGAGAT
The DNA here is from genome assembly GCF_053477565.2 of Lygodium microphyllum. Lineage (NCBI taxonomy): Eukaryota > Viridiplantae > Streptophyta > Polypodiopsida > Schizaeales > Lygodiaceae > Lygodium > Lygodium microphyllum. Next base: position 140,332,763 of record NC_141137.1, on the reverse strand, counting down.
TAAGTCATGGGCTGGAACTGAGCTGACTAGAGTTGAAAAGGGACTAAGAGAAAGTAGAGAAGAGCTAAGCTAAGCTGAGCCATGCCCGACTGGGCTTTGATACCATGTCAAAAGACGCGAGATCTAGAGCATGGCTATGGCAGATGGAACACAAAGAGAATGTTCATGATGACATAGACTGAAGAGACCAACTGTTACTCAAGTGAATTAGGTTCCAAGATGGAAGCTTGGACAAATAAACACAATCTTGAGTAAGAGATTGACAATGACCAAGACACTAATTGAAATGGAAAAGCATCATGATATTGCATTCATCATATGTGTTAAAAATGATAGTCAAGTACAATGCTTTATAGTTGTTGGATGGGTAGTAGTTTCCCTTTTTGTGCATATGGGATTCAGTCTGCATGCATGTCCTTGTTGAGATATCGAGCTCCACTCATGATACGCCAGGGTGACCGTTGTGTATTTATGTCACCGACTTGTCAGTTGCAGACGCAGTTGGTACACCGCCCATGAATAATAGCTACATGATAGCTATCCTTATCTACTCTAGTTCGTGGCTCAGTTAGTATGCCACCTTAGTTAGTTGAGTTTGGTTTGAGACCCATATAGAGGGTTCTTCTATTTCTTTGTACTTGAGTTCTTTTGGCTTACACAACTAAGAAGAGGAAAACTGTTTTCAGCCTCCACCCTTGTGTGTCTTCCCCCATTGTGCAAGCAAGAAAGCTTCAAGCGAGACTCCTTCCTTCTCTCCCACAATCTTGACATGGTATCAGAGCCTTGTTCGTGGTAAGGAGCTCAAGAAAGCAAGCCAAGCTCGTGGTGGTCTGGTAAGAGGAGCAGTGTTGCTTTCATTTTCTGTTTTGGGAGCAGATCTCTGCAGGTAGCACAGCCGGAAAGTGCAGGAGTGCATTGTCTCAGGTTGAGACGCCCTTCGCGGTGAAGCAAGAGGGCAGCATATGCTGCGGGCAAGGGCTTTAGCCCTTGGCGACCTTGTTTTTTTGATTTGAGGCCATTTCGGGGCCTGTTTTGGAGGCGGAAGTTTTCTGCACGCACTCAGGAAAAGGCCCAGTTTTATGCTGTGCAGCCACTGTTCTACAGGTCGGTGAATAGTTACTGTAAAAATTGCATTGTATGCTTGTGCGCAGAGACGTTGGGAGTTACAAAATCATCCCTATTGCCTGTTGATGCAAAATCGTCACTAGGAAGTGACTGTGTGGTCAAATACCACTTTCGCCAGTTTTGCAGATTTTCCCTTGTGAGGGTGAAGCTGTGGTTTTTGCAGTAACAGAATTTTTTGCAGTCTTCTGTAATGGCATCTGATTCTCTTTCACAGATTGTCACTGAAAAGCTTGACAAGAACAACTTCCAAGCATGGAAGTTTAGAATGACGAATTTCCTTATGGGAAAAGGATATTGGGAATTTGTTGCAGGAAATGAAGAAGAACCAGTTCTTCTTGATGTTCCCAATCAACAGCAAATGCAGGCATTCAAGGCATGGCATGAGAGAGCCAGGAAAGTTATGTACTGGCTGTCTATCAGCATTTCAGACTCTATGATTGTGCATATTCAGGATGCAAGTACGCCAAAGGAGGCATGGGATACTTTGTCAAAAATGTATAGTACAAATACTCAAGCCAGGAAAATGCAGCTCAAGCAAGAGTTGCATAATGTGCAAAGAGAAAATATGAGCATCAATGACTACCACATGAAGGTGAAGAAGATTGCAGATGCACTTGCTTCCATTGGGTCGCCAGTGGAAGATGATGATTTAGTTTCTGTGACCTTGAATGGTCTAGGAAAGGATTATGCGCAGTTTCGGACATCCATTTCCGTCCGTGAAAGATTTCTTGATTTTGAGAAGTTGATTGCTCTTTTAATTTCTGAGGAGTAGAGAAATGGTGGTGCATCTTCTTCAGGAGGAACTTCAAAAGAAACTGTCTTCTACTCAAATGCTGGAAGAGGTAGAGGCAGAGGTAGAGGAGGCCGATTTGGAGGCCATGGTAGAAATCAGAATATGCAGCAAACTCAAGAAAACCAGTCCTATGGAGGAGGACGTGGTAACTCTAGAGGCAGGGGGAGCCAAAGAGGTCGTGGTGGATGGCAAAGAGGTCAAAATGCAAACAGTAATGTTGAATGCTACTACTGTGGTAAAATGGGTCATATGGCTAAAGACTGCTATAAAAAGCAGAATGACATCATGAATGGAAAACTGCAACAAGGGAATTATGCATCTTCTAGCAGACAGGGTGATGACAGAAATGAGCATTTGTTCATGGTGCAGCACATGAACAATTCTGTGACAAGTGCAGAAGAAAGCAATGATGTATGGTATGTTGACTCAGGTGCATCAAACCACATGACAGGTCATGCAGAATGGATGGAGGATGCAAGGAAAATGGAAAAACCAGGATTTGTGGAGACTGGTGATGATACTGCACATCCTATTGTGCAGATTGGAAAAATTCCCTTGTCTATGCAGGATGGGAAAAAGAAATACCTGTCCGATGTATTTCATGTTCCGAATATCACCGAGAATCTGGTTTCTGTCGGTCAAATGGTTGAGCAGGGCTTGCAGGTCAGATTTAATCCTCATGGATGCTTTGTTGAGGATATGAAAAATAAAGGTCGCTTGATAGCAAAAGGAAAGAAGAAGGGCAGAATGTTTACATTGGATGCAGACATGCCTGAATTGAGTGCAGCAATGTTTGCACATGGGACCGGTGTAGTTGCAGATATTGATATCTGGCATAAACGTATTGGTCATGTTAATGTACAGCGACTTAAATCAATGCAGGCCCAAAACATTGTTGCAGGATTGCCTAAGTTCAAGGTTGCAGAAATGCATAAGGTATGTGAAGCCTGTCATTTTGGAAAACAGGCAAGGAAACCATTTCCTAGACATGTTCAAGAGAGTAAGAAGCCATTGGAATTAATCCACTCTGATGTGTGGACTACTAAAGCTGCATCTCTTGGAGGCTGTCATTATTTTGTCACTTTTATTGATGACTATAGCAGAAAAGTTTGGGTGTATTTTATGAAAAAGAAAAGTGAAGTTTTTGGGCATTTCAAAACTCTTAAAGCTATGGTTGAAAATGAAATAGGTCTGCAAATAAAATGCCTGAGGTCAGATGGAGGGGGAGAGTACCTCTCAAATGAGTTTGCAAGGTTCTTGCAGGAGCATGGCATAAAGCAGCAATATTCATGCAGTCATACCCCACAGCAAAATGGAATTGCAGAAAGAAAAAACAGACATATTGGAGAGGTGTCTCGTGCCATGCTCAATGAAAAAGACCTGCCAGATTTTTATTGGGCTGAAGCAGTTGCTACAACAGTCTATATAATGAACAGGACTCCCATTGCAGCAATACATGGGATGACTCCAGAGGAGAGGTATACTGGTAGGAAACCAGATATTTCTCATTTGAAAATTTTTGGTTGCATTGCCTATGTACATGTGCCAGATGAGTTGAGATCCAAGTTGGATCCAAAAGCTGAGAAGTGCATCTTTATTGGTTACTCTCTGCAGCAAAAAGGGTATAGATGCTATAACCCTTCTATTCGTAAGTTTACAGTGAGCAGAGATGTTATTTTTGATGAGATGAGTAGCTGGTATAAACCAATAAATGTGATTGATGATGTAGATGCACAAAATGGTAATGCTGCACAGAATTCACAGCAGCAGTCACAAAATATTAGTGGACCTGGAGCGTCCTCTAGCAGTGGTTCACATTCTTCGCCATGGACAGGCAGATTGAGATCAGGAGAATCTTCTCAAAGTAATGCAGATAGTGGTATGCATGTATCACGAAAAGGAAAAGAGAAGGTTGATCAGCCCATGTTTGATGTGAATGTAGGTCACTCTTATGTGGATGGTGAATCCAGTGGCTCAGAACAGAGCATTGATGATGAGTTGGGTATTCCTTCTATTGTTACACCTGGAGTAAGGAAGACCAGGGATGTTTTGAGAGCACCTGGGAGTGAACCTACTTTGCGCAGGTCTACGAGAGCTAGGTATCCTGTGGATAGGCTGAAATATGATGGATTTACAGCCATTTACTATGCATATATGGTCAAAGTGATACAGGAACCAGAACCCACATCTTTTGAGCAAGCCATGGGAAAAGAAAAATGGGAGAAAGCCATGGATGAAGAAATGGATGCCTTGGAAGAAAATGCTACATGGGAATTGGTACCTTTGCCTAAAGGTAAAAATGCAATTGGCTGTAAGTGGGTTTATAAGGTGAAGCACAATGCAGATGGTTCTGTGAATAGATACAAGGCAAGATTAGTAGTCAAGGGGTATGCACAAACATATGGCATTGACTATGAAGAAACATTCAGTCTGGTTGCAAGGATGGCAACCGTAAGAGCAGTCATTGCTATGGCTGCGTCAAAGGGATGGTCTTTACATCAGATGGATGTAAAGAATGCCTTCTTACATGGTGATTTGCAAGAAGAGGTCTATATGGAGCAGCCACCAGGTTATGTGCATGCTGTTCATCCTGAGTTTGTTTGCAGGTTGAAGAAAGCCTTGTATGGCTTGAAGCAAGCACCTAGAGCATGGTCTGACAAGATAGGACAGTATCTTGTCACTATTGGCTTTCAGATTTCCAAGGCAGATTTCTCACTTTATGTGAGAAAAACAGAGAAAGGTATTATGCTACTTGTCATTTATGTTGATGATTTGATTATGACAGGTGACAGTGATGAAGATATCCTTCATGTGAAAATGCTATTGAAGCAGAAGTTTGAGATGAAGGATTTGGGAGAGCTGCGTTATTTCTTGGGCATTGAGGTGATTAGATCACCAAGTGGGATTCAGCTTTTGCAGAGGCAGTATGGATTGGACATGCTATCCAAATATGGGATGACAGGCTGTAAGCCTATTTCAGTTCTTTTGGAGCAGAATGTGAAGCTGATCACAGATGCAGGTGAGCTTCTAGAAGACCCTACTATGTACATACGCATAGTAGGAAGTTTGATTTATATGACTATTACCATGCCAGATTTGAGCTATGCTGTTGGATTGGTAAGTCAGTTTATGCAGGCTCCAAGGAAACCACATTTGGATGCGGCTAGACGCATACTCAGGTATGTGAAGTCCACATTGCAGTATGGACTATTTTATGAGACTGGGTTTCAGATACAGTTACATGGGTACACTGATGCTGATTGGGCTGGTAGTATTTCTGATAGACGATCTACCAGTGGATATGTGTTCTCTTTTGGGAGTGCTGCAGTCACTTGGAGCAGCAAGAAACAGCCTACAGTTGCCTTGTCAAGCACAGAGGCTGAGTACAGGGGTGCAGCAATGGCTGCATGTGAGGTAGCTTGGTTGCATAAGCTACTTTATGATATGCATCAGTCTACAGATGGACCAGTTGTCATTTATTGTGACAACATGAGTAGTATACACTTGGCAAATAACCCAGTCTATCATGCTAGAACAAAGCACATTGAGGTGCATTATCACTATGTGCGAGAGAGGGTTTTACTAGGTCTTATTGATCTAGTTTATGTCAGCACAGAGGATCAGGTAGCTGACATATTCACAAAGGCATTGGGCGCAGAGAAGCTGCGCAAGTTCAGAGACCTGCTTGGTGTGCAGGAATTGGGATTGAGCTCGAGGGGGAGTGTTGAGATATCGAGCTCCACTCATGATACGCCAGGGTGACCGTTGTGTATTTATGTCACCGACTTGTCAGTTGCAGACGCGGTTGGTACACCACCCATGAATAATAGCTACATGATAGCTATCCTTATCTACTCTAGTTCGTGGCTCAGTTAGTATGCCACCTTAGTTAGTTGAGTTTGGTTTGAGACCCATATAGAGGGTTCTTCTATTTCTTTGTACTTGAGTTCTTTTGGCTTACACAACTAAGAAGAGGAAAACTGTTTTCAGCCTCCACCCTTGTGTGTCTTCCCCCATTGTGCAAGCAAGAAAGCTTCAAGCGAGACTCCTTCCTTCTCTCCCACAATCTTGACAGTCCTAAGCCTAGAACTACCTCATACAAAGAGGCTACAGTAGGTGTGATTGCAAATATCTCAACAATAGGCACATCATCAAGAAAAGACATAGTACTTTGTGGTATAAAGTCAAAAAGGACTTTGTTCATCCCATTCATCATATGTGCAACCGAGTTGGTTGCTCCCTAAGGTAAGGTCCACATCCTTACTAAACCCAAAGGTGTCCTCATAGTTGTTAAATCCCTACTATCCACATTCAATTGAAATTGATCATATCCACAATAGAGATCTCCCATAGAATAAATTACCCTTCATGCAAAAGTTTCTGCAAACTCATCTACAATTGGACCTGTACCAACATTCCTAATAGTCACTTTGTTCATTGGTTGCATATCATGTATAAATCTCAAAGCTCCATTCTTCTTTGGCACTGTGAATCACCTATTTGAATATGGAGCACAAGAGAGCTCCAAAATACCCATCCTAATCTTTTCATTCAACAACTCAATCAACTTTGAAAAGTGAGCCTTAGGAACATGAATAGGTCTCAAGTTCCAAGACACATGAGGCATAGTGAAAATAACCATTAGAGCAACAACACTAGGATCCACACATCCAATTTAATGTTATTGAAAAGAAAAACCCTTACCATATTTTCATAGCATCTCTTGAAAGCACTTTTTCTCCTATAGTGTAAGAAATTCCTCGCATCCAATCTTCAATTCCTTTAAAGTCTCTAGTATAAATGTATGTCCAATTCTTTGTGGATCTTGTAGGTTTGGTTGTTGAGCAACTTGATTCATCTTCTCCCTGCTATTAGAAGGTAGAGGTTGAGCAATAGGTTTTACCTTTTTAGCAAAAATTTTGCACTTGGTCTCCACAAACACTTCTAGTCCTTCACTTTGGAATGCATGTCTTTGTTGAAGATGTCAATCACTTTGTACATGTCCGCTAAGCATACTTTGAAAACTTCATTACCTTCATCTAGATTTGAATCGACTATGGCTCCAAGCTCTTGAGAATGGATTTTTGGAGCCAATTTTAAAGCACAAAAGTGATTCGAGAGGCGTAAAAGAGCAAATTTTCATGGAAAATAAAACGAGTGCAACTCAATGAGCTAGAGTTTTCCTAGATGCATTTCAATACTGATAATCCAACGCAAGCATCCAATCATCAATCGGAGTCCATTTGAACCCCCATTTAATGGCCATAAGGTTTGACATTATGAAGTAGCTACTAGATCCGAAAGTCAAAAATCATGTAAGGGAGGCTAGGATGATAGATTTCGATGCCAAAAAGTTGTGTGTTTAGTCAGATCACAATTTTGAGCTTCTTTGCCCACTTAACTGGGTCGAAACCACTTCAAGCAAGTGTGAAAATATCAAAATGAACTAGTTATTCAAGGGGTTAAGTATAAAGCTTGATTAAGAAGAGAAAATGCATGAAAAATGAAACATGATTGGGGGGGGGGGGGGGGGGGGGAGAGCGCCATTTTTTTAATGCCTCCTCAAATCCTCCAAAAATTGTAAATTCTAATCGGTAATGATTCTCTCCCTACTCCTAGACATTGGTTGCACGAATTTTTCACTATCCAATGCTCCAGTTCGTGCACGGAATAATGTAGTATTTAGTAAGATCCAAAATCAGTCTTTCTTTCTTGCCATAAATGTGGTTCACATGGATTGATAGAATAAGGGAAAATGGGTGCAGTTCTTCATGACGGAATGCGAGGGGGGATGGATCAAGTAATTCTTAATCATTTAGACATTTTATGCTAAACATGCAGACCATGCAAAATTGTGGTTTTATACTAAATCATCACTTTTATGAGTTTCATCATGGAAAATTGTGTTTCCATGGAGGAAAATGGGAAGTAAGAATGAATCCTATTATTTCTAAGTTCTTTAAATAAAAAAATGTAGAAAAATGAGAATTCTAATTACAAATAATTGTGAAAAATAGAGAAAAAATGGGTTTTAATTAAGAAAAAATTAGATATTGCATGTGGAAAATTATGAAAAATTAAGGATATATTTGTGGAAGTATAGTGGAGGTAAGGCATGAGGAGTTGCTTGAGCTTACCCCCATTTGTATGTTTTAGTGCGTATTTATTGCTTATATTATGAAGAAACATACATGGAAACACCCCTCAACCAATCCATCGCAAGCAAAACCATAAACGGTTGGGAGAGAGGGGGTTTTATGTGCTGATTATGGTTCAAAATATGATTTTATGGTTGTATTTTACCATATAGATTTCAATCTTGTTTTAAGTATTAAGAGGTATAGTGGCATGGAGTAGTTCGACATTGCCTTATCATCATCATAGCAAAGTTGTTAGTGAAAGAAAATCATGGAAAAAATGTTTGATCACATTCACAATGCTAATTTTATTTAACTAAAATATTTGTGCACTCAAAGTCATCCACTTTGCATTGCATTGCATCGATATGGTATAAAGAGAACTATCTCCTAGATGGATAGTACTTGGTTTCAAACTATTGATCCATATTGATAAGCTGGGGGGTGCTCCCTTTGTTTGTGTTACGAGGTGCTAGCCACCTATATGTTTGGGTAATCCATTTTTTTGGAGTCAGGAAGGGCATCATGTTGGACTATAATCTAGAGATTGTATCTATAAATGCATTCTTTTGATAAATCAATTCACAGTGTCTATACTCTTAGCTGTGAGGCCATGGGGTTGTTAGAGTGAGTATAGGAGGCTCTTGCCAACCTGGTGAACACAACTTATACTATCTTGTGAGCTTTGCTCTAGTAGAAAACTCATAGAAACAGAAATGAATTATTCAACAATGGAAAGAGAAGGTTTGGCCATGGTGTTTGTTGTAAAGAAGTTTCGGCATTATCTTTTGGCTACACCCTTTACCTTCTTTGTTGACCATCAAGCCTTGCTTTACCTTGTTAATAAACCATGCGCTACTGGACCCATAGCTTGATGGTTACTTTTGCTTTTAGAGTTTGACTTCTTTGTGGTTGTACGTAAAGAAAAGAAGTATTATATGGTTGACCATATGTCTTGCATCCCCACGAGAGAAGCCGTTGGACAAGGCATTGCAGACGAGTTACATGCTGCCCATCTATTCAACATATCCAGTGAAAGAGATTTGTTTAGAGCTAATCTGACGCCTTATTGGGAAGATGACATAGTCCAGGTGCTTGAGCATGGACTCCTTGAATGACCAATAGAAAAAGACTGACTTAGGCGTCTCATTCTCAAAATACCTTATCAATTGATAGCAAGCCAACTCTATTGGCTAGGGCAAGATGGATTGTTGCGCAGATGTGTGTGCAAGCACAACATGCACGACGTGCTTGTAGAGGCACATGATGGAATAGCAGGATTATCATATTCTAACTGAGGAGGATATACACATTACTAGCTGAATTGGCTCCAATGACTTCCTAATAAAGGGAGTCCTTACCTACATCACTTATGTAGACATTTGCCCTATCGACATGGACCACTACACTAAAATGGAATATAATCCAAACTTCTATGCTTGGCTCATGCGGAAGTGAAGTACCGTGCACAGGCAGTGAATGCCGTTAACCCTTTAACCTCTAATCCTAGGAAGGATCCTTCTCATCCTCAAGGGGGGAGGGGGTAAGGTGAAATCAAATAAGTAATGTGAATAAAATGCAAGGAAAACTAAAAAGCCTTAGTCAATGGCCAAAACAGATGATTTTTTAATTAATTTATAAATTGAGAAAAAAAGTCATGAAATCCTAGAATGAAGGGATTGCTTGAAGGAAAAGTCTACTAATGTGCTTAAGCATCTCAAGTCAATAAGTATGAAGTCTTTCCTTCTGCGAGTAATTCTTTTGAAAAGTACTAATGGCGAATATGGCTTCATGATAGGAAACCATCATGGCAAGCCAAGAAAAGATTGGCAGATTGCGTTTCTTGGAAGAAGAACATGCGAAATATGGCCTCTCAGTGGAGAGAGGGGCTTTCAATCAATTTAAATTTTGGTATATCTTCAACTTAGAGGATGTAGCCATCGAAGAATGGGCCACGAGGCAAATTATTGAGTAGTGCAATTTGTAGAAATACATGGAAGCAGTGAGCCAAGGGGAGGATTATATCCATTGTGTAGAATTCTTATGAACATTTCACAGGAACTGCGGCACCGTGACCATGTGAAAGAGAGAAGAAACTCGGTGGGTCGTGTAGATTGAATTGACCTCAGACTTGGTAGAAAGTGCATTGGGCTTGGCAAACAAAGTAGAAAGAAAGCTGAAGAGAGACCTATACACCATGTTAGGAATGGACAAGGTGAAGGTCTACACCAATGACAGCATCAGGTTGGCAGATACTCCGGATCCCAAAAATCCAACTCCAAGCCAAGATGGTGCATTCATTGTTCTCTAGTCAGAGGTACAACACAATCACGAGCCACATTAATGTCCCCTTGCTAGAGAGCATTGCAGCATGGTTGTTGCTAGATGAGGTGAACCTCAACAGGGTTGTGAGACCATTGAGACCTTGGCAAAGGCTTTGGCAACAGGAGGACAACTCGCTGAAGGAAGGTCCCTTGCCACCAAGGCTAAAAGGAAAGCTTCATCTTCAAAGGCCTCGACCATTGGATTCGGTGGGGTACTTACCACCATCATTAGAGAAGCCTTGGGGCAAGGGCAAGGAGGAGGAGAAGGGGTTGATGAAACACTAAGCAGATTGCCACCTCACCACCAGTAATAAGAGGCACAATCCAACAAAAGGATGCTAAGTGAGGATGATGAAAACAAGAAAAATGAAGAGGGGGAGAGGCTAAGAAGATGAAGAAGAAAATTGCATAGGAAAAACAAGAAAAGTAGAGGAGGAAAAAAGAGAAAGCTGACTTACAAAAGGATCCCAGGAATTCCAAAAAGGCAGAGGAGGAAAGAAAGAGAAAGCAGGAAGAGGAGGAGGAGGAATTGAGAAGAAAGGAGGAGGAAGACATAGCCCTTGGAACGCACAGGTCCATTGAGAAGCACTTGAGGAGGCAGGACAAGACTGAGCCCATGAGCCCTCTTAGAGATGAAGGGCCGAGCTCAAGTACCCACATGCCGCAACTCGTGCCATGTGCAATGCAAGAAGGCAAGGGCAAGTCCCCAATCACCCCATTCCTACTCTCTTGGCACTCGACACTACCACTGAGAGGGGAATTTTGGTACCGGGAATTGCTTAAAAATAGCTAAAAATTATGAATATCAAGGGAAAAATATCCAATGTCAAAGGCGGGGGCTCGACCTAGGACGATTTTAAGCAACAAAGTGCTCTAAGGACACCCGGGTAACACTTGCGGATTTTTAGTAATTTTTCCATGTGCCTGTGTGGGTCAGTGGAGCTATCAGTCAGTGTGGAATGCCGAGACGAGCTCACAGAAATTTTCAGATCGTGATTTGGACACCGTATGCGCGAGAGGCGGGGAAAAGGCCAAAAGGCCGCTCAAAAATTGGGAGGTGCCCAAAAAAATGAGAAGTGAAGGGGCACCCCCTTCTAAAAATCATGATTGAGGGGGGGGGGGGGGGGGGCGGCTGATCAGGAGCCGCCGAAAAAAATCCCCCTCCCCCCCCCCCCCCAAATCGACATGGAGGCTTGTAAGGAAGCCATGAAACCAACTTCTCCAGGCCACTACACTCGGTCTCCGCTCCGTATCGCTCCGGTCTACGCGAGGAATGGCAGCCTGTAGAGGGAGAGAGAAAATCAGTCTTTCTCTCTCCTCCCTCTCTCTCCTCTAAGGGGAGTTCATGTGTGAAGAGAAAGGAAGAAGAAAGAATGGTGGAGGCTTGTCCGGCATCGATCGGATTGCTCCACGGGCTGGAAATGGTGACTTGTGATCGTCATGAGCATGAAGTGCTGCTGATTTTCAGATTTCCAGCCATGAACATGAAACCCGAAACACGCAAATAAGCGGTAATTTAATTTTTTCAAAGGAAATTTGAGATTTCATGGTTTTTGATTGATAAAATGTTGTTCATGTGGGCTAAAAGTTGTTTATGTTGCTGTTTTCCATGAGTACTTGTTGATCATAATCAGAAAATCAGAAAAACATGCATATTGTGACTCAAAATAATACACTAAAACACGTAAAATATGGAAAATCAAGGGAAAATGATGTTTTTGGGCATAAAAATGGAAGAATAAATAGGAACACCAACTAAATTTTCATTTTTGTTGCAAGAAGGAACTAAGGGCCACAGTCCATAACCTATTTTAAATTTTTAGTAATTAAATAATGCAAAAAATAAGTGAAAATACAAGAAAAATAGAGAAAATTTACTAAAAATAGGAAAAAAATGCATTTTGGGTGCGGAAAATTAATGAAAATTAAGAACAATGTTTGTGAATGTTTGTGGGGATTGAAGCATGAGGATTTGCCTCAGTTCAACCCCACCTTCTTGTTCTAGTGTGTTTTTCTCGCTTTTTACACATAAAATGATGGCAAAATGCCCTCTAAATCTATACAATAATGTAACATTTGATCAATGGGAGGGTAGAGTGGTTAAAATGTGTCTAAATGTGGAGTAAAATGATGAAAAGATTGCTGTTTTTGTTTGCATGCCATATAGGTCGGTGAATAATTATAAAATAAGGGCCTAGTAGCACGAGGGTTTCCTCGGTGCTAGGTATGTGCAATGCCGCATAAGAACGGTAGTTGAAAATCATTGAAAGGATGTTTTCCACATGTGCACAATATTGATTTTACAATTGTTTGAGAACTTGGCATCCACAATATGCATAAATCATGGAAATATTTAAAGGTATCAGAAATCCTGGATGCACAGCAATTGCTTTCATTAGGACCTTGACCCACGTTGAGTGAGAGACAGGACACCCTAAGCCATAGGCTAGTCGTGGGGTCTGGGGAAAAGAGAAGTAAGGACAATGGTACATTCCTGTATACGATTAAATGGTACCTTGAGTGGATTTTGTGCGAAATATTTATATGTTGAGCGACGCACCGAGGGGCCAATCCCGAAGGTGTAGGAGAGTCGCAGAGGGGTGACGGCACTCAGCCGTTGGAGGACCCCCTATGTCTGTGTTTCGTGCCATTAGGCAATATGTAAGGGACTCCCTCTGAGGAGTTGTGGGTGAGAGAAGAGTGGACCACAAACGACGTAATACAAACGCAAGATATTTAGGGAGGCAATGTATGTGTCATCAACGCTCCTGGCCGCGAGGCCGTGGGGTTTTTGAGCGCGTGTGATAGAGGTCCGGCTAGTGCACGAGCTAGTGCCGGCCCGTTTTAGGTCCCATCAGTGGTGCGTCTGCCGGGAGCCGCTTAAAAGTGGCGGTCCTTGAATCCTGGTTGTCTAGGGATCAACTAGGAGTTTATGCCAAAGGATACTGTGATTGATCCATTATTTATCGATAAGCATCGTCTAGCAGAAATCCAAAAGGAAGAGAGAGACGAAAGAGCTAGGCGATGTGCTGAAATTTTTAGGAGATATTCCCCTAAGCGTAGCGGTGCTGAGCCCTTACGAGGGAGTAGATCTAGTGGTCTTGGGGCCACAAGCAGTAAGTTAGGAGAAGGTGGAAGCTCTAGTGCTCCCCTTCCTGCCATAAGCCAGTCTACATCAAGTGCGGGAGGTGTAACCCCACCGTCCCTTATTCCTAGTGCAAATCCAATCCTCGTCATGGCGCAGCCTATTGCAATCCCAGCAGGAACGACGGATTTTCCGGCTGTAGGTTACCCGCTACCCATTTTTAATGGGCTAGTTGAGGAAGATGCGGAACTCCACATTAGGGAGTTTCAAAAGCTGATGTTTAATTGTCGCATTCAAGAAGAAGGACATTTAATGATGTTCTTCAACATGACTCTTAAAGGAAGAGCCGCTATATGGTATCATGGTTTAGAAGTCAGAACCATATTGAATATTGATGCATTTTATGGAGCTTTTTGAAGGGAGTTTGCCCCTGAAAGGGGTGGGCAATATTGGTTGCGTGTACTCAACGTGACCCGCCAAGAACCACACGAGGATATTCATGCTTATGCGAAGAAAATAAAAGAGGTTTTCCGTAAGTTGGACACCTCTATTCCTATCCTCGCAGCTGCCCATGCAATATTTCCTACATGGTTTGGACTTTAATATCCAATTGCAGTTGAGTAGTGTCTCCTTGGGGGATAAAGATACTGCCATTACACAAGCACAAGAGGTGGAATCCCGACTACAAGCAGCCTATGCTTCTCGAGGTAATTCAAATATGGGTTTAGTATCGGGAAACAATGTGGCGATGGCCAATGGCAGTAGTGGCCAAGGGATAGCGATGGCTAACCCTAATGGGAGAGGGAACATGATGTAGAATGTCCCTTTATTACCAGCTCCCCCTAGCATGTCGATGCCTACGGGCAGTCAAATAGCTCCAAATGGTGGAGGCCAGGTGGTCAATTCTAATACCATGCCTATGGCTCAACAATCAGTGCCTAATCGAATTGTTAGGCCGATGGAACGACATGGTAATGACCAAGGCTATGAGTCGAGTGCTTCCAATGTTCTTGGCGAGGTTAAGGACATGATGAAGCATTATATCGACATGATTACGGAGCAGTATCGACAAATAGCCATTGATGTCAACTTCCTTAAAAAACAACAAAATTTGATAGGAAGTAGATACCCAGAGGAGGGTGCACCTTCGAGGTTTAGCTGCAAATGGTGTGGTGGGCAGCACTATCCAAGAAATTGCCCAAATGTTAAGTGCAACATCTGTGGAAAATCCAGCCATTTAGCAGCTACTTGCTAGAGTAAGATTAGTTCCCTCCAGCGAGGTAGTCGGCAACCAAGGCCTGTTAATCATCGTGTGCAAGGAAATGATTCCCAGCAAGAAGATGGGCCTAAACAAATACTTCAACGACCAAAGACTACAGTGGAGGAGCTACCCAGTGGGAGTGGGGTTAGTTTGATTGAGGCTGTATGCGTTAATGATGCTGAAACCTCTAATCTGCGAGCTGTTCTTACAAGAGGTCAAATGGGTAGAGAGGCCAACAAGGATAAGCCTGTCGACGGAAACCCTAAACAAGGCGACAAAGGAACGCAAGTTTTGGATCTTGCCATGAAAGGGGGACCTTTGGAGCCCGTAGAAATTAAAGCCGATAAGGAACCACCAAAGAAGAAGGTGAAAGTTAAGAAAGAGGCAATAAAGCCGATTCAGCGACCTAAAGAGCGGATGGTTTGGCGTGAAAAGCGAGCTCTATCGAACTATCATGAATTCGATTTGGCGAGCTCTCTTTGTGAAGTCAAGCCGGATGTGAATCTTTTGCAGCTTATTAAGCTTTCTCCAGGAGTACGCAAGGAATTTAGAAAGATCCTCCGTACCGGGTATATCGTAGAACCTTTGGGTATTGCGCGAGTTGGTGATGACTGGTTTGAGCATGCTGAGAAGCATTGCCCAAGGGTTGCAGCCTATGTCGATGGGATATTAGTAGATTATGCCATTGTCGACACGGGATCATCTGTTAACATTATGAGTTCTGAACTGATGGAAAGGTTGGGTCTTGCGATCCAGAAAGATACCTCCACAATTCTCAAAATGGAAGATGATAGTTTGAGACAGCCGAAAGGCTGCATTACTAAGGTCCATGTCACTGTTGCAAATGTAGAATGCCTATTGGACTTTAGGGTGATTCGTTTTGCAGGCCGTCCAAGTTACCAAGTATTACTTGGACGACCTTGGATCTTGCAAGCAGACTGCCAAGTAGATATACCCGCCGGTCGACTAATATTCGGCAGGGGGCCCAACGTGTGGTGGTTGATGCTTATCTTGAGTCTCCGTAGAGTGAGAGAGCTCCTCTATCCTCTACAGAATTGGAGACATTAGAAGATTTATCTGCCAGTGAGACATCATCGAGTGATGAGTCCAAAGAGGGATCCACCACGGAAGACATCTATCAGATCACTTTGAACGAGCCGATAGAGGCCCAAGATCCTATAAGAGATGCAGATGTTATCGAGCTAGACCTTGGTACGCCTGATGATTCGCGGCCAATCAAATTAGGTTCTATGCTCAGCACAGCAGAAAGGGAGGAATATGTGGCCCTGATCTAGGAATTCCGTGATATTTTTACCTGGAGTTATGATGAGTTGAGAGGCATTCCTCCTAGTCTTGCTATTCATACAATCCCGTTGAAAGAGGGCAGTCGTCCTGTACGACAGAAAGTAAGGCGTATGCCTTTCGAACTGAGGGACTGGCTGTTTGAAGAGTTACAGAAGCTTCGGAAAGCGGGTTTGATTTTTCCTGTGCAACACACGGAATGGTGTTCGCCGGTTGTGATCAGAAAGAAGAAGAATAATCAAATCTGATTATGTGTAGACTTTAGGGAGCTGAATAAGCAGACAGTTAAGGACTACTACCCGTTGCCATTTATTGACCAGATTTTGGATCAATTAGCGGGTAGGGAGATATATTCGTTTGTGGATTGCTTTGCAGGATATAACCAGATGGCAATTGTAGAAGGGGACAAGTTGAAGACAACTTTTATTACTGTATTTGGTACTTTTGCGTACCATGTGGTGGCCTTCGTTTATGCAATACGCCTGGTTCGTGGCAACGAACAGCAGATAAGACATTCGGTGACATATCCCCTGAAGAGTTGAAGGTGTTTATTGATGACTTAGGGGCTGCCACCGTGAGAGGAAGGGAGTTGATCATTTTAAGAAAATGCTTTGAGCGCTGTAGACAATTTTGTATTGCTCTAAACCCACGGAAGTGTGTTTTTGGAGTACCTTATGGGCTATTGTTGGGTCATGTGGTCAGTTCGGTAGGAATTGCGATAGACCCCGAGAAGGTCAAAGTTATAGTTGCCATGGGTCCACCACACACTCCGAAAGAAGTTCATAGCTTTCTGTCTTCGGTTGGTTATTACCGTAGATTTATAAATGCCTTGGCAGAAAGAACGTTGCCGCTTACAAATTTATTATCCTTTAGCTGTTCGTTTGTATGGGGTGACCCTTGTAAGGTAGCATTCGAGGATGTGAAACAAGAGCTAGCAAGAGCGCCCGTTTTAAAAGCACCTAAAAGAGGTGAGGTGTTCTATATATTCTTTGCAGCCACCATGTATAGTATCAGCTCTGTTTAGCACAAATTTGGGAAGAGAAGTGGTACCACCCGATTGCTTTTGCTAGCCGGAAGCTGGGGGTATCCGAAATCAATTATAACTACATGGAGAAGTTGTGTCTAGCGATGGTCTTTGGGACCAAGAAATTCAGGCATTATATTCTCTATGAGAAAGTCGTGCTTTATACGAAGGCGGAGGGGCTTCGACTATTGATGAATAAGCTACAGCCGCCTGATCGTCTAGCGAAGTGGTTAATCACTTTGTAGGAATTTGATTATGAAATCAAGAGTAAGCCACCAAGGTTGCAAGACATCGTGGAATGTCTTGTGGACTTTGGGGAGCCGAAAGAATCTGTGGCTGAAGGTAGTGACATGGAGCTGTTATTTAAAATAGATGCGGCGTCTATTCCCTCCTGGTACGCTGCAATAACGCATTATTTATCGACGGGAGAGGTGGGATCCGAATTATCTAAAGCTGAGAAACGGAAAATTAAGCAGCAAGTGTTAAAGTTTGCCTTGATCGTAGGTACATTATATCGGCAAGGGGTTGATGACATCTACCGCCGATGTTTGATGCCTGACGAGGTGCCATTCATTTTGGAAGAGTGCCATGATTCTGCTTGCGGCGGCCATTTTGCTGGACGGCTTACAGC
Organism: Lygodium microphyllum; assembly: GCF_053477565.2. NCBI lineage: Eukaryota > Viridiplantae > Streptophyta > Polypodiopsida > Schizaeales > Lygodiaceae > Lygodium > Lygodium microphyllum. The sequence goes on along the minus strand of NC_141137.1, from coordinate 140,315,081 downwards.
ACAAAAGGCTTTAAGAGCAGGTTATTGGTGGCCTGCCATCTTCCAGGATGCATTTGCGTATGTTAAGAGATGCGATATTTGTCAACGACATGATAATCGAGAGAATAGGAAACGACCACTTACCCCTATTATGGCGATACTTCCATGTGAGAAGTGGGGAATAGACTTTGTGGGTCCTATTACTTCGTCGTCAACTACGCAAAAGAGGTATATCATTGTAGCAACTGACTACTTCACAAAGTGGTCAGAAGCACGTGCAACAAGGAAAGATGATGCTAAAGAAATTGCTAGTTTCCTTTTAGAGCAGATAATATGCCGTTTTGGTCCGCCGAAAGAATTAGTGTCGGACCGCGGAACCCATTTTCTGAATAAGGTGATTAAAAGCTTGACAGAGACTTGGCAAATCAAGCATAACAAGACAACCCCATATAACCCGCAAGCCAATGGGCAAGTTGAAAGCACCAACAAGCAGCTTGTGGGCATCCTGTCCAAAATTGTGTCGGAAAAGAAACGGGATTGGGATAAAAAGTTATACATGGCAGTGTGGGCCTATAATACGACTTTCAAATGAGCCACTGGCCATACCCCGTTCAAGTTAGTATATGGGGAGGAGTGTGTCTTGCCTTTAGAGATTGAGCTGCCGACTATTCGGTTTGCCATTAATCATTCTTTGAGTGATGAAGACGCACTTTTTGAGCGCTTGACGACACTGGCACATTTAGATGAGCTTAAGCTACAGAGCTTATTGAACCAAGAAGTGGCAAAGCGTCGAATGAAGCAGCTACACGACCTCAAAGCCAAGAAATACACCTTAAAGAAAGGACAGCTTGTTCTGTATTATGACACACGACGTGAATTATTTCCAGGCAAGCTAGAGCCCAAATGGGACGGGCCCTATAGGATCGTTAGAATAGGAAAGAATAAATCCACAGTCTTGTTAGCTAACCTTGAGGGGATAGAATTTAAAAATAAGGTTAATCTTAATAAGATTAAACCTTATTATTTCTGATTGCACTAATACTATGACTGCCTTGCAGGTCTAGGCGAGATCGATCAAACATCTGCAAGGAAATCATGATAGAGGTAGATGGGTTGTCTGATCCCTTATTTAGAACACACATATTTAGAACAGAGGTATCATCAGGGAAAGCTCATTTGGTGGAGCAAAGGATACAAGGTGATTGAGCAAGAAGGCGGGACATTTATTTGGGAGATCAAGGTCTTCTGCTATCACTGCCTACAAATTTTGACGAGCATCCCTGTTGAATTCAATGATGATGGAGGGATGGAGCCTATGGTCCACCCGTTGAACATGCTGAATTTCGATTACCATAATTACGAGTGGAGTTCCGGATGGCGGGATATGTAAACCCTTTATGGACGTACACCTTGCACTTTGATGGGGTGTCCAGGGGTGCATGCAAAAAAGGAAGTGTAGGAGTTGTTATCCGAGACCCCCGACGGCGTATTGTCATGAAGTTAGCTGCTTATCTCGGGGTGAATTTTACCAATAATATGGCTGAATACAAAGCCCTGATTATGGGTTTGAACATTGCAAAGAAGGGTGGTATCTGCCAGTTATTGGTGAAAGGGGACTCTCAGTTGGTTTTAAATCAACTCAATGGGACGTACATGGTACGAAACCCCATCCTTTGCATGTACCATCATACTGCCATAGCCCTGCTAGACGAATTTGATAGAGTGTCTTTTCAGCTGATTCCATGAAACTGGAATCAGTTTGCCGATTCATTGGCTAATTTTGCGTATGAAGAAGACCTCTTCTTTAATCGTGGGCCTTGTCTCGATATATCTATTGACGATGAGACAGGACCTGGTCGTTTGTGGGGTATGCTTTCTGAACATGCCCTCTTTGGCAGACGATGGTTGATCTGGGTGATGCAGAGGGTAAGCGAGACTCATCTGCCTTTATTATCTTGGACCCATAGACTGATTAGACGACATGTGATGCGAACACCTCTTGCGATATACGCAGGAGGGATGGGTCATAATCTAATGCACCTAGTTTAGGGCTACGAGCCTCTGTTCCCCTGGGAATGGTATGCTTTGATGTCTATCATAGTTGTTTCCAGGAGGATGTTATGAGTAGTATTGGTTGATTTCATTAGGCCAAGAGGGCCAATCTATTAGCAAAGTCATGTTTGATTTCATTAGGCCAAGAGGGTCATTTCCCTGTCTAGTGCGGGTGCATTTAATCGGGTTTTTGTTTTAAGTGTTGTGTTGGAAAGGTTTCGTGATTCGTGGAATTTGGTGGAGCCTTTGCTGTGATGGAAGCTTCTTGTGGCCAATCCAGGTGATACCTCTCCTTTACAAGTACCTTTCTTTCATGTTATATGTGTATTTGTACTTGTTGAGGGGATATATTTTGTTGGGGACTGGCAACCAAGGCATGAAGTCCCAGGTTTAGGCTAAGTATGTTTGAGGGAGGTCGGAGTAGTCATTGCCTCCTGTAAAGGCATTGTCAGGCATCGAAAGACCTATTTTAGAAGGAAGTCTTAGTGGCCCTGTTCTGCTAGCCTGCTAGGCAGCCGTTTTAAGGAGTTCTTGTTAGTAGTGAGGCAGTTAGAGAAGCCTGCCAGAAGATAATAATAATGATGCCAAGAAACCTTGAACATCCCAAAAGATGAATATAAATACGAGGGTGTGTAAAAAGGGGTTCTAACCCCTATCAAAGAAAAGAAAAAGAATGAAAATATATAAGCAGTTGATCATTGGCTTGCGAAGGCCTGGTAGGTTCTTGGGGACAAGTCAGACCCGGGGCCGATACCTTGTCTTCCTAGGGGTGGCTTCTTGCTGGGGGAAAAAAAATGAATAACAAAACAAGGAAGGTTGGAGCGAAAATAAAAGTGAGCGTTAGAAAAGGATTAAGTATCGCCTTGCGAGGGCTTGTAGGTTCTTGGGTACCGAGACAGGTCCTGAGACCGACGCCCTGTTCTCCTTGGGTCACTACGCTCAGCTCCCTCCTTTTTACATGCCCAAGTATGTTGCTAAAATAAAATCCCTAAAAGAAGAAATATATTGAAAGAAAATACTCCTTGATCAGGCTATAGGAGTCCTCGCCTTGTAGGAGCTCCTAGTTGTGTTGTCTTTAGTTGGTAAGTAGTTCAGACTACCACTTAGGGCAACCTCTTTGATAGGGTTTTTTAGTCTGGCTGTGTTGGAGCAGGTGGTCAGCCACTCGCTTCGGATCTTCTATTAGATGATGCTAGGCCTACTCCTTGTGGATGTCATGCCTTGGTTCTGTCCAGGGGTAGGGGGAGCATTGTGCTGAGTTTTATCGTATATTTGTTTTGTATCAGCTTGATGCTTCTTTGGTTGTTTATGTGCAGATATGTTCGTGGATTCGATGGGCTGGGTCACCCTATCCCATGGTCGCCAATGAGAGCGGAATTTTGGTGCCGAGAATTGCTTAAAAATAGCTAAAAATTATGAATATCAAGAGAAAAATATCCAATGTCAAAGGCGGCGGCTCGACCTAGGACGATTTTAAGCAACAAAGTGCTCTAAGGATGCCCGGGCAACACTTGCGGATTTTTAGTAAATTTTCCATGCGCTTGTGCGGGTCAGTGGAGCTATCAGTCAGTGCGGGATGCCGAGACGAGCTCACAGAAATTTTCAGATCGCGATTTGGACACCGTATGCGCGAGAGGCGGGGAAAAGGCCAAAAGGCTGGTCAAAAATTGGGAGGTGCCCAAAAAAATGAGAAGTGAAGGGGTGCCTTTGTGAAGGGGCACCCCCCCTTCTAAAAATCGTGATTGAGGGGGGGCGGCGACTGATCAGGACCCGCCGAAAAAAATGGCCCCCCCCCACAAATCGACATGGAGGCTTGTAAGGAAGCCATGAAACCAACTTCTCCAGGCCACTACACTCGGTCTCCGCTCTGTATCGCTCCGGTCTACGCGAGGAATGGCAGCCTGTAGAGGGAGAGAGAAAATCAGTCTTTCTCTCTCCTCCCTCTCTCTCCTCTAAGGGGGAGTCCATGTGTGAAGAGAAAGGAAGAAGAAAGAATGGTGGAGGCTTGTCCGGCATCGGTCGGATTGCTCCACGGGCTGAAAATGGTGACTTGTGATCGTCATGAGCATGAAGTGCTACTGATTTTCAGATTTGCAGCCATGGACATGAAACCCGAAACACGCAAATAAGCGGTAATTCAATTTTTTCAAAGGAAATTTGAGATTTTATGGTTTTTGATTGATAAAATATTGTTCATGTGGGCTAAAAATTGTTTATGTTGCTGTTTTCCAGGAGTACTTGTTGATCATAATCAGAAAATCAGAAAAACATGCATCTTGTGACTCAAAATAATATACTAAAACACGTAAAATATGGAAAATCAAGGGAAAATGATGTTTTTGGGCATAAAAATGGAAGAATAAATAGGAACACCAACTAAATTTTCTTTTTTGTTGCAAGAAGGAACTAAGGGCCACAGCCCATAACCTATTTTGAATTTTTAGTAATTAAATAATACAAAAAATAAGGGAAAATACAAGGAAAATAGAGAAAATTTACTAAAAATAGGAAAAAAATGCATTTTGGGTGCGGAAAATTAATGAAAATTAAGAACAATGTTTGTGGATGTTTGTGGGGATTGAAGCATGAGGATTTGCCTCAGTTCAACCCCACCTTCTTGTTCTAGTGTGTTTTTCCCGCTTTTTACACATAAAATGATGGCAAAATGCCCTCTAAATCTATACAACAATGCAACATTTGATCAATGGGAGGGTAGAGTGGTTAAAATGTGTCTAATTGTGGAGTAAAATGATGAAAAGATTGCTATTTTTGTTTGCATGCCATATAGGTCGGTGAATAATTATAAAATAAGGGCCTACTAGCACGAGGGTTTCCTCGGTGCTAGGTATGTGCAACGCCGCATAAGAACGGTAGTTGAAAATCATTGAAAGGATGTTTTTCACATGTGCACAATATTGATTTTACAATTGTTTGAGCACTTGGCATCCACAATATGCATAAATCATGGAAATATTTAAAGGTATCAGAAATCCTGGATGCACAGCAATTGCTTTCATTAGGACCTTGACCCACGTTGAGTGAGAGACAGGACACCCTAAGCCATAGGCTAGTCGTGGGGTCTGGGGAAAAGAGAAGTAAGGAAAATGGTACATTCCTGTATATGATTAAATGGTACCTTGAGTGGATTTTGTGCGAAATGTTTATATGTTGAGCGACGCACCGAGGGGCCAATCCCGAAGGTGTAGGAGAGTCGCAGAGGGGTGACGGCACTCAGCCGTTGGAGGACCCCCTATGTCTGTGCTTCGTGCCATTAGGCAATGTGTAAGGGACTCCCTCTGAGGAGTAGTGGGTGAGAGAAGAGTGGACTACAAACGACGTAATACAAACGCAAGATATTTAGGGAGGCAATGTATGTGTCATCAATGCTCCTGGCCGCGAGGCCGTGGGGTTGTTGAGCGCGTGTGATAGAGGTCCGGCTAGTGCATGAGCCAGTGCCGCCCGTTCTAGGTTCCATCAACCACCACCATATTCACACCTAGTTCTACAATCCAGGTGGATGCTAGCAACCTAATGGCCTGGGTCCAATACTTTGTGAATAAGGGAATGAGCCAAGGAGTAGAAAAAGGGACCCCTTTGGCAGGAACCAAAAGACTGGCAGCAAAAGCAAATGTCGAGTCTAGACAAGACCTGAAGAGGAAAAAGGTGGCAACCTCCACAACCTCTATCCCTGCAACAGAGAGGATACCTGCGGAGTACAATGAATATGTCAAGGAGCTTCTCTCTCAAGTAGAGAAAGCCAAGGAAGAGAAAAAAATAGCAGTGGTAGAGCTAGAAGCAGAAAATGAGGCATGGATATGTTTCAATTGGAGAAAACCCACCAAATAGTCATGGTCCAAAGGGAGATTGGTGAGCTCAAAGAACAGATCTAGGATAAAGACGAAGTGGAAGCTGAATGGTGGGTAAGATTGGAGGAAGAAATTAAAGCCATAAAGCACCTGTGAAGACGCAACGAAGAGATCGTGGGGCTCTATGAGGATTTGCAAGCCAAAATGGAAAAGATCACTAAAGCCACAGAGGAACTAGAGGCACTGAGGGAGGAAAGAACACGTAGGTACAAAAAAAAAGTGGGGAAATTGACATGAGAGGCAGCCTCAGCACAGGAAGAGCAACAGAGAATGAAAAGAGAAATGGAAAACCAAGAATAGAGGCTAACAGTGCTAGCCCAGAGGCAAGGGGAAAGCCTCGAGGAGATGACAAAAAAGGCAGATGAATGGGTAGCGCATAATGAAAGATGAGTCAAAGCCTTGGCGCATTGTCTGGCTCAGGCTGAAAAAGATAAGGCACTAGCTGAAAGCCGAGTAGAGACTGCCCCCAAATGGGATTTGAAACCCAACAATGTGCCTTCCTCAATGCAGTATTCGATATCACCCAGACGAAGGAAAGGGAGGCCATTGAAACCATCAAGAAAAAGTTACACATTGCATGCATGGCCTTGAGAGCAGGCTTGCAGATGCCATTGCAACCTATGGGAGTTAGCCTAACCCTGGAAGAGCAACGAAGAAACCTATTGTTGGCAGCTCTGACCTAAGAGGAAATAGATGCAATTGGGTTTGCAAAAGGAGTCCAACAGGAAGCCCAATAAGGAGATGAGGCTAGCCCAAGCTTCGACATGGGACCCCATGAAAAGAAGAGATAGCCCCACAGCCTCCCCACCACGGCCAAAAGACTAATGGAATCATCCGAAGAAAGAAGGGGTGCACTTAAGGAAAAAAGAAAACAAATGGTGGAGTAAGCAACAAGGAGAACATTGAATGCCATACCAATACAAGTGCCACCACCTGCGCCTATTCCACTGAGCCAAGATACTTTCCCAATGAGCTTCCATGCTGATTTGGTGATTTGGGAATAATAAGAGACTTCCAAAACCCCTTCAACCTGAACTTCCAGTTCCCCGCTAACTTGCATAGGGTTTTACCAATCAAGGTGGTGGAAGAAGTAATCAACATAGGAACCAAGCTCGAGGAAAAATGGCTGGTAGAGAGAGAACAAAACCCCACCCTCTAGGGCATAGAGGAAGTGAAATTTTGAGACAAGGTTCCGAGATCAGTGCCATGCTATGAGTGCCAGCCTACATGGAGAAGGCACCTCTCCATAAATATGGACACTTGGGTGACTTTCTGCAACACCCCCCATTTGAACGCAACAACCCAACATTCATGCCATACCCCCAAAGAATGGGAGTGGATTTTGACCCCAATGTCCACATTCGGTAGTACAACTTCCCCATTATCTACAACGCAAATTGTACTACGTCAGAGAAGGCCCTTATTTTCACCCTAGAAAACCTGGGTAACTCTATAGTCCATTTTGTAGATGAATTCTCCTTGTTCCCCGACCTTGCATTCATTACTAGTAATTACCTTAGGCTACTTAGAATATGGTGCACAAATCAGATGTTGGATGTGTACGTAGTGAGCATCCGAAAGTCCCCAAGAACAAAAAAAACTCTATTTTTGCACAAAAAGCAAGAAGGTAGACTTGCACGACATGAGGCAAAAAGACCAATTGGGTACAATCTCCTCCCATGCCTTGTGTAAGTGCTCCACAAGGCATATATTTATAAATTTATTCATCTCAAAGCTTAAAAATATCCCAATTTACAATTAGCATGCTTTAGCTTTTGTGTTTGCTTTTGTTCAAAGAAAGAATAAAGCGGTTGGGCGCCCCAAGAGTTGGATTGTGCCCAAATACAATGACTAATAATAAAATATTTAAATCGTGCGTCCATGTGCATACAAAATAATAAATATCTATCAAGCGCTTTAATAAATAAGCACGCCTAAATAAATATTAGCGCCACACCTTTAATGATATGGCGTGCGCCCATAAAAAATAATAATTTCTTCTAAGTAATCTAGATACACGTAACCGCCCAATGCTTCCCAACGCCACTGCTGCCTGCTCTACATATCAACTCAAGCATTCACAATTGTTAGAAAATAATAAAATTAAATCGATAAAAGTGAATACCTAGTAGTCTTCAGCTACAAAATAAATAAATAGGTTGGAACTCTGTCTAACCTTAATTTAATATGAGTGCACACTCTAACTTATAAATATCCATTAATGAAATATGTGTTTTGTGGAATCACTCACTGTGGAATCACCCACGTGCACATTAAATTAACATGATGCCCGAAAAGGACAGGTGTCCTTGTCAACTTCTCGCACAAGGAATCCACCTTGTGTACAAGCCCTAGCAAATAAATATAGTTTTATGAAATCCACCGCAAAACCTCACGGAATCCACAGCGAAATATGCCTCCTGGCATCATACCCAGCAATTGGCCTCAATTGCTATGAGCTCAATGTGGAGCCAACAGTGAGGGGTAAGCACTGAGGTCGTGGGCGTGCATCCATTGGGCGTCTTTAACAGGATGATTTTTAAACTTTATCAAATATCTAGAATATCTACAGCTAGTTCCAGTGGTCATAACAAATAGTTTCATAGACAGGGTGAACATGTAATTGGCCTTTAAAAGGTCGTAACAAACTGGTATGAAAAGTGTTGTGTATTTTTCAGCGTTGGGGTAATTCTAATTTAAATGCATTGTCATTGATTTTGTGAATGATCTTGAAAGGTCCATAAAATCTAGGAGCTAACTTTACAACAGGGTGTTTCTCAACACTTTGTAATCTTCTCTTTTCAATACGTAACCAAACATAATCATCAACTTTGAAACTCATAGCTTTTCGTTTCTTGTTAGCTTGTCTAGTATATGATTGTTGGGCTTTCACAATCATATCTTTAACTTCATAAAAAATAGTAGCATGCATATTGGCAATATCATCGGTAGCTTTAATTGTGTTTGACGATGATGTAACATGTGTAAGCAATCTATGTCCATAAATGATTTCAAAAGGTGCTTTCTTTATAGCTGTATGTGGTGTGTTATTGTATGTAAATTGAAGTAAATGCAAGTGTGTATCCCATGTTTGTGGTTTTGAAATTGTGTATGCACGCAAAAGATCTAAAATTGTACTATTAGTAGCTTCTATTTGCCCATTTGTTTCAGGATGAAATACAAATGAAAAATCAATATTTGTACCTAAATTAGCAAACAAAGTAGTCCAAAAATTATTGTAGAATCTAGAATCACGATCAGAAATAATAACTTTTGGCAAACCATGGTTAGTGAAAACAGCTTTCAAAAACAATTGAGCAACTTGAGATGCTTTCAATGTTTTTTTGCATGGAATGAAATAGGCTTGTTTGCTAAATCGATCTACAATAGTTCAAATCATATCATGATTAGCTTGGGGATTAGGCAAACCAGTAATAAAATCCATTGAATATGTTCCCATGGTCATTCTGGAATTGGTAAAGTCATTAACAAACCATATTGCTTACCATGGTGTCGCTTAACTCTTTGACAAATTAAACATTCAGATACAAAGTTAGAAACATCAAATTCCATCAGTGGCCAGTAAAAATGTTCAACCAATGTACGCAAAGTAGAAATAATTCCTCTATGGCCTTGATATGGGGGACAATGAATTTCGTGCAACACAAATGATCGAAATGGAACAATTACACACAATCTTTTCTCATAAAACATAAATCCATCAGTATAAGACAATGAATCTATTGGAATTCAGTTATTTGCAACTAATTTATTTCAATCAGCTTGAAGACTGGGGTCTTGGTCATAGGTATTTTTCATAGGATTGAGGGAATCAAAAGATATCACAGAGATATTATGAATAGCGGGTCTTCTACTCAAGGCATCGGCAACAACATTTTCTTTTTCGGGTTGATATTGGATAAGTGGATGAAAACTTTAAATAAAAGCAGCCCATTTAATATGACGGTCAGAGATTTGTGGCTGACTAAGGAGATGTTTGATACTTTGTTGGTTAGTTTTGATCATGAATTCAGATCCCATTAAATAGTGTTTCCATTGTTGTAAAGCTTGTACTACTGCTAGCAATTCCTTATCATAGGTAGAGTACTTAAGTTCAGAGGGTTTAAGCTTGCAGCTAGAGTAGGATATGGGATGTGAATCTTGCATAAGGACAGCTCGTATTCTAGATCCACTAGCATCAGTGACTACCAAGAAAAATTGTCTATTAAAGTCAGGTAATTGCAATACAGGAGCATGTGTTAAAGGATGTTTCAGTAAATCAAAAGACTTTTGCTGATTTTCAGACCAATGATACACAATACCTTTCTTTAATAATTTTGTCGAAGGTAATGCAAGCAAGGTTTCTCACAAATTTTCCGTAAAAGCTAGCAAGACCTAAGAAAGAGCGTAATTCATGCACATTTTTAGGTATCGGCCAATTCAAAATTGCTTCTATCTTTTTAGGGTCAACTTTAATACCTTCAGATGAAACAATATGTCCTAAATATTCAATGTGAGTTTGGAAAAATTCACTCTTTTCAAGATTAGCATATAATTGATTCTCTTTTAATAATTTGAAAACCAAGGATAAATGTCCATAATGCTCATTTTCATTTTTATTGAAAACCAATATGTCATCAAAGAAAACAATGACAAAATGCCGATGCTTCAAAAATATGCGATTCATCATATGACTGAATGTGGCTGGTGCATTAGTTAAACCAAAAGGCATAACAAGGAATTCATAATGTCCAAATTGAGTCCTAAATTTAGTTGTGAAAATATCAGATGTATCCAGTCGTACTTGATGGTACCCAGATTTAAGATTTATTTTATTGAATATTGTAGTCCCTTGTAATTTATCCATGAGGTTGTCTACCCTAGGGATCGAATATCTATTCTTGACAGTGATATTATTTAGGGCACGATAATCAATGCACATCCTATAGGTGTTATTTTTCTTTTTAACTAATAGGACAGGTGCACGAAATGGAGAACTACTAGGCCTGATGAGTCCTCGGGTTAACAATTCTTCAACTTGAATTTGAGTTTCTTTCTGCTCAATTTGATTATGTCGATAAGATGCTTTACATGGTGGTTGTGATCTAGGAATTAAGTCTATTTTATGATCTTCAGGACGTGTAGGTGGTAAACCAGGTTGTAAGTCAACAGCAAAACAATATTTAAATTGTGAAAGAAATTGTGCATGCCTAGGATGCATCTAATTTTCCTTAACTGCAATTTCATTCACCCATATTAAGTATGATTTGCTACCTTTTCGTAATGCAATTTTAGCCTGTGTATGACTGAGTAATGGAAAATTATCGAAAGTGTGTATACCATGCAATGTGATTGGTTTTTCATTAGAATAAATCTTCATGAATAATCTATATTGAGATTATATTGATGTCGCCAAGGCATTCCTAAGATAATGTCACTAGATTGCAAAGGCATAACTAAGAAATTTCTACGTTCAACATAATCACCAATTTTAATTTCTAGGTCATGAACTTCTTGTGTTCCATTGTATCTAGTGCCTAAGAATGCAGCCTTAATGTGATAATGAGTCAAAATAGTATGTAAATTCAATTCTTTAACCAATTTTACAAAAATAAAATCATGTGTGCTCCCGTCATCATGTAAAACATTCTTTTCTTTACTGAGTCTTTACCATGCACAAAACATTTCATTGTTAATAAAGAATGGGGATTTGGCATACTTGATAAAGTATCTGAAGTAGTGTCGATATCGTCATCATCTTCCGTGAAATCTGGAATTTCTTGATGGTCTTCACCTTCAGTTGCTCCCAAATAGTTGATGTGAACGGTTGGCTTTTTGGATTGACAATTAATCTCTAGATGTCCAGGTTGATGGCACTTATAACAGACTATGGATTTGGCTTTAGAAACATTATTGGTAATAGTGAGAAGTTTAGGAATGTTGGGATTTGACTAGAAAGATGGCTTAGGATTTGGATTTGTGTTTGATGGTGGTAAAGCAGGGGGTCGTGTCCAATATTTACGGCAAGAAGATGGAACAAAGCGATTTTGATTGAATCTTCTAAAGTTAGAATTGAATTTCTTTGTACCGAAGTTACCATTATTTGAGAATTGTTATGGTCACTTCTCTCGTCCTCGAATTTTGTCTTCAGCATCATGGGACAAGGAAATCGCATCCTTGAGAGTTGTTGGCTTAAACATGTTCACTTCCACATAAAAGTGACCAAGCAAACAAGACATAAACTTGCCCTTATGGGTCGCCTCAGGTACATCTTCGAGCATTTGAAGTTACAATAAAGCATTCTAGAAATGCTCGGTATATTGTGAAATAGGCTCATGATCTTTTTGTTGTTGCAGAAGATCCCACTGATTGATTGCTTTTTTGTGGAATTGAGGTGGAAGAAAATTCAGCAAAAATTTCTTTTGAAAGGTCTCCCAAGTAGTAGGACAATGAATGATTTTGTGGACAACAGTCCACCATAGCGATGCTCTGTCCACTAAATGGTTAGTGACACACTTGAGTTTGTATTTTTCGACATATTGTTCTTCATGGAAATAATCATCTAACTAATTGATAAAAGCGAGAACAGTCTTTCCATCCCATAACCCATTGAAAGTACGAAATTTGAAATTTCTTTTACTTATCTTGGCTTCTTTCCAAATAGATTGTGCTTAAAGTGTCGCATCGATCGTGCGTCGTATAACATCTTTAGGTTGCGGTCCATCTTAATCGGCAGTAGATCGTTGAAGAGTGGCCAGTTGAGCTTGCAAAGTTTGATGTGCTCTTCATTCCTCTTGAAACTGCATCATAATTAGGTCCAATTTGTGCTCCATCGTTGGTTTCGGTAAATCATCTTCGGCCATAAAATCTTCCATATTTTGATCAGTCATCTTGCAAAATCTCAAACAATCTCACACACTCGAGATGAGCATAGTTCAAAGTCGGGTTTAGAAGGCTTGTTTTAAAAAAAAAGGATTTTCGCAATCTTTCTTCTTTGCGGCTACGGAAGTTGATGTCACGGTCTTCTTCCAAGCGTTTACTTCATCCATATAGATTGCGTATAGCAATCTGTTTGTTGGAATTTGGCTTTGTCAGAATGCAGGCATAAACAGGGGGTTATAGAGAGGTGGAAACAAGTTCGGGATTGATTCAGAAAGAGTTCAATATGAACAGCCGCTGAGAAGGAGAGTATTAATCAAACTTCTAAGCTTTAAAGAAGCTTAGCTTTAAGCTTTGTTAAATAAAAAGATTATAGAAAGCGACTGCAAATGTGTAGGACGTCGGTATGTTGATGCCGCGATCGTCGCCAGTGAGGACATCCTCTTGTCGGGATTCGATAAATTGGTTAAGATTAAGCAAAGCTAAGCTTTTTAAAAGCTTAAGCTAATCTTAATGAAGATTCTTATTGTTCTCTCTGAGAAAAAAAATATCATCATGAATGAGCTTTCCGAGTGGTCCTCCCTCCCCAGAGAGTGGTCATTTGTGATCCAACAGCATAGCAGGAGGTTCTTCACCGCTAAGAACGTGCATGCTGGTATTGACAGATTGTTGTGAGACTGACTGTAGAGATCATTCGTTCCAGGAGCTTTGCCTTCGCACGAGATGGTAAGCAATCAGAAGCCCTTAATCTTAGCTTCACTACTCTGATACCATTGGTATGCAAATCGGATGCTGGATGTGTACGTAGCAAGCGCCGGAAGGTCCCCAAGAACAAAAGAACTCTACTTTTGCACAAAAAGCAAGAAGGTAGACTTGCACGACATGAGGCAAAAAGACCAATTGGGTACAATCTCCTCCCATGCCTTGTGTGAGCGCTCCACAAGGCATGTATTTATAAATTTATTCATCTCAAAGCTAAAAAATAGCCCAATTTACAATTAGCATGCTTTAGCTTTTGTGTTTGCTTTTGTCCAAATAAAGAATAAAGCGGTTGGGCGCCCCAAGAGTTGGATTGTGCCCAAATACAATGACCAATAATGAAATATTTAAACCGTGCGCCCATGTGCATACAAAATAATAAATTTCTGTCAAGCGCTTTAATAAATAAGCGTGCCTAAATAAATATTAGTGCCACACCTTTAATGATACGGCGTGCGTCCATAAAAATGGATAATTTCAAAGTAATTTGGATATACGTAACCGGCCAGTGCTTCCCAATGCCACCGCTGCTTGCTCTACACATCAACTGAAGCATTCACAATTGTTAGAAAATAATAAAATTAAACTGACAAAAGTGAATAGCTAGCAGTCTTCAACTACAAAATAAATAAATAGGTTGGAACTCTGTCCTAACCTTAATTTAATATGAGTGTGCACTCTAACTCATAAACGTTCATTAATTAAATATGTATTTTGCGGAATCATCCGCTGCGGAATCACCCACGTTGTCGAAGGATTTTCGAAAGCAAAGTCGCGACCACAGAGGACCTTGAATAATTTCAGGATAGAAGATCAATCATAAAAATAAGCAAGATGAGAGGATTTGTGAGCAGTAAAAGCACTAATACTGTGCAAACAAAAATCTGCAGATTCCACTATTCAATAAGCTATAGATATAGCCATAATTGTTGTTGACAGCATTACCAAATATGCGAAGAGGACGGGCATTCCCAGCATACGCATTCCACATTATTATTCAATGCATTATCTTTGTTGGTGTCTTTTAGAGAAGAAAAGATCCCAATCTCTGTATTCAAATAGCCATGACTTTGTTTTTACTAGCCAATCTGAGACTGACCTTACAAGAAGCATAGAAACCATGTCTAGTTTAACAGCAACTTGAATGTGCAGAACCAGAAGCTTATTGCATTCAGTTAAAGTCCAGAAAAGCCTCAACATTCCATGCTTCCCATAATCAGTAATAACTGCTAGTAATCAAATGACAAACCTTAGTGAAAACCATGGTGTTTATCTACAATACACAGTCTTATCAACCTCTGCAAGTATGGATAAAAGCCAGATGTCCCTCATCTGCTTTGCTTGCAGCAAATACCATATTTCCACATCACAACGACAGAAAACACTTCTGTTTGATGCGTATAAGTTCCTAACATCTGCTTAGCATGAATGTTCCTTTTGTCTTATCACTAGTAGAGGCCCAACAAACACCATTGAAGTTATCAAAATCAGTATTACAGCTGCTCTTGAAGGCTCCAAATGTGACCTGCACCACTCGTCTTGACAGAGAAACTGTAGATATTGGCAAATCCCATAATACATGAAGTTATGTGCCTGATCATTTGAAAGGTGGGAACATTTCACTGACCAGTCTTTGAAGCGCTCCTTCGCTTACAACAAGGTTTTTTGAATTGCAAAGCTGATAGACCAATAGCAATGCATCATTGGTCATCCAACAAATAGTGTTGCATCCACTGATGAAACATCAATTAATCACCATGAGGGACGCAGTTGATCAGGACACATTGACCATCATCACGAGTCCATGAAACATGATTGCAGACACAATTGATTGCGATTACGAGGCGTCAGAACTGGATATGGGATCAACACATTTTTTTCAGGCAAAGTGGATTGAGAGACCTCCTTATGCTTTGCCAGGTTCTTCTTTTACCCCTATTCGAGTTTCCTTCCTCGGGATACAAAAGCAGGTCATCCTCATCGTTATCATCCAGTGCAACACCTTGTACACGTCTGTCATTAAACACAAAAGCCTCGACGTCATCGGTGTCGACATCCTCATCACTGGTATCACTGTCATTGAAAAGTGACCGCTGGACAGCTTTCTTTTCCCCTGTCAAGCTTCCTTGGTGGCGAATTTTTTTAAATTCATCAAGCAAGCGTCAAAACTGATGCGTTGCATCTTCAATACGTTTGCAATCTTGCAACTCAGCTTAGCTTCTATTCCTCTGACTCGGACTTCTTTCCTACCCTGTTGTCCTTCTTCGCATACCTCTGGTCAAGAACTGAAACCGCTGCTTTTGTGAGCAATAGTAATCCCTCTCCTCTTATATATGTTGATTCAATTATTCCTCATCATTGCCTTCATAAGACTTCCGCAAACCATCATACTTGATAACCTGGATGCTGGCTGAGGAACTTTCGCTGTGAAGCAAATCTGTCATGCAGGCCGCAATGCAGATGACGACCAGACCTGTGATACCAAACATGACGACCGCCTTCCATGGCCACTGCAATAAACGTCTTAGCTTTTTCCCACGAAAACAAACATGCCACAGTTTTTCATCGACCTCTCTGGATCCGATCATAGCGCTTCCTTTTGCCTTCATCCTCTTTTTTTAAATTTCCTCCCTTTCAACCAGAAAAGCCACTCCTTTTTTTCTTCCCTCCAAAAAGCCCACATTTAAAAATAGTCATCCCCATAATGAATCTCGTCATCATCCATTTCCTGGTCCATAATGGTGGACCTTCTCTCTCTGTTCGTTTGTGCAAATCTCTGCACATGACGCCTATGGAGGCGAAGCAAGTGCATTATCACACCTGGTGTCAATGCAAATGGTTCTTGTTCTTCTCTACCACACTGATTCTTTTCCATGACTATGTCTTCCAAGAAGAAAACAAACGAACTGTTGCAGATTGACCTCAAGGACCTTCTTGTGTCCACATCAAAATCAGTTCCACTATCTCTTGAATTCCAAGCCTTGAAGGTGATTTCTGGTCTTGTAAATCCCTTGGAAGAAGGATGTAAGGATAGACTTGGACAGCATACCCTAGCGAGATTGAAATAGACAGTTTCTGAGCTCGGTTGTAGCAAATGCATTGTTGCAAGCAGCTGTTTGGTTCTGTCCGCATAGCTTTAGTAAGATGTTGCATAGCACCCAAGACATCAAACTTGGGGAAAACAAGATCCACCTCATCCAGATGGTAAATAGATAAGAAAGGAGTAGTTGGTTGATCAAAACCTCCTCGACCACTTGACAAGACATACCAACTAGAGCATTATTGATCATAAGTTCCTCTTGCTCCAAACCCTCTTCCACGCAGAACAAAAGTATAAACACAACAACTAGATATGTACAAAGTATCAAATCCCACACACAACTTTTGGGTGGATTTCATAGCTCGAATGCACAGCAATACGACAACGTGTACATTAAATTAACATGACGCCCAAAAAGGACAAGTGTCCCTGTCAACTTCTCCCATAAGGAATCCATCTTGTGTACGAGCCCTTGTAAATAAATATAGTTTTACGGAATCCACCACAAAACCTCACGGAATCCACTGTGGTCTCACGGAATCCACTGTGGAATATGCCTCCTGGCATCAGAATACTAAGGCAAAATCCCACTCCACAAGAACACAACCTTCCACCCCTTTACTTTGATCCCAACGCCATAGGCAACTGTGCCATGGCTAGACTGATAATGCACGCTACTCTTCTCCCTTCGTTTTGTTTATCCCTTCTAGAAGATATGAATGATAGCCACTTTACGCGTTGCAATCATCCATTTCTCTCTACCACCGCTTTGCAAGTCCGCATGAACCTTAAAGGGTACTTGCAGAGTTGGAAATTCCTAAATAAGTCTCTTAGGCCCCCTTCTCCACACCACGCGAACGACGAAGCTTACCTCTCGTCCTGCCTATGTAATCAAAAAAGAAGAAGAAGAAGAAAAGAAAAAAGAAAAGAAAAGAAAATGAATGCAAAAGAGAAAGAAAGAAAGAAAGAAAGAAAAAGAAAGCAAAGATGAAAAGCGAAGAAATCACATCGAACAATAATTTTAACCACATAGGCCACAGTTACTGCACCTAGGGGTTCTCAAGTTAGGTGTGTTTGGTGGCTTGGGTTGGCCGGCTAACCCCCTAGCCTCATTCTGATTCCCCACCATGCTTAAGGGACATCAAGGGTAGGATACACCTAGGGAGGTAACACTCGCCTATGGTTAGACTTGTCACCCCAAGCTACATGCACTGCACCTCCCTTATGCGCAAACTGGGTCCTCAAGTGGGGGACAACACCCAGGCTTTTTGACCCAACTCCCAATTTCACTAGCACAAAGGACAATGCACCACACGGAAAAGCAAACACACCCCCAGGTAGTGCACCTTCTTTTCATTTCAACTACAAACAAGGCTCCAACCCCCAATGTCGAAGGCTCCATCATCCATGCAATGTACTCCCAGCCTCCACCACCTTAACCAATTGATGGACTTCTTGCCAAGACCAATAGCCCCGAGACCCCATCATCATCAACTCACACAACCACCCTTTTAAATCAATGAACCTTCATCAACCCCATACCACAAGTGTCATGGAACTAGCACCCATCTAGGAGGAGGGTCATCTTATATGACATGTCACCATGTAGACGAAACACAATAGATATAGACCAAGGCAGCCCCAGTCAAAAAGTGAATAAAAAAATTCATTTGGAATAGTGCGGGACAAGGCAAGCTTAGAAAAAAAAGGAGCTCCACCTACTATGAAGAGGTCCTCTCAAGGATGAGGGAGGCCCTGTTAAGGTTGAAGGAAACTCTCTCAAGGATGATAGTAAGCACCAAATAATCTAGCAAGCCTCTCTCAAGAATGAAGGAGAACCTCCGAAGACCCTCACAAGGAAAGCGTGAGGCGCAATGTAATTCATTTTATGAGGAATATAGGTTTCCTCCTTTGCAAATGGAGATCTGAATAGACATAGGTGAAGAGATAAGGCGACTTGAAGGGAATGGGGAAAGCCAGGTTCCGCTCATGTCATTGCAACCTCAGCCAACAAGAGGGAGATCCGTCAAACACCATATTCAAGGGACAGATCCACTCCATGTCAGCATTAGGGAAGGACCCACACCAACTATATCTTCAATTTCAAGGGCGGTCCACCTATCACCATCCCCTGAAAGGGCTTGTATACAAACTCAAAAAAGCCATTTGGCTACACCCATCCCACCTTCCAACTACTACCCATCAGTGCCATGGGAATGGTACTAAACTAGGAGGGGGGTAATGTTAACCTCAACACAAAAAGAAAGCAAAAAAGCGTAAGCTAAGTCAAAGATAGAAACACATTCTTAAATGCAAGGCACCCCTAAAACTTTTTGTAAAAGAGTGCTAGGCTACCTCCTGTGCAAATTGTAAAGGTAGATGGGCAGTAGAAAGGGAGCTAGGAAGAAGATAGGAGGACAATGGGAAAGAAGACCTAGGCCACGGCCGGCCATGTAAAAGGGGGATAAGGGGATGACTGCCCAAAAGGGATTTAGGGCATTTTATAAAAAGTTGAAAAGTGAATGAAGAGCTCATTCTTTGGTGTGTGGCAAAGTGGAATTTTCTTATTCTCTCATTCTCTTGCATAAGGCAAACACATACCTCTTAAAGAACCTCCTCTATGTATAGTCATGGCACGTGTTCCTTGTAAATTGGGAAGGTAGATGACCGCCCAAAAGGGATTTATGGTTTTGTATATAAAGTTGAAAAGTGAATGAAGAGATCATTCTTTGGTGTGTGGCAAAGTGGATTCTTCTTCTTCTCTCCTTATCTTCTCTTACTTGCTTGCTTGTGAGTGCTTGAGGGAGGGAGTGTGAGTGAGTGAGGGAGTGAGTGTCTGAGGGTGAGGGGTCTTGGAGGTGAAGCCCTCTACTATCTCCTCTCCTATTCTTCTCTTCTCTTGTCTCGCGCGTGGCTATGGAGGGTGGATCTTGGAGGAAGAGGCTTGAGGATGCTTGAGCTTACATAACCAATCATGGAGCTATTAGAGTGCTTGAGAGAGGAAGAAACTCAATCGGGCATCAAGGTAAGCTAACTACACTCCTAGAGAGGGATAGCGTGTTGGATATGTGAGAGGTAGCCATTAGTGCTCGCTTCAAATGCTTGAAGGAATACGTGGTCCATGGGTTGAGCAAGAGATCCCTTTACATTTTGGTTTCGTTGCTGGGACCAACGAATTTAAGCTTGAGCACTTGTGCACTTTAAAACAAGCATTGAAGTAAGGGTTTCACCCTCGAACTGAAGCTTGAGATAGATAGGAGATTTTGGGTTTCTAATCCATGCTAGAAGTAATTATTTTTTATTTTTGATAATTGAGTAGGAGAAATCATTTTAGTACTTTGCCTTTAATTTTTGTTGCATTTAGAGTAGGATAGGATCGAGAAATCGACGTGGAAAGATTAGGGTTGCTACTATAAAACAAGCGAACAGGGCATAAACAAGGAAAAAATGGAAAAAAAGAGTGATCAGATGTGTTGGAATAGTAAGGGGATTGATCGGTGAGATTAAAGTTGTGCCCACAACAAGGGTTTAAGACCCTGGGAGGCAAGGGAAAGCCTCATTTGTGACCTGACATTGAGAGAGAGAGAGAGAGAGAGAGAGAGAGAGAGAGAGAGCTTGGAGGCCCCTACTTGGCAATGGATTGATCGAGCTAGACCAGAGGTTTTTGTGACATCCAGGTATATGAGACCAATCCTCTACTTTCCTAATTGTGTTCTTGAAAATCTATAGGGTTAGCATTGTTCCCATCAATGGCATTTGATCAAATCATGCGCGAGTTGTCATTTCAGCCGCTAGAATCGAACAGCCGTAATAGTGTTCGATTCCTAGAATTGGACACTCAGACCACCTTGTCCGTTCCAAAATCAGACACTTAGGATTGGATTTGCCACGTTGTTATACGAGCGGTGATTGAGAGAAAGCCTCACTCACAACTCGATAACAAGACATTAAGGAGTGCCAGTTGGGATAATTGACTTTTTCGGATGCACAACACAACTTGAAAAATTCAAATATTTGACAATACACCATAGGCCACACACAAAAATAAGACAACACACAATGAACAATTCCTCTTGTAGCTCAAACAACTAAAACCCAAAATCGGGTAGAGCATCATACAACCACAACACAACGAAAATACCAACAATTCGAAAACAAACCAAGTGAAATATATTCTCATACCTTAACAACCTTGAGCTGACACTCAACGCCACAAATCCAAATACTTCAACTTCCAAATTGGCATGACAAGACCTCACTCTAGCATGCGACCCTCCACTCTCCTCTCTCACAAAATACAATTGCAATCAAGGGGGAAGGCCCTTAACTCTCCTCTCATACCTCCTTATATAGATTTTACAAGTTCTCTCATATACATTAGGCTTTTTGCTTTTAGCTTTTGGCTTTTTCTTTTCTACTGCTTTTCACTATTTTCATTTTTTCTGCCCTATGCCTGTTTGCAACTTGTTTGGATCATAACTTCATCATTTGAACTCCGAATATAGTCATTTGGGTACTCAAAACAATTGGAATGCATTTGGTTGATAAGCTTGCATGGGAAGAATTACAAAAATCCATAAAAAATGGGAAAAAAATATTGATTTTCATAAATCGCATCATTTTTCTCCATCTTTTATCTTGGATGACTTATTCCCTTGGCCTATTGTTCTTGTAATTGAGACTCTTGTACTCACAAACATATAATCAACCATACCTAACAAATAGGCTGCTAAAATTCTTTGGAAGGGGAGCCCCATTGGCTCTCTCGGCACCCAATGATGCCAAGCCAACCATTCCTAGGAAGGAGATAAACCCTACATGCATATCTAGACCACCTAGACCCTATGTGACCCATCTGCCAAGTGATGCTCGAATCCACTATGTGGAAGAGCCAAATGACGAAGAGCCTTATGTACACCCTTACGTCTCATACAATGAAGAAGGCAATGTAGTCCTTATGAACTACTGACCAATACCACTGATGGTGTTAGGTAGAGGGAGAGGTAGTGGCCTAGGAGGGTAGACCCCAGAACCAATCACATGCTGGACTTGCAGTCACCCAGGACATATCTCTTCGCGCTGCCTTGAACAGGAGCAATGAAATCAAGATAAGGCCAATTAGAGATGCATTGAATGCATCACTCATCTCTTTGTTGATTGCCCTAGATGGAAGCCATCTTCTAGTTAGACAAATGAGCCATCAGTTCCATTGGGGTTGTTCGGTGTCGAGACACTCGATGGGGAGGCCATTCCTATCCCATTGCATGTCATGACCCACACGTACACCAACAAGTAGGCCGGCGACAGGGCCTAGCAACTTAGACACAGCCTCAATAGGGAAAAAGAGCTGGAGACAAAGAAAGAAGAGACCAAATGTGAAGGTCCCACTAAAAACTAAGAGTGTCATGATGTAGCCTGTTGAAAAGAAAGTGACCAATGTAGAGATAGGAACATCATCTCCAAATTCAACTAAGAAAGGAAGTGTGAGGGTTGGGGAGTATCCCAACCCAAGGTGCCAACTCAAAGCCATAAAAAATGTGAAGGAGTGGGTAAAGGAAGCTTAGGAACATCTAAAAGACACCGAGCCCATATTGGAGGACGAGATCAATGATCTCTCAAGCATAAGCATGCCAATGTCACCTCCACGACCAAAATCGAGAGATGCGGTAGCACCACAAACAATGCCATATAAATAAAGCCTAAACACTATGGGCTAGCAGATCAACTAAGGCCATTGATGACCACCCAAGAAGCTCAGAGAGAGAAGCACGGCAAGCAGCTAGGAATCTCCTCATCTCATTGGTAACCACCCCTCTGATGCTAAGCCTAGGAGATCTTCTTAGGTAGCATCAACCACTGTGACAGGAGCTAAACTAGTGGGTTGAAGGACCAATAGGGCGAAGTGCTGCTGACTTGAACAAACACGGCATTGAAACGTAGCTACTGAGTCTGATGCTGCACTCAATGCCAAAATCCTTACACGTCAATGTTTTTTGGGAGGGCACTGAAATGCATCCAGTCTTGTTGGTCTTAGCTCTAGGCGACACCACAAGGAAAGGAATTGTAGACACAGGAGTGGGAGTTAGTGTGCTGAGCCATGCACTGCTCCAGACCTAAGATAACCCACTAGTCAAGATAGCTAGGTTCTACTAATGGAATGAAAGTGAAGCCATTCGATGTGAAAAAAGAATTGGCCATTAAAAATCACGAGTCCAATTCTTAGTTGATTTTATAGTCATGAAGGGAGTGGACTATGATATCCTACCAGGCTGACCCTGGATGCGCAATGCGATAGTCATAGAAGACTAGGGCAATGGGTTAATCTTCCTAGGCAATCAAACAGAATCCGTAAGAGTAGAGATGGAAACTTGGAAGATAACGAGAGTTGACCTAGACACCATCTCCTTTATGCTAAAGGGTGACGGCCAGGCTAGGATGTCTTACGGGCCATTGAGTAAGTACATCCCTTGCCCTGAGGACGAGAAAGATTGGATGCATGTCCTTGCTACTATCGACTTGCCGGACGATGAGGAGTATGAGCATGCTGTTAAAGTAGTTTGCAGGACTCGAGAAGAGCCCTCAAAGGTGGAAATCCACATGATGGCTAGGAGTGAGTAGACAGGACCCAGCCAATCTCATTCCAAGTACCAAAGAACAATTAAGAGCTCCATGTGATCTTAGAGCACTTGATTGACAAGTTGGCTTGTAACTCATCAGAAAATCTTAAACCACTCAAAGATCTCTTGAACGAACCTAAGTGGTGATGGACCAAAGTGCAAAACATAAACTTGATGAACAATTGGGCCTTAGTCATGGATGAGAAGAAGCTTGAGTATTAGGACTTAGAAGGCGATGGGTAGTCAAATGGAGGTGATTCTAACGATGAGTATGAGGATTGTTGCTCCTTCAGTGAACAAGAGTGAAGGGGATTCCAAGCCCACCTCATTTGGATTACCTTCAAATGGGACCACATGCAATAGTAAATCTGTTGGGTCAATGATATTTACCTGGAGAAGCTCATGATGACAAAGCTCATCTACCATAATACTTTCTAGTCTCCCCTTTGGACTCGCGTGGACTTGTGGTTGGTGGATCAATACCACCTCTAGTGCAATCCCCTCCCACCGCACTGCGCCATCCACCACCCAACCCAACAACACCTCAATTTTGGTCCCCACCCAATCCCAACCCACCTCACCCCCTACTACCTCCCCTTCCATCACCAGCCCTTTTCGCCCCACCTCCACCATGAGACAAACAAAGAGGATGACAACAACATCAACAAGTAACTTTGTGGGTCTGAGTCTACTATGAGTGTGAATGAAACGATAGTTAGTGGCCTTTAAAGCAAGGAGCCACCGACCACGCATTAAGGACCCAATGGGTGTAGAAGTAGTAAAGGCTGCCTACTAGCATCACACATAAGTGGAGACAATGTCCCATTGCAAGCAACGGCCTATATAAAGCAAGGGAGAAAATTTTTTGTTGTTGTTGTTCAAGAATACATTCTAGAATATCTTTAACTGACCTCTAACATGTATAAAAGAAGGGGCTTGCCATAGAGCTCCTCAGTCTTGCTAGTGCCAATCTTGGGAGCTCAAGTAGTCGAGACGTCTAAGTAAGTAACTTCGAGTTCTAGTTCTAGTTCTTATCTAGTCATGGTATCTAGTCTTGTCTTATTTTCCATTATACTCCTATTATCTCATCACCTTGTAATCTCATAGTATAAGATCTTGTCTAGTACTGTGTTGTATCTTGTTCATCCCCTTGAAGGAGATCTTGTAATTATAATATCTTGTATCCATACCTACGGTACTAGGTTATGGAATCTTTCATATTTTATCGAGTCCTGTTGTCTATACCTATTGTCTCGAGTTGTGGGATTTTTCATATCCTATTAAGTTATCATTGTACCTTATGTCCCTACATGGGATTATCTTGTAATCAAAATTCTTGTAGCAAATATTGTGTCTAGTCTAATCTCTCGAGCAAAGTCTAGTACTCCCATAATACATGCCCTCCTAAGTGCCAAGTCTCGACATAAACTTGAATTGGAAGGAGTCCAAGCCCACCTCATTTGGATTACCTTTGAATGGGACTAGCTATAGTAGAAAATCTACTGGCTCAATGCTTTTTACTTGGAGAAGCTCACGATGAAGCTTGTCTACCACAACATTCCCTTACCTCCTCTCTGGGCTTGCATAGACCTGTGGTTGCAATAACACCACCTCCAGTACAATACCCTCCCACCACTCTGCCATCCACCTCCCTGCCCAACAGCACCTCAATTTCGGTCCCCACCCAATCCCAACCCACCTTCCCTACTAACTCACCTTCCACCACTGGCCCTTTTCACCCCACCTATGCCATCAAACCTACAAAGAGGATTATGGTAGCATCAACAAGTAACTTCATGGGTCTGAGTCTACCATGTGTGCCAATGTTAAAGGCAACGATAATTAGTGGCCTTTAAAGAAAGGAGCCACCATCCATGCATTAAGGAGCCGATGGGTGCAGAAGCAGTAAAGGCTACCTAGCATGGCACGTTGTCATATTACTGCGCATTCGAGGTGTGAAATCCACCCAAAAGTTGTGTGTGGAGTTGATATTTTGTACATACTTAGTTGTTATGTTTGGATCTTTATTCTGCGTGGTAATATAGTAAAGAGGGATCTTTTACTACCTTTTCTTTCAACTGGGGTTGCACCTGATAGGTCCTCCTTCAATAATGGTGGGCATGAAGGGATGCTTTCAACCTATGTTGACCAGGGCAGATTGGAGAATGCCTTGCGATTGTATAGACAAATGCAAGAAGAAAAGGCTCAGCAAAGGCGGTGTGTTTGGAAATAAGAAAATCACTTCATGCTGATGCCAAGAGGCAGGGTTTCACTTCAGATGCTTTTGTTGGCAATGCTCTCATACATGTGTATGGCAAGTGTGGAGGGTTCGCAGAAGCAGAGAATATGTTTATTGGGCTATTAGAGCATGATACTCTGTCTTGGCGGTTGATGCTTTTAGCATACATTGAGCATAGTGAGGGAGACAAGGCTCTGCAATTTTTTTTTCTAAAATGCAAGATGAACAGGATATGATCATAATTTACTCTTGGAAAACACTCTCATACGTGCATATGGGAGTTGTGGAAGCATGGAAGATGCACTGGCGGTGTTTTTTATGATTCCTCAGTATGATCTTGTTTCATGTAATGCACTCCTTTCTGGTTATGGACATGAAGGAAATATTGCAGCATGCCTGCAAGTATTTGAGGAAATGCAACCAGTAGGTATGTTACTGGATGGTGTCACTTACCTATCCCTTCTCACTGCTTGCTGTCATGCAAGCCTTGTCGATAAAGGTGTTGAGATATTTGAATGTATGATCAGGGATTATGGGTTAGCTCCCATATTGAAACACTATTTGGTTATCTTAGATATTTTGGGGGCATGAGAAAGAAAAAGCAAGAAAGACTATTTTCAAATGGGGCTTTTTGGAGGGAGCAAAAAGTTATGGCACCCTGTGAGCGTTGGAAATTCAGAGAGTACGTGCACTGCACAGGGATCATGCTAGAAGGATGGGGGGTATTCGACCATGGCCTGGTTCGGAAGTTGAACATCACGAGTTGTCATCAGTGCTTTCGGATTAAAGCCAAAGACATCGGCTTTGTGAAGTACCGTTAATTTGAGGAGGAGGATGCATATCAAAGCACGGCGAGCACGGATTTGCCCTGTTTTTCCTAGGAGAGTTCTCTTTGAGGCGCAATGAACTTCTGTAACCCTTCCTAATGCAAGGCCTCTCTCCGTCATCGTCAAAGTTGCGGTGGAAGGTGGTGTGGGCCTGTAAGCTACTGACAGCCTTTACGGTATGGAGGGAGGGGAAGATTAAAAACAGAAGATTGTGATGAAAAGCAGGAGTTCAAGGCGATAGGCATTTGGGAGGGGAAAAGCAATCAGTTTAGGAGGGACAATTGCTTGTAAACATCCAGAGATTTAGAATGGATCGGGGATTGCTAAGAAGAAGAGGACGCCAAGTTTGTGCGTTGGAAAATTATTGCCCGATCTTATCTTGCAAAACAACAGGGGAATTATCAATGGCGAACCAGCAGAATTGTGGATTCTTTCCTTCCTCTCCTCTGGTGCTGCTAATTAGTAGAGGATTTGTGAACGTATTGTCCACGCTAGAGAAACCATTACTTGTTAGGTTTTCAGTTGTGATTCATGAGCGAGGAGTCCTGGATCTAAAAGGCAATAGACGATAATCCAGGAGGAGAATAAGAAAGACAAACATCGCTTCGTAAATGCAATTGCAGAGAAAAAGGATTCCTAATGCTTTTATTGAACGGCTACATGTAACTGAAACACCAGGCTTTGAGGAAACGACACGATCTAGATACAAAATGCTTCCTAATACAATCCGCAAAGCTTTCCCCAGACACCGAAAAATAACAGACATATAAGGAGGAATGCTCTATATCTTTTCCCATCACATCTTCTCCCTTCAAAGCTCTGAACTTAGCACTGATGAAAGGTGCTTAAGACATAGTAATCACTGAGTTAGGCCAACTTAACAATATGGGAGGAGATCGAAGACCCAAAAAACCTACATAGGGCAATGTGCCAAGTACAGTAAAAGCTCTATAGAGTTTGACAATCTGGCTTGCAGTAAACAAAGAGATAGAGCTTTCATTTTGTGCCCAGGCAATACAAAGCGTCTTCTATCTTCTGCAAACAGAGATTATCCATATGATAGTGCCAAAGCTCGTTTAGATAGGGATTTCTTGGATGTTTGCATCAAAGTTTCATCTGTTTCTCCAATGGGTAGTTCAGTGAATACTTGTTTGTGAAGTTGCAAATTTTCCTGTGGAACCAGGCCAGGGCATTCTTGTTGTGGGAAAAGACGGATCTTCTAGGACTGTGGATTTGAACTTAGACAATAATTACCTGTCTAAATCAAAAGATCATGTTGTCACAATAGAGCTCTTCTAATGTAAAAGAGGGAGTTGCTAAGCTATAAAGCTATTTGTTTCATCAGTCATTTGAAGAGTTGTTGGAATATAAACATGAACGTTGTGGAGGTTACCACTGTAAACTGACATCATTTTTTTTTCATCTTGCTTAATCGCTTGCTTAATCGCTTGATTGATCTTCTATCTTGGAATTTCTCAAGAATCTCTATGGTTGCGACTTTGCTTTCGAAAACCCTTCGACATCTTTGGTGAACCCGATGTGAAAGCATCGCAGAAATTTCAGGATGGGAGATACTGCAGCATCCATTTCAGCCTCTTCTACAATTCCAGCTGCGTCCTCTACTTTAGCTCCATCAATGACTGTTGCGTCAAGTACTTCAACAGATGATCTAAAGCAGATTTTGCAGAATATGTCCATGTATATGCAGCTTCAAAATCAGCAGACACAATTGTATATGCAGCAGCAGCAGCAATTGCATCAACAACAGTTGTCTCAGCAAAGGCAACTATATTCGGAGCAGGAGAATGCAATCAGCGCGACTAAGGCGATTGAAGCAGTTGAGAATGAGAAGAAGCTATTTGATGGCCGTAATGTTTCAGCATATTTGAAGACATATGAGATCAAGATGGGGTTTTTTGGAGTTCCAGCTGGACTTATGAGTAAGTATTTTCTTCGTCTTGTCACACCCGCCTTGAGGGCAAAAGTGACTGATCTTTTTATTCAAAATTCGCATTGGCAAGATTTTAAGAAAGCCCTGAAAGAAGAGTATTTCCTTGAGGACTTTGGGATGGCTACACGGCGGTCATTCCGAGAGTGGGTCTACATGCCAAACAAAGGTTTAGCTGCTTCAGAGTTGATTCGAGAATTTGAAGAGAGGTATAGTCAGCTTGATGCCATTGAACAAAGAGCATTGGATGTTGAGAAAGTTGAGCTTTTCTTGCAAGCTGTAGATCCTGCTCTTCAGGAAGAATTGGGAGAGCTTCTTGAGAATCGTACGAAGCCTATGGGACTTAAAACAGATTGGCAACATGCCCAAGATGCAGTCTCGACTTTGACCAAGAGGAGGATATGGAAGACTCGTCTACAGAATGGTTCTATGACACCAACACTGTCTTTTGCTCCTATGCCTGCTTCTATCCCTATCATTTCTTTTCCTCCTCAGCCAGTTTCTTGGCCTATGCCAGTGCCTACTGTTTCCACTCCTCCTATTCCTCCTGTTCTACGACCGATGCCAGCACCTTCTGCTCCAAAACCATTCGCTCCATCGGTGCCTTCCTCTCTTGATGATATAATCAAAGGCATAACGGATTTGACACTGGAGTCAGTTAAAGCAGAGTTGGTGGGAAAATTGAAAGAGGAGTTTGCTTCGACTGTGCCTACTATTTCTTCTAGTGCTCCTATTGCACCTAGGAGTGCTCCTAGTGCACCTAGGAGAGATCGAAGATATATTTGGTGTGATAGTACGGACCATCAGCATTGCAGGGACTGTGAATCTTTTCAGGATGCAAGGAGGAAGAATTTGGTATTTTGGGGACAAGATGGAAAGATTTGGTTGACTGAAACAGGAGCTCCGCTTGCTACCAACTTTGGGAAAGGCGGAATGAAGAAGTTAGTGGATGACATGGCTGCATGTACTTCTTATGTGGCAGCTAGAGGAGATGCTTCTGCATATGGAGTCCAGATTGAGAAGGGATCAGAGAATCAGTCAGCATTATGGACTTATGCTATGGAGATGGCAAACAAGGGAAAAATTCAGCAAACTATTTTGATTAGTGCAGGCTCTAGCATCAGATCAGAGACAGGTTGGGATTCGCCTGTTGACAGGTACTCTATTTATGCCTACTTGGCTAAGTCTCAGGGAGCAGATGTACTTGTTGAGGAGAAGCGTAAGAGGGATGAAGAAAATCCAAAAGCAGCTAAAAAGACTAGAGGGGGTGAGTTTGTTACTCCACCTACTGCAAGACCGTCTTTGAGACTAGGGCCAGAACGACAGATGGAAGATGCTCAAAAGAGAGAAAAGAGGCAAGAGCCTAGAGAGAGAAAGCAGCCAGGGTTTAGATTGATGTCTGATATTGAGACATCTACGGACATGAAGAAAATCTTTAATGACAAGATACTTAGCAGTGAGGCGACTTTTACTATTTCTGAGGTTTTGGGCATCTCGAAAAGAGAGTTTCAAGATCAGTTTCAAGAGGTCTTGAAGAGGAAAAGACATGCATTGCCTACTACTGATACACAGGGAGTTTTGATTGGGGAGTTGGATGAGGATGAGGATGAGGTTATGGTTGAGAATGATTTTGTTTTTCTGCAGATAGAGAAGAGGGTTCAGCCTATGCATTATGCTGAAACTGATGAGCCTATCTTGATACCGCATAGTCACTTTTCGCGGAGTCATTGGGCTAGGGCAACTACAGAGACGATGGTAAAAATTGGAGAGAAATAGGTGCCTTACGTTGCTTTGGTGGATCATGGTTCAGAGATTAATCTCATAGTTCGTGGAGTTTATGAAAGTAACAGATGGCCTATGGATGTAGAGCATGGGTGGCGTATGAGAGGCGCCAACAACACTGCAGGTGATTTGTATGCTACCTGTCCCAGTGTTAGGGTTTCTATTGGAGATGTAGAGGAGGATTTCCATTTCTTTGTGCAGGATTCATGCTCTTATCCCATAATTCTTGGATAGCCATTCATCACAGAGATGCGATGCAGCCAGTAAACAGAGTTACTATCAGGAATGTTGGTATAGGTCCAGTTGTGGATGAGTTTGTAGAAGTATTTGCTGGATGTGCCATCTATTCTTTAGGTGATTTGTATTCGGGATATGATCAGTTTCAGTTGGCTTTGGAAAGCAGGGACATAACCACTATGAGAACTCCTATTGGGCTTGTTAGGATGTGTACCTTACCTCAAGGTGCCACTAATTCTGTTGCGCATATGATGAATGCCATGCATAAGGTCCTTCATGATTATATACCTCAGCTTACTATGCCTTTCTTGGATGATGTGCCTATTAAGGGGTGTGCAGAAGAAGAGAAGAATGAGAGTCTAAATGAACAGGGATGCAGATACTTTGTGGCTGATCATATTTTAGCTTGTGAGAAGATTTTGGCCAGGTTAGAAGAAGTGAGCTTGACACTATCAGGGCAAAAATCTGTTTTTGGAGTGAATGAGGTTGTCATTGTTGGACATATGTGTGGATATTATGGCAGAAAACCCTCACTTGATAAGGTGGATGCTATAAGTAAGATTATGGAGTATTGTTCTACCACTTCAGAGGTACGGAGATTCATTGGAGCTTGTGTGTTTTATATGATTTGGATACCTCATTTTGCACACATAGCAGATTGTTTATATCAGCTGCTTCGAAAGGGGCAGAAATTCTATTGGGATGAGAGCCACACTAGAGCCATGAGGAAATTGAAGAAGTTATTGCAGATTGCTCCTACTCTCAGGAAAGCGGATTATAATTGCGGAAGGCCTATTGTATTGACAGTTGACACTAGTCCAATTGGCATAGGTTGGGCTATGGGTCAAGATGATGCAGATGGAAAGATGTATGCTATCCGGTTTGGGGCGAAAGTCCTAAACGAGAGACAGAGGAGATATCCGCAAATCAAGAGGGAGTTACTGGGGATTGTTACGGCTCTCAAATGTGACAAGGAGTACTTAATTGGAGCTTCAGTTGTGGTAGAGACAGATTGCTTGCCATTGATTGGTATGATTACGAGTTGCTCTACTCCGGATATAGCTATGCTGAGATGGATTGCATACATCAAGTCATTAAATACGAAATTTAAACACATAGCAGGGAAGGATAATCCAGTGGCAGATATGTTGTCTAGAGCCAGATATGATGATGAGGAAATACTACTTGCAGAAGAGGATGATGCAGAAATTTCAGCCACTATGGTTGATCATGTTTGTCATGTCTATGATATTGTGGCTTTCATAGAAGAAGTCTATGTTGGAGATTGGTTGCATATTGGCAAGTACCTTAGTACACTAAGCAAAAGAGATGAATGGACAGATGAAGAGTTCAAGAAGATCAAAAGAAAAGCCTATGGTTATTTTCTCAAGGACGGATTTCTTTGGAAGCATCCGAAGAAAAGAGGCGGATTACCTTTGCGGGTTGTCTGCGATAGAGAGACACAGTTACAGGTGATGAGGGAGTTTCATGAGAGTCCTTGGGCTGGTCATAGAGGAGCGTGGGCTACTTATGAGAAAATCAAGGAGAAATATTGGTGGAAAGGCATGTATAGAGATGTTTCTCACTTTGTAGAGACTTGCAAGGACTGCCAGATGTATTCGGTAGTGCGTCATCGAGATGAGCTTCATCCGACCTATCCGCTATGCATTCATTATAAGTGGGTAGTTGACTTGGTTACTATGCCTATGGGTCTATGGCAGATGAGATATATTGTTTTGGCTAGAGAGGATCTTACCAATCATGTTGAGGGCAGATCTTTGAGAAAGAAGACCACTAGTGCAGTGTGTAAGTTCTTATTGGAAGAAATTTTCTGCAAGTATGGCTGTGTGGGTAAGATCACTACAGATAGCGGTGAATTGGATGCAGATGAAGCTAGGGAATTTTTCTCTCAATTAGGAATCAAGTTGGCTCTAACCACAGTATACAATCCAGAGGGAAATGGGAAGAGTGAAAGAGGGCATCCGCCGATAGTGAAAGCATTAGCCAAAGCATGCAGAGGACGGATTGGAGAATGGCCGAAACGTCTACCATTTGCTTTGTGGGCTGATCGTACGACTCACAGTGTTACCACAAGATATATGCCCGCAAAGTTGATGTATGGTCAGAAACCGGTTATGCCGACTGAGACTTGTGCTTTGACTTGGTCAGTTTTACCTTAGCAGGAGGATTTGACGAGAGAGGAGCTTTTAGCTCTTCGGATTCGGCAGTTGGAGAGAAGACCAGAGGATATTCAGCTAGCTATTGACAGGTTGAAGGTTGCTAGACTAAGAAATAAGGACAGGTTTGACAGCAGGCATCGCTTGCGGCCTAGAGCAATAGAAGAGGGAGACTGGGTATTAGTCTTTGATAGCAGCCTTGAAAATTAGCATACTGCACTTCGGAAGATGGTGAAAAGATGGTTTGGGCCGTACATAGTCAGACATGTCTTTGATAATGCAACATATGAGTTGACAGAATTGGATGGGAGAGTGCTTAGAGTGCCTATTGCTGGAAAAAGAATCAAGATTTTCAAGAAAAGAGATGATGAAGATTATGCATTGGAAGAATTTGCAAGAGAAGAGCAACGAGAAGAAACTTCAATAGAAGAGACAGATGATATGATAGATAATCTTGTTGATATACCGGAAATGTACAATGAAGAGATTGATCTGTTTGTGGATCTTGATGATAACGATCATGGGTAGTTGGCCCATCCAGAGGATGCGCAGGATTAGAGGGGGTGGATGTCGTATTGTTGCGCATTCGAGGTGTGAAATTTACCCAAAAGTTGTGTGTGGGAGTTGATATTTTGTACATACTTAGTTGTTATGTTTGCATCTTTATTCTGTGTAGTAATATAGTAAAGAGGGATCTTTTACTACCTTTTCTTTCAACTGGGGTTGCACCTGATAGGTCCTCCTTCAATAATGGTGGGCATGAAGGGATGCTTTCAACCTATGTTGACCAGGGCAGATTGGAGAATGCCTTGCGATTGTATAGACAAATGCAAGAAGAAAAGGCTCAGCAAAGGCAGTGTGTTTGGAAATAAGAAAATCATTTCATGCTGATGCCAAGAGGCAGGGTTTCACTTCAGATGCTTTTGTTGGCAATGCTCTCATACATGTGTATGGCAAGTGTGGAGGGTTCGCAGAGGCAGAGAATATGTTTATTGGGCTATTAGAGCATGATACTCTGTCTTGGCGGTTGATGCTTTCAGCATACGTTGAGCATAGTGAGGGAGACAAGACTCTGCAGTTTTTTTTTCTAAAATGCAAGATGAACAGGATATGATCATAATTTACTCTTGGAAAACACTCTCATATGTGCATATGGGAGTTGTGGAAGCATAGAAGATGCACTGGCGGTGTTTTTTATGATTCCTCAGTATGATCTTGTTTCATGTAATGCACTCCTTTCTGGTTATGGACAGGAAGGAAATATTGCAGCATGCCTGCAAGTATTTGAGGAAATGCAACTAGCAGGTATGTTACTGGATGGTGTCACTTACCTATCCCTTCTCACTGCTTGCTGTCATGCAAGCCTTGTCGATAAAGGTGTTGAGATATTTGAATGTATGATCAGGGATTATGGGTTAGCTCCCAATTTGAAACACTATTTGGTTATCTTAAATATTTTGGGGGCGTGAGAAAGAAAAAGTAAGAAAGACTATTTTCAAATGGGGCTTTTTGGAGGGAGCAAAAAGTTATGGCGCCCTGTGAGCGTTGGAAATTCAGAGAGTACGTGCACTGCACAGCGATCATGCCAGAAGGATGGGGATATTCGACCATGGCCTGGTTCGGAAGTTCAACATCATGAGCTGTCATCAGTGCTTTCGGATTAAAGCGAAAGACATCGGCTTTGTGAAGTACCGTTAATTTGAGGAGGAGGATGCATATCAAAGCACGACGAGCACGGATTTGCCCTGTTTTTCCTAGGAGAGTTCTCTCTGAGGCGCAATGAACTTCTGAAACCCTTCCTAATGCAAGGCCTCTCTCCATCATCGTCAAAGTTGCGGTGGAAGGTGGTGTGGGCCTATAAGCTACTGACAGCCTTTACGGTATGGAGGGAGGGGAAGATTAAAAATGGAAGATTGTGATGAAAAGCAGGAGTTCAAGGCGACAGGCATTTGGGAGGGGAAAAGAAATCAGTTTAGGAGGGACAATTGCTTGTAAACATCCAGAGATTTAGAATGGATCGGGGATTGCTAAGAAGAAGAGGATGCCAAGTTTGTGCATTGGAAAATCATTGCCCGATCTAATCTTGCAAAACAATAGGGGAATTATCAATGGCGAACCAGCAGAATTGTGGATTCTTTCCTTCCTCTCCTCTGCTGCTGCTAATTAGTAGAGGATTCGTGAACGTATTGTCCACGCCAGAGAACCCATTACTTGTCAGGTTTTCAGCTGTGATTCATGAGCGAGGAGTCTTGGATTTGAAAGGCAATAGACGATAATCCAGGAGGAGAATAAGAAAGACAAACATCGATTCGTAAATGCAATTGCAGAGAAAAAGGATTCCTAATGCTTTTATTGAACGGCTACATGTAACTGAAACACCAGGCTTTGAGGAAACGACACGATCTAGATACAAAATGCTTCCTAATACAATCCGCAAAGCTTTCCCCAGACACTGAAAAATAACAGACATATAAGGAGGAATGCTCTATATCTTTTCCCATCACATCTTCTCCCTTCAAAGCTCTGAACTCAGCACTGATGAAAGGTGCTTAAGACATAGTAATCACTGAGTTAGGCCAACTTAACAATATGGGAGGAGATCGAAGACCCAAAAAACCTACATAGGGCGATGTGCCAAGTACAGTAAAAGCTCTATAGAGTTTGACAATCTGGCTTGCAGTAAACAGAGAGATAGAGCTTTCATTTTGTGCCTAGGCAATACAAAGCGTCTTCTATCTTCTACAAACAGAGATTATCCAAATGACAGTGCCAAAGCTCCTTTAGACAGGGATTTCTTGGATGTTTGCATCAAAGTTTCATCTGTTTCTCCAATGGGTAGTTCAGTGAATACTTGTTTGTGAAGTTGCAAATTTTCCTGTGGAACCAAGCCAGGGCATTCTTGTTGTGGGAAAAGAAGGATCTTCTATGACTGTGGATTTGAACTTAGACAATAATTACCTGTCTGAATCAAAAGATCATGTTGTCACAATAGAGCTCTTCTAATGTAAAAGAGGGAGTTGCTAAGCTATAAAGCTATTTGTTTCATCAGTCATTTGAAGAGTTGTTGGAATATAAACATGAACGTTGTGGAGGTTACCACTGTAAACTGACATCATTTTTTTTTCATCTTGCTTAATCGCTTGATTGATCTTCTATCTTGGAATTTCTCAAGAATCTCTGTGGTTGCGACTTTGCTTTCGAAAACCCTTCGACAACGTGGGCGAAGAGAATATCCCACCACAAATAACATCCTATATAAAGTAAGGGAGAGAATTATTGTTGTTATTTTTCAATCATATACATAGCCCCAGAGGTCAAGTATAAAAGGGTCCCCTTGTTGCATGCTATATCCTTCCCGAGTCCTTTCTGCAAGTCTTTCTTAACTAACACCGTCAGTGTTCCCTAACAACAAAGCTTATATTGTACTATCCACAATCATTGCATTTGGCAGTAGTAGTGCCTTGGTCTTGTATCCCTGCAATTGTTTAGTATCTTTTGTTCCCCAAAGATCTGTGTTGTGACTGTTATATGTAGTGATTCTTAATTCATCAATATACTTTGGATTGAGTCGAGGGTACATTTGGTGTTTGATCTTTATGCTAAGCATATGTATTGCTTTGCAACCTGGGTACTGAATGTGGAAAGTGATGTCAATGTCCATCTGTGTTGGTTTTGAGTACACCCCTCATCATTCCTGTGCGGGTTGGACTTCGACACGAATTACATAACCAAACTAGAAACAAGAAAAACACAAATAAGAGGGAAGGGTATTTCCAAAATCGAATACGTAGATTAGTAGTGAGAACTAGGTAATCTGTCCTTCATTGTAGATGTCAAAGGAATTACCCAATTCCCATCCCTATCACCCTCGTAAGACAAGTTTGCCTTATTTTCTTCCATAAGGCTACTAAGTCTAAGATGGAGGAAGAGGTTTCCTCTTGAATGCCAATGCAGTACCAATTGATGTATCTAGTTTGTTGAAGGCCCACACAATTATGTATTTATAGGGCCATAGTATGATAGAATATCCTTCAAAAGAGAAGAGGTCCATTTTTTTTAGCCAAAGGGGGAGGGATCAAACCAATGGTTGATGCTTAAAAATATATTTAAGGACATGAATAGAATGGAAAGCATATACTCGATCAAAATTGGAGGGGTTAATAAGGGTAAGTGTGGGAGTGCATTGGTTAGAGGTCGAAGATTATGTTACGATGAGGTATTCTATAATCTAGACAGATATGTTCAAGGAGGTTGAAGGGGGAGGGGGGGGACAATAAAGGGGGAAGATGAATTATATGTTTTATAGCATCTATGAATGGATAGCACTTAAATGAGGGAAAGACAATTATGGTAGTCAATAGTTAGTGTTCAAAAGCCAAAAGATAATGTTAAGGGATATTGGTTACTAAGGTAATGAGCAATTGCTCTATTAAAAACTATCATTTCCTGATAGTTTAAACCAAGAATGCATGTGAGGGTGATGGATTAGAGAGGTGAAGCTCTTGCCATTCTCATTTGTTCTTATACATCCCCTTGTGGTGAGAAGTGGAGTTAAGTGTGCATTTATGAGGTTAAGTTGAGAGTGAGTGATATACTTATTGTGATGCTCTCTCTTTGTGTTTCCTCTCCCCTTCTTCTCTATCATCTTGTCTCTATGAAGCATGCAAAGGTAGTTGGAATTGAGGAGAAGAAGAAAGGTGGCAAGCAAAGCTCGCAGAGAGCAAAAACAAAAAAACCTCATGAGCCTACAATGCCATTATGACAAGCTAGTAGCATTTATCAAGACCTGCAAAAGGAGAATGAAAGAAGAAGAAAGAAGCAGCTAAGCAGCAGTGGAAGAAGAAAGAAGACGAAGGCACCAAAAGCACATAGAGGACTTGGAAAAGGGGGTAGCCTCTCTGAGCTAGAAGAGCAAAAACACTTGGAGAGAGAAATTGAGGAGTAGGAGAGTAGGCTAAGGGCATTAGACCAAAGGCACAATGAGAGCTTGGAGGAAATGAAGAGAAGAGTAGATGAATGGGTGGACAGGAGCAAAGGAAGGGTGAGAGGCTTGGTGAGTTGGCTAACCCTTGCAAAAGGCGACAAAGTGTTAGAAAAAAGCAAGGCAACGGCCATACAAATAAGTTGGAAGCCCAACAACGTGCCTTCCTCAACACTCTCTTAAACACCACGCAATCTGAAGAGGAGGAGGCCATTGAACCATTAAGGGAAAAATTGGAAACCACCCGCACGGCCCTGAGACATGGACTGCACATTCAAGCACATGCATAGCAGGGCCCGAGGAAGCAGGGCCATAGGAACATAGAAGAGAGGAAATATAAAGACCAACTGAAGAGACATGGCCAAGCCTGGAAATGGAACAAGAAGAGAAGCTAGTCCTACAACCTCCTTCCCCATGACCAAAGGAGCAACAAACAGATGGACACCCCTATTTCTAGAAAATCCAAGCTCAAAAAGAAGAGGAAGAAAATTCTCAAGCATGCTCGAAGAAGCCTAAATGCTCAACCAGCAGTCATGCCAGTAGCACCTAGCCCACCAAGAGAAGACTGCTTTCCAATAAAATATAACACTAAACACATATTCTCAGAATGGAGAGAGAATAACTGTGAGCCATTCGACTTCGATTTCCGATTCCCCACCGCATTGATCAGGGTATTATCAACTAGGTTGGTGGAAGAGGTGACTAACATTAGGAGGCTGGGAGATAGGTGGACCTCTGAGAGAGAGAAATCCTACCCAATGGGGAATAGAGACTCTAGACTACTAGGAAAACAAAATCTATGAAGTGCCTAAGACACTGAAGGGCCATGAGTGTCAACCGAAGTGGAGGAGGCACATCTGGGAAGGTAACACTGATGTCTGGATGTCATTTTGCAACACCCTACTCTTCGAAAGAGATGACCTCACTTTCATGCCATATCGAAGAAGGGTAGGAGTGGATTACAATCCCAACATCCATGCTCAATATGACTTCCCCAGAATATACAATGTCAATGCTACCAAGCTTAAGGAAGCCCTCACCTTTATGCTACAAGATTTACATGACTCCATAGCCCACTTTCTCAATGAATTCACTTCATGCCCTGACCCCCAGCCTTCCTAACTACATGTTATTACCTTAGATTACTTAGGGTACTATTGAAGTAAGAGCCTACATCACAAGTGTATCACCTGTCAGTACTCTTTTTTTATCTCAATGCCATCATAGATAGTTGTGCAATGGCTAGGCTAATGATGTGCACTGCCCTGTTGCCATCTTTTTGCGTAGCCCTGATATGAGTGACAGTCCTTTCACTAGCTGCTGCAACCATCTCTTCCTATTTACCACTCCTCTTAACACTTGAATTGGCCTAAAGGTATACATCCAAACTAGACGATTTCTTAGCAAATCCATTAAGCCTCCAACCTCCCCCTCTCATGACTCTGATGATGAAGACTAGATCTTCGTCTATTTATATTTTTAAAAACAAAAAAATAAAGAAAGAAAATAAAAAATAAAGAAACAAGAAAAGAAAAGAAAAGAAGTGAAAAGACAAAGAAAAGAAAAAAAAGAAAAGAGAAAGAATAAGAGATCACTAGAAGGAAATCACAGGGAAAGCAACAGAATGATCTCATTACATGTAGCCTACAGTCAATGTGCCTAGGGGTCCTCAAGTTAGGAAAATGTCCGATGGCTTCGATCGGTGGGTTCCGCCCCTAACCCCCTAGCCCATTTTGATTCCCCACAGCACACTTAGGGCACATTAAGGGTAGGGCATAGCTAGGGAGGTCACCCTTGCCTTAGACCTATCTTCCTAAGCCACACTCACCGCATCTGCTTAGGCAAGAACTAGGTCCTCAAGTGTGGGACAACACCCAAGCCTAGGACCCAACTCCCAGTTCCACTAGCACGAGCACAATACACCACATGGTAAGGTAGATACACCCCATGCAATGCACCTTCTTTTATTTACAGTAGGTAACTCCCAACAATGCAAGTCACCAACTTCAAAGGCCCCATTATCATCAATGCACATGACTATCAAATCACTGAATCTTCATCAGCTCAAATCCACAAGTGCCATGGGATTGGCACTCATCTAGGAGGGGGGGGGGGGTAATGTTATAAGATATGTCACGGACACGCACCATGCCCCAAAAAGAAGCAAAGGAAGACCAAGGAAGTACAAGTCAAAAATTGAATGAAGAAGCTTATTCTACCCAGGCAGGAAAAGTGGAGAAAGAAAGCTCAGAGAAAATATGGGAGAGCACCCAATATTCTAGCAAGGCTCTCTCAAGGATGAAGGAGGTCCTCTCAAGGATGAAGGAGATCTCTCAAGGATTATGAAGGAGAACCTCTGAGGGCTCTTGCAAGGAAAGTGTGAGGCGCAATGTAATTCATTTTATAAGAGCAGCAGGCTCCCTCCTGTGCAAGTTGTAAAGTCTAAATGGACATAGGTGAAGGGATAAAACAACTAGAAGGGAATAAAGAAGGAAGACCTTGGCAAGTTGCCCGATCATGTGAAAAAGGGGTCGGGTGCACAAGGGATTTAGGGCTTGCATATAAACCTGAAAAGTGAATGAGGAGCTCATTCTTTGGTGTGTGGAAAAAATGTTCTCTTATTTCTCTCTTCTTCTCTTCTTCTTGTTTGCTTGTGTGTGCTTGAGAGAGGGAGTGGGAGGGAGTGAGGGAGTGAGTGTGTAAGGGTAAGGGATCTTGGAGAAGAAGCTCTCCATCATCTCCTCTCTTCTTCTTCTCTTCTCTTGTCTCACACATGGCTATGGAGGATGGAGCTCGAATGAGGAGGCTTGAGGTTGATTGAGCTTGCATCTCAAATCATGGAGCTACTAGTTTGCTTAATCGAATGAGGAGGCTTGAGGTTGATTGAGCTTGCATCTCAAATCATGGAGCTACTAGTTTGCTTAAGGGAGGAAGCTACTCATTCGAGCATCAAGGTAATCTCACTACACCCCGGTAGGATTGAAGGTGCATCAACTAGGTGAGAGATAGCCATTTGTGCTCGTTTGAAATGCTTGCAGTAATAAGCAATCTGTGGGCCTTGGCAGTTGAGCATGAGCTCCCACTACAAAGTGTAAGATGGTTAGGTAAGAATGTCCAACTAATGTGGTTGAGGCTCTTGAAACAATAAGAGTCCATCCTATGTTTTGTATATAGCTCAACAAATATCAAGGCATTATACTTCATTGATCTTGAGCGTAAACTTTCACAAGTACTTCTTCCAAGTCAATTGGCTACTTTACTTCTTGTATAATCTTAGGCATAAAGGCCACATTAACTATGTGAGCAGAAACTGTCCTTTGCTCCTCTATTCTCTAAGACCTCCATAGTCAATATGCCTTTTTCCCAAAAGATGTAGGCACAACATTATTATAATCATAGAGCTCCTTTATCCATTGTGGCAATGGCTTTTCTAGTCATGTAATAATAGGTTGGTAATCTTTCTCATCATCATCTAAAGATAATGTTTCCTTCTCCTCAAGAGTAGGGATAGTTCTTGGGGTAGTTTATAGTAGACAATTTATTTTTTTAATGATAAAGCCATTACCTCTAATTTTATAGTGGGTCTTCAACTCTCCACACCTCGCAGTCCATTCTCCCGAACCCTTCAAATTCTACCCACAACAAGGATTTACCACTAGTCAAATGTACCAACAACTACAAGATCTAAAATCCTCAATGACCTTGTCAACCAACAATCAACACTCAAATCCCATCCAAGTGCAAGGCCAACCCCATTCCTCATCTATGGTAATATGACCGTGACTATCACTTTGCTCCTCCCACAACCTTCTAACTCAAGTCCCAATAGTCCACATCTATGGAGTGAGCCTAAGCATGCTACCTTTAATGAGGAGCACCAAAGGACTACCACGCAATGGCCTTAGCAACTAGTCAAGCATTCAAATCCCATCCAAGATCAAGGCCAACCCCCTTCCTCATATATGGTAATATCTATCTTGACTATCACTTTTCTCCTTCAACAACCTTCAAAATCAAGTCTCAATATTCCACATCTATGATGTGAGCCCAAGCATGCTACATTTCAGAAGGAGTACCAATGTACTAGCACTCATCTAGGAGGGTCTATCTTTTACAAAGAGTGACAAGGGAGTGGCACTCATCCAGTATTCCACATGTACATTGTGATGAGGAGTGCAAAGGGACTAGCACTCATCCAAGAAGGGGAAAAGTAAACCTAATTCAAAGACATAGAAAATGAGAGTTGCTTAAATAGCAAATGTAAAGGAAGTTATGAAGGCTATTAAGAATTACAAGATGTATCATTTTCACAAGTTAACATAAATAGTGACATATATAATTGGTATCGACAACTAAAAATACTAACTTATAGTTGATAGTTAGAAATAATGAAGGCGAGGTCTAAAATATTAGTGGAGTACTTTTTAAAGATATTTAAGACTTTACTA
Organism: Lygodium microphyllum; assembly: GCF_053477565.2. Classification (NCBI taxonomy): domain Eukaryota; kingdom Viridiplantae; phylum Streptophyta; class Polypodiopsida; order Schizaeales; family Lygodiaceae; genus Lygodium; species Lygodium microphyllum. The sequence goes on along the minus strand of NC_141137.1, from coordinate 140,273,250 downwards.
TCTTTGAAATTTATATATTTATTTATTTTCACATTCATGACTAAGTCCGATATATTTTAGAGTAATGTTTGCAACACATGGAGAATAATTATTGTAAAATTTGAGCGTCATGCTCAATCTTGTGCAAAACATTAAAACCTATCCACAAAACTAAAATGTCAAGCATACTAGTGCACACTGAAGATCTCATTGGTCAAGTAGAGAAATTATTGTATATGCATTTCAAATCCCACAAGAAAGACATGGAGACCTAGTCTTAATGGCCATGTATTGTAAGTGGATAAGAGAGGACAAATCACAACTAGAAATATGTAAGAGGATGCCCAATCCTAAAATGAAAGACTAATGTAATGTGTTAAAAGGAAAAGAGAGCTCATTCTTGTATTTGCAAATTGTTGAGAGCCTCTTCTTCTTGGACTTCTTTGTCCTTTTAACTTGCCTCACTATAGCTTGAGAGGGAGGAAGTGAGTGAAAGAGAGTGAAGGAATGAAGGAGGGACTTTCAAGAAGCTCCTCATTGTTCTTGCTCTTCTCCTTCTTCTTTTTCTTCTTCTTCTTCCCATCTTGCTATCTAAACATTGAGAAGTGAGACCATGAGAGAGAGAATGAGCATGAGGGATTGATTGGGACAAGCTCCATTCTCCATCCTCTTCTTCTCCTTCTATTTCTCCTCTATTCTCTTCTTAACACCAGTGGTAGAGAGATCAAAGGGGAGAGCAGTAATGGATCGAGAGGTGCCACACCTGGATCATGGAGCTTATCAAAAAGCTATGCAATGGATTGGACTATAACAAGTATGAAGGGCTACAATAATTGTCATTACATCCATTCTTGAACCATCTAGCTTCCTTCTTTTCATGGGATTGAAAGAAGAAAACTAGTTGGCTCAAAGCAAGAGTACAAGGTGACTAGGTGAGAAGTGGCTTGAGAGAGAGAGAGAGAGAGAGAGAGAGAGAGAGAGAGAGAGAGAGAGAGAGAGAGAGAGAGAGAGAGAGAGAGAGAGAGAGAGAGAGAGAGAGAGAGAGAGAGAGAGAACATATGAAAGAATATGTGTATATAGAAGTTCCATTATTCAACTCTCTATAAAGCCTAATACTATTTCACCAGTTGTATCACATTACAAAACTCCTAGTGGCCATCCTCAATTGCCAATGAAGCTAATCCAACAGCCCTTGTGCATAAGCCCTTTTCCAAAGATTCTTCACTAGCGTAAGCTTCTCATCCTCAAAGCTACAAAATACAAAATTCTTGATTTGGTTTCCTTGCTCAATAGCATATGGCTTTACATGACCCTTTATATACTAGTCCTTAGTGCTTTCTTCAAAAGAAAGTGTAATGCTTTTCTTTATTTTGGTCAAGTGACCACATATAGGATGATGTATCAAATCAAATCGAATGATGTCATAATTTCTTCGTAGATTTTAATGCTTCGAAACAATGCTTTTCTCTTATTGTCTTCTTGATCTTACAAAAGATTTAACTTTCTAAATTAAAATCATATACTTTATATTACATTATCTTATTTTTAGTGTCAACATCATTCTCACCATTCATATTATTTGCCCTCCATCACGTATTTGAAATCTACTCCGTAAAATAAGAACCTTTCACTATGAGCGTCTCTAGAAATCCCAATATTTCATGTATACTTGCTTTAAGCCTTCATGATATCCCGTTCATGTTTATAATGATGCATATGCCCTATATAATTGTACAATACCAAGCTTCTAATGCCAATAGTAATCTAGGATCCCTTTGCACAAACCAACTAAAATCTTATTATCATGATGTCAAGTAAAACCTTGCTATAACATATAGGAAGCATTGACACGTAGCCCCAACTACTAGCTAGCACAACTCCAAATCTTGATTTCTTAGAAACACATATTCCATTCTCATAAGTGGCTTACACAAGTGCTAATAAATCTTCATTAGCTCCTTTTTTTGTTAATTGAAAATGCTCCACAATGTGTTAAAAATAGTTGGCTAACCGACTCTCTTCTATATACACTAGCTGATTAACTCTCTTCTATATATACAATTTCATGTAATGTAGACTTTACCATTTCATGCTTACTTATCAAAATGTCTCCTAGCCTTTGAATTAGCATACGCTACCTTCTCATTATAATTGTCGCACCATCATCACCTCCATGAGCCTCATATCAAGGGATACAAGTCACTAAGATCTAAACTAATCTAAGTTAGTCATTTACTTCTCTTACAAAGTATACAATGTCGCCGAAAAAGATATATAATGACTATAAATGTGATGCCTTCCTTTTGCTAGATGATAAAAAGAACACCAAGTGAGGCAAGGATCTCCACACCAACCAAGTCCCTTGCTTCTCGAACGTCCAAGAGATTGTGTACAAAATTCTCCCCTCGCAATACTTGCACCTTAGATGTATGTATGCTATATATGTTCAGGATACCAGAACGTGCTCCACCTAGCGTCTTCCGTTATGCTAGATACGTTTAGGATGCTAATACCTATTCCATCTAGCATGAGATCAAGTAGTATGCAGATCTATATTTAATCATGGCTCTTATTCGGAGGTAGTATAGTTAACAACACAGACAAGGTAGCCTTCCAATCGTACTTCTCTTGCAAACTCCAAGCATGTCCTGTGAGTTGACAGCCATGTTGTGGAGGGCTCTGACTATAAGTGACTTGTGCTTGCAGTCTACCAATGCGTGACATGCTGCTGACTTACTGGCATGGCTATCAGACTCTTTGCATACCACGCCAGGATGTTTCATTCCATGTTGCTAGTCTCCACAAGGAACTGACGCATCAGTGAAGTATTTGATTCGTTGCAGTGCTGCCAGAATCGGGACAAAAAGAGTGTGAAAACGGAGAGACAAAGCTCGCAGTTATTCCGATACAAGATTGAGACAATACTAGAAAACACGTCTTAAAGGGCGGCTACCACCCCACCCACCGCGAGCCGCCGCGCCCCGGCCACCCAGCTGACAGAACAAATATCAGCAGAAAGAAACCACATACCAAAAACAGTAGACATGTGAATACCTTTATCGATAATTTCCGGACGTTATCCCATTCGAAATCCTCGGAAGCATACGCCGACCTAACCTGTGGCCACATCGCACACCCCTTCACCAAATTAAGGCTGTGTCTCTTCCCAGAGTGCAGTTGTTATGCTTGAGCCTGTGTGTAAGTGTCATAAACTCGCATCCATAGCATTCCCTTACCTCCAAGATTCGCATAGCTTGTCATTTTTTGGAGACACCCACACAAACGACCAATCAAAAGCATGTTTGCAATGTATCACCAAGAAAACGAACCGTTAGTCACACATCCTCAACAAGACGAGGCAACTGCCTGCCACAACCGAAAAAGACTGTAGGTGGTTTACAGCACCGATCCTTGCATGGCTTTAAAACACAGAAATGTATATTAATCCCTTGAAGCAAATCCTTCATTCATCTAAGTGGCATAATTGCTTATTAAATGGGTTCCAACCCCCTTACACTTACTCTTGAGACTTGTGACTAACTAGAAAGTTATGCCATAACAAAACGCCATATGATCTCTCTTTCCCATTAATAAGGGCTTTCATAACAATTGAAATCACACTAGAGATCACAAGATTGCTACACCTTATGCTTGAAGCACAATTCTGTCATGCATGGTCCTCACCCACATAGGTCCACACTTTGGACCAACAGCTCACAAATAATTCAGCATCACCATCACAATTTAGATACCTTGGCTTCACATTAAATACATACTCATAGCCTTGGCTCTTAATGCTCTATTTAAAGGCTATTTGGGTCCCTTCTCAAGATCACAAGGCTACAACCCTATTCACATGACTCTTCCAACCTACATTTGTCAAGAGAAACACATTGCAATCTCCAATGTCATCCTCCTCTAAAGGTAGCTTGGTATTAAATAATCACGCTCCCATTCTTGAATGACTACAAAACTCCAAGTGTCAACTATCTGCACCTTTATGCTATGAATGCTAAGCATGTGATGATACACCTATTCTTGATCTCACAATGGCAAGCCTCAAATCTTTAAGTCAACCATCCAAATCAAAACCTAACCCTAAAGTGTAATTGTCCTAGTCCAAGTAAAGCCCCCATTGGTCAATAAGAAAAACCCTAACACTATTCTAAAACCAAAAATTTATTGTATCTAAGACTTTCCAAAGATCTTACTTGCCTTACGGCACAAAATCTACTTATTCCTTCCTTCCATAACTAATTGCTATGTCAATGTCTCATCCTAGATCCAAGTAAACCCCCATTGGTCAATAGGAAAAAACCTAGCACTATTCCAAAAACCAAAAAATTACTGTATCTAAGACTTTCCAAAGATCTTACTTGCCTTGCGGCACAAAATCTACTTATTCCTTCCTTCCATAACTAATTATTATGTCAATATCTCATCCTAGATCCATGCAGGCCCTCTAAAGAATGCCTCCAACCTCACAATGCTAACCACCCAAAAGAACGAATTATTGGACGTCCATCCATATTGTTAACCCACCATGATAAAGCCCAACTTTTGAGGCCATGAGGTGAGGTGGATAAAACTCACATAGGAGCTTTACTTTGAGCTTCAATATGTAAGAGGGCAATCAACAATATTGATGATAATCTTAGAAGAGTCTTTGAGGTTAATACTTGCTGATGTATTGACAGCTCGACTCATTTCTATCATTGTCTAAAGAAGCATTGCCAATTAGATCCTTTCTTTGATAGAATTTGGCAGTAAGTCAAAGATGGAACTCATAGCTTGGAAAGCTTTGGAAGTTTAGATTCCTGTAAGCTAGTAACTAGGCAAAAAATGAAAAAAAACATTCCATCAAAGATGGATTGTTATTTAAGCAAGGCAAAATGTGTGTGACAATTGATTAGGATATGCGTGAAAAAATCTCTATGAGTGTCATGATGTGCCTAGTATAGGATACCCTAGCATACACCAAAATTTGACCTTGGTTAGTCCATGCTTCTATTGGCTACATATGAAGACTTTTGTTGAGACTTATGTGCATGAGTATCTACAGTTTGCATGGACTTTATAGAGGGATTGCCCCTAAAAGTAGAGGTCATAAAACAATCTCGATACACTTGGTATAGCAATTGCCTAAATGGTTGGATTTTTTTGGCAAAGGCAAATGCTAAAACCCACAAACTAGATGGTCTCTCTTTATGAAACATTGACTTTGTAGATTGTATGGTTTGAATGACAAATAGAAAGTGACTGTGATCCTTAGCTCACTAGTTCTTTCCTATAGATGTTCTTCCAAAAATTGGACACCTCTTTGTTTATATTATCCTCACCTGGAAATGTCTCCTATCATTAGTATGACTAGAAGCATTGTCTTTCATAGATTTTGTGTGCATATAGCAAGCCAAAGCATTTAGCTAACTGGATATGGTCTATGTAGATATGCAATCATGAGCTAAGTCTGTCAAAGGAGTAGGCTCAAGCATTAACTCTAATGTCCCTCAAGTGGATAGGGTAGTTATGGAGACTTATAAATTCTAAAAGGACAATATGGTTCATTTCTACCACATTAGGTGTGATTACTACCCTTGGACTCTATGCCCAATTGTACATATTTTCCCACCTTGACAATGTGGGCTACAAGCATGGACATCGACCCTTTATCATGTGAGTGTGACTTGTTACGTTACTAGTCCCACACTTGAGGGTGAATCTATTATCCTCTACAGTTATGGAGTCTTATAAAAATGGCATAATGGTTCATGTCTACCACATTGTGTGTGATTACTACCCTTGGACTCTATGCCCAGTTTTACATATTTTCCCACCTTGATGTTGTGGGCTAGTAGTATGGACACCAACCCTTGTCATGTGAGTGTGACTTGTTATGCTACTAATTGCATGCTTCAGGGTGAGCCTATTTGGCTCTACAACTAGGAGGTGACCTTGATGTCCATATGGCTCTTTCTATATGAGTATGGCTTGTTATGTGTCTTGTGGGCCGTATAGGCTAAATCTTAGTTGGAAATTCCAACAGTGGTGGGCTAGAGTATAATAATAGTTACAAATGAGAAAAAGGGATGTGAATAGTAAAAAACATAGATAAATACATAAGATGCAAATACCCAAGGTGATCAACATTGGACATGCCTTATTGGTTGCATCTTGACATAGAATCCTCCAATAACAAGACCGCTCATTGGGGTTGAAGATGCCAAATTTGCTTGTATATTATTGTGACAAAATGCCAATAGATAGCTTACTACGATGACTAGACTTGTTAATTATGTCACAAGCATTAATTCTAATGTCCCTCAAGTGGGGTCACACTAATATATCATGGGAATTTCTCTCATTATAGGCTTGGAAGTGGCACCCCACTTAAAATTTTGCACTTGGGATTGACTATACAAACCCCACTTTCATTGTAATGATAGAGGTCCATAATCTTTTGAAGAATGGGCGACTCAAAATACGTACATCAAAAGTTCATTACAGTTAAAAGCATAGGCATGCAATCACTTCACTTTTGTTGGAGTAAGACGAAGAATTGTCCTCCTTACTTTTCTCTTTAGATTTTCTACTTTCTCAAGGAGCTCTTGGAAAGGGGTCTAGATATTTCCCATTTGCATTCTCAGCATTCTAATGATAGCCATAGATCCACCTGCCGCTTGAATCCTTTCTTATACATAGCATAAACTATATATTTACTCCCCTACTCCATTTGCAATAGGATCTCCCCAATCCAAGGAGCAAGAGCTATGGAAGCACTCTCATGTCCTAACCTTGATCTTTTGAGTGACTTAGATTTGGTCTATTTGATATAACTAACATACTTTCTGTATAATACCCCTATATTTCCTATTTTTAAAATGAAGGGAAATTTGCTATTTTCAATCCTACTTGCAATTGCTTAGAGAGAGATGGCACTCAACCATTATGATCAACCTCTAGTAAACTTTTGTTGTGCAAAATAAGTCGACAAAAGTTTTTTTTTGTTTATTGACTAGAGCAAAAAGGACCTTAGGATTACTTATCATATAAGAGATCTAGGATGAGTGAAACAGAGTCAACTTTTGGTGAAAGGAAAGTCCTAAAGGAAACATATGATATGCAAGGGGAAGAGATTAATGATAGAGGAGAGGCAATGGTAGGTGTTAAGCACAAACAATTATGTTCCATCTATTGTCTAATGTGCGACATATTCGAACATGAATTTTTATTTAAGGCTAGTTATACATGGCTATAGTCACCTCACCATGTGCCTTTTTTGTGGGCATATATATTTGGGTAGTGAATGCCCATTTTATTCACTCTTTTACATATAAGTTTGTAAATAACTTTCCATGTTAAAATGAGAAGTGGATATATGTTCCTCTAGTCCTTACACATTGATCACTTACCAAACATGTTTCAATCCTTCTTCTTCACTGATTGGGGGAATCAATCTTAATGCCTTGTTAAGGAGTAAATGCTTTTAAAGGCTTGGTGCACATGTATTCAAATGGGCCAATGTTTTCTCTTGTGATTGACAAGTAAGCCTGACAACCTTGCATCGTTTGCCCATTTGGATGAGTATGCAACATGCCTAAGCCTTGTGCATTAAGAGAGGCGTGCCCACCACATAGAATAAAAGGACTTCATTATTTCTTTGGCAACCTACTATGTACCCTCACCTAATGTGTAACCATTCCATGCCTTACTTTGTTTTGTAGGACATAAAAAATGGGAACAAGGCTCAAGACAAAGACAACCAACCTAAGAGGTGGGATGGCATACAATATGTTTGTTGGTCACACAAAACATAGATAGTTGATGTTGTGTATTGGGTAGAGGGGTCAATTTTGTGGTAGGTGCCAAAATGGACAAAATCTAGGGGCTATCCTTGCCTAGATGTCAATGAATGTTTAGTTTATAGAAGGACTAGGTTGTAAGTGTAATTTACTTTGCAAAAGACTCAAAAAGTGAGATTTGGAAATTTGCATAAAAATTAGGTGAATCTTATGTCAATCGATGATTTGTTGAAAAGTGACACACGGCTAGGGCACAAGTGTAATCTATCTTGCAAAAGACTCAAAAAGGGTAATTTGTAAATTTCACAAAGATTCAAAAATGATAAGCTTTAAATTAAATAAACTAAATTATTGTGATGCTCTAGGGATGAGCAATCAAAGGTGAGTGTAATGTTGACGCAAAACATTTTAGGAGCCTCTACAGAACCCTTCAACCTTGAGAGTTTTGGTTATTTTTAAAGATTGTGCAGGTTGTTAAATTGTGTGATGACTAAAATGGCTCAAAAAGTGACAATTTCAAAGACCTTCCCTCTAAAACAAATCAAGTCTTGGTTTTCAAATCCGACAAGTCACTTGACACTACACTTCAGTTTTTCGTGAGCACATGGAACTTGGTAGAGTAGATCTAAAGGCAAGAAGTTACATATCCATTTCCTCTAAACTTAAATTTAGAGTAGATCTAAAGGCAAGAAGTTACATATCCCTTCCCTCTAAACTTGTCAAGTTACATATAAGGATGTAAATGCAAGAAGTTACATATATGGAGGCATGATGTCCTGTGGAAAGAGATCGAGGAGGCATACCTAGTCCCTTATGGCGGGGTGATACCCGCATCAGTGCTGCACAGAACTTGTCTCCATCTTTCAACGGTGTCTTGTCGACGAATTCCATAAGCTCCTTGTATGCCTCTGGATTGTATTCCTGCCAACAACCAAAGATCCAACCCACCTTCTGTAAGATCCATTCGTTGCAATACACCATGCTTCCTTCTCATGCTCGATGGAAGCAAGCGTAATCTCATACCTCGAGCTGAGCCAGGACAATCTGAACTGCCAGGTAGGTGAAGTAATTGTGAAGGGTGTCGGCTGCCCGAGCCTCAGGGGACTGCCCTCCGAATCCTGTCACACACAGGAGAGTTAAGATGATCCCCATGCCAGCGTAATTCTGACAGCAGGAATGTCAATATTGTTTCCTCAGGTTTGCTGATTCTGACAGCAGGAATGTCCATTTTGTGGCCTAAGGTTATAAAGATAAACAGGAGATCCCCGATAAGAATGCACATGATGGCGTAATTATGACAGCAGGAATGCCATTATTGTGAAGAAGGAAGGTTATGGGGTAGCAGTACCTGGGACAAACATTTTGCAGCAGGGCGTCATGAGGAGGCGCAGGCCAGGTTTGCAGAGCGGGCGCCGTCGCAGGCGGCTGCGGGAGAGGCTTGGCAGGGGCCGATTCTGCGCCATGCGCAGGCCAGGAACGTCCAGCTGTAGGAGATGAGGATGCTGAAGGGGCATGATCACCATGGCTAGTTGATTCGTTAGCAGTATCAGGGCAGAGGCTCTCTCGCTCTCTCTCTCTCTCTCTCTGTGTCTGTGTCTCTCGCTTGTGAAGCCTGAGGAATCGAAATGAGGAGGAAGAGGAAGAGGAAGAGGAAGAGGAGAAAATGGGGTGTCGTGCTGCTCTTCCCGCAAGCACCACAACACACAAATTATCTTTCTTCCCTTCACAAACAAAAAGAGTCCCCCAACCGCAAAAATCTTCCCGACTTCATGGACTGCTGACAACTTAGGGCCGTTCACCCCACTTCCCTATCAACTCCGACTTCTCTATCTATTGGCCTTTAACCTTTTCCCTTTTTCGGCGTGCCCTTGCGCCAAAGTTATAGAGTTGGACCGAAATTTTTCCTTTGTGCATACCATATAGAACTGGTTCCCATTGATGTTGGACTTGTTAATTGTGCATTGCAAAGCTCGCAAAGCTTCGTCTCATTCACTTTGCCCTTTTCTGAGAGTAAAGGAAAAAGGTCACTATCGTGCCGCTACGCAAACTCAGTGTGAAAAACCTTCAAATGTATCATCATCCGACTTTCTTATTGATCTAGAGAGTCAATGTTATCTTAATCATTAGTGCTAGTGTCCATAGTATGGATGGTTCAAAACTACTAGATTTTTTAACAAATTTAACCTATTCTTGATATTTTAGATATTATTTCTTGTAAATATTCTAAAAAGCTATAGAAAACTTCTAGAATCGGATGACATGTTAAAAAGCAAGGAGCTTTTCAGCTAGTTTGGGAGATCTCATGCAAAAAGAAGGGCTTCCGAAATCGTGCGGCACGTGATCGTAATTTAAAGGCAGCAAACATCACTATGAACAACAACGAAAAGAATAAGGAACGATTTGGGAGAATTCTGTGCATGCATCTTGGGGACCATCAGATTTGCGCTCTGAGCAGCAGAGAAGAAGCTAATGTTTGGTGCATGTTTTTGGTCTACCAGGGAGCTCCAGGAGATCTAATGCTTGGAGATTGCTTCCGCATAGTTCCAAACAAGGATTTTGTTTATCTTCTCAGGTTCTATCAATACATAATACTTTGATTCATTGAGCTTTGTCTTTATCTTGTGTACCTCTTGTCTATTCTTTTTCTTCTCTTCTATCCCCTATTCTGTAGTTCCTTCTCTCTCTGATCGTCGGTGGATACAACCTTTTGACTAAAACCCCTCCGACATTGGAGAATCCGATGTAAAAGGTCATTGGAAGAAAAATCAGGATGGAAGAACCTTCAAGCAAAATTTCTAGTTATGTTTTGCAACAATTAGTGCAGAATATGAATATGCTTATGCAAGTACAACAAAACAACAGGTGATGTAAGGTTCTGCTTAAACAGAAACTATTGTGATGAATGCTCTGCAAGCAATAGAGCATGAGATGAAGTTGTTTAATGGTAGGAATGTATCTACATATTTGTATACCTATGCTCGAAAGATGGAATTCTTTGGGGTGACTCAACTTGCATGGAGCCAGTATTTTGTACAGGTCACTGTACATGAATTGAAAGCCCCAGTTATTACTGAATTATACATGCAAGATGTGTTGAGATATCGAGCTCCATTCGTGATATGCCAGGGTGACCGTTGTGTATTTATGTCACCAACTTGTCAGTTTTGCAGATGTGATTGGTACACCGCCCATAAATAATAGCTAGATGACAGCTATCCTTATCCACTCTAGTTCGTGGCTCAGTTAGTATGCCACCTTAGTTAGTTGAGTTTGGTTTGAGACCCATATATAGGGTTCTTTTATTTCTTTGTATGAGAGTTCTTTTGGCTTACACAACTAAGAAGAGGAAAACTGTTTTCAACCTCCACCTGTGTGTGTATTCCCCCATTGTGCAAGCAAGAAAGCTACAAGTGAGACTCCTTCCTTCTCTCCCACAATCTTGACATGGTATCAGAGCCTTGTTCGTGGTAAGGAGCTCAAGAAAGCAAACCAAGTTCGCTGTGTTCTGGTAAGATGACCAGTGTTGCTTTCATTTTTCTGTTTTGGGAGCAAGTCTCTGCAGATAGCACAGCCGGAAAGTGCAAGAGTGCATTGTCTCAGATTGAGACACCCTTCGCGGTGTTGCTTTGTTTTTTTGATTTGAGGCCATTTCAGGGCCTGTTTTGGAGGCGGAAGTTTTCTGCATGCACTCAGGAAAAGGTCCTGTTTTATGCTATGCGATCACTGTTCTACAGGTCAATGAAAAGTTACTATAGAAATTGCATCGAATGCCTGTGCGCAGAGACATTGGGAGTTACAGATTCATCCTTGTTGCCTGTTGATGTAAAATCGTCACTAGGAAGTGACTGTGTGGTCAAATACCACTTTCGTCAGTTTTGCAAATTTGTTCTTGTGAGGCTGAAGTTGTGTTCTTTGCAGTGACAGAATTTTTTGTAGTGTTCTGTAATGGCATCTGATTCTCTTTCACAGATTGTCACTAAAAAGCTTAACAAGAACAACTTCCAAGCATGGAAGTTTAGAATGACGAATTTCCTTATGGGAAAAGGATATTGGGAATTCGTTGCAGGAAATGAAGAAGAACCAGTTCTTCCTGATGTTCCCAATCAAAGCAAATGCAGGCATTTAAAGGATGGCATGAGAGAGCCAAAAAAGTTATGTACTGGTTGTCTATCAGTATTTCAGACTCTATGATTGTGCATATTCAGGATGCAAGTACGCCAAAGGAGGCATGGGATACTTTGTCAAAAATGTATAGCACAAATATGCAAGCCAGGAAAATGCAGCTCAAGCAAGAGTTACACAATGTGCAAAGAGAAAAAAACAGTTGCCTTGTCGAGCACAGAGGCTGAGTACAGGGGCTATCATGCTAGAACAAAGCACATTGAGGTGCATTATCACTATGTGCGGGTGAGGGTTTTACTAGGTCTTATTGATCTAGTTTATGTCAGCACAGAGGATCAGGTAGCTGACATATTTACGAAGGCATTGGGCGCAGAGAAGCTGCACAAGTTCAGAGACCTGCTTGGTGTGCAGGAATTGGGATTGAGCTCGAGGGGGAGTGTTGAGATATCGAGTACCAAGGTGACCGTTGTGCATTTATGTCATCGACTTGTCAGTTGCAGATGCGGTTGGTACACCGCCCATAAATAATAGCTAGATGACAGCTATCCTTATCTACTCTAGTTCTGGCTCAGTTAGTATGTCACCTTAGTTAGTTGAGTTTGGTTTGAGACCCATATATAGGGTTCTTCTATTTCTTTGTACGAGAGTTCTTTTGTCTTACATAACTAAGAAGAGGAAAACTGTTTTCAGCCTCCACCTGTGTGTATATTCCCCCATTGTGCAAGCAAGAAAGCTACAAGTGAGACTCCTTCCTTCTCTCCCACAATCTTGACAAGATGCTGACTGGGTAGCTCTCAAGAAGATACTCAGGGCAGAATTTTACATTGAAGACACCAGTTTGATTACTCGCAAGACTTTCCATGAGTGGGTTCTATAACCCTATAAAAGTCTTGTGGTTACAAAGTTATTAAGAGAATTTGAAAGTCGGTTTGAGCAGTTGGATCTTGTAGAACAAAAAGCTCTTGCAAGTCAGAAATTTGAATTGTTTCTACAAGCGACAGATCCTAATCTTCAAGAGAAACTTGATGATTTGTTAGAGAATCAGACTACAGAGACAGGGCTTAAAATAGAGTGGGGGCATGTAAAGGAAGCTGTTATTGCACTGGTGAAAAAGCATAGAAGAAGAGAAAGATTGCATGTATCTAGCTTGCCCACTATAACTAATGGGCAAAATAGTTGATGTATCAAGTAAGCCACCCACTTCTGTAAACTTCTATAGTTGCACCTATTGTTCCCACTATTAGAGAAGATGTATTAGATGAATTTGTCAAAGGCATGCGAGATCTTTAGTTGAAGGTATCAAAATAGGATGAGAAAGAACAAGAGAAAAGGGGACGGGTAGCAGCTCCTAAACTAGGGAAAAGACATATGTGGTGTGATAGTTTGCAGCATGAAAGGAAGGATTGTGTTGCTTATAAGGAGGCCTTGGTACGACAGCTCATCTTTTGGAAAGATGGCAAGATACATGCACAAGAAATGGGATTGCCTCTTGCTTTGAATTTTGGAAAGGGAGGTATGCAAAAGTTATTGGAAGACTTGGCTGTCCGAAATGCTTATGCGATTGTACATGCTTCTACTTTTGGTCTGCAGTTAAATAGAATACATGGCCAAGTGATGGTCCGAAGACTGCAATATGGACACATGCTTTGCATATAGCTAAAAAGAGGAAAGTTATTGATAGTGAAATGTCTCATGTAGGGCAAGACATTCGTGAGATAACTGGTTGGGAATCACCGGTAGATGCATATTTAGCAAAAGGAAAAAACACGAATATACTTGTGGAAGAGAAATAGAAGAGAGATGATGATAATGCAGGGACATCTAAGAGAGTGACAAGAAAAAGTGTGGATCCTTCTTAAGTTACAAATCAATCACCTCATGAGCATGTTATGGAAGAGGGTGGGCAGCAGGAGCAAAAACAAGATAGCAAGCAAGAGGGAAAATAACTAGGATCCTGCACTGAAAAAGGCAACCATTGCATCTGTAGATTTTATTAATGCATCTGAAGAGGTTTACGAAGCTCATGCTTTACTTGATGCAGGGACTCGGAGGGAGATTAGTGAAGTGTTGGATGCACATGATTTGCAAGATACAGTTATCATTTCTAAGAGCTTGAGGATATGCCTTTAGAGGATATTAAATGTGATGCTCCACAAATGGAGAATGTTCTAGATGCTTTGTCAAAGGCCTTAATAGGCAATTCAAAGATGCTTCAAGTTAATGGACTGCTTCACTATTTTCAGTGATGGTCAGCATGTGTTGGATACAAGTGAGACTTAGTTTATGTTGAATGTGGTACACAATTATCAGTATAAGTAGATTTCCATGCACTGGACTCTGAAAGAGCAAGCATGTTGCTATGTATTTGTTGATGGGTGCATTGATAGCATGTATGTGGAGATTCAACAACCTCTAGTATATTATATGTACCCAAGGCCTTATGACCCTAGAGGGGATACTAGGTGTGGTTCAAGAGTTATACAAATATTGAATATTTTGATCTATGATCCAGGGGGATACCTTTTTATGCGCATAATGAGCAACAAGCTGATGCTATGGGTATTTGACGCAGGTGGTGCATTGGTGGCACCATACCAGAGGATATGCATATTCAAAGGGAGTGGATGTCGTGCCGCTATGCGGACACAGTGTGAAAAACCTTCAAGTGCATCATCATTCGGCTTTTTTATTGAACTAGAGAGTCAATGTCATCTTAGTCATTAGTGCTAGTGTCCATATTATGGTTAGTTTCAAAATACATGATTTTTGGACAAGTTTAATATAATTTTGATATTTTGGATATTATTTCTTGTAAATATCCTAAAAAGCTATAGAAAACTTCTAGAATAGGGTGACATGCAAAAAGCAAGTTACTTTTTCAACTAGTTTTGGAGATTTCATGCATAAAGAAGGGCGTCCAAAATCATGTGGTGCGCAATTGCAGTTTACAGGCAGCAAGTAGTAGAGAAGAAGCTAATATTTGGTGTTGCATGTTTTCTATCAACTAAGGAGCTCCAAGAGATCTAATGTTTGGAGATTGCTTTCGAATAGTCCTAGACAAGGATTTTGTTTATCTTCTCAGGTTCTATCAATACGTAGTAGAGAAGGAAGTAGAGAATAGTCCCAAACAAGGATTCGAATAGTCCCAGACAAGGATTTTGTATACCTCTTATCTATTCTTTTTCTTCTCTTCTATCTCCTATTCTCTACTTTCTGAGAAGAAAATGAATAGACAAGAGGTACACAAGATAAAGACAAATCTCAATGAATCAAAGCACTATGTATTGATAGAACCTAAGAAGATAAACAAAATATCATTGTTTGGAACTACTCGAAAGAAATCTCCAAGCATTAGATCTCCTAGAGCTCGCTGGTAAACCAAAAACATGCACAAAAAATTAGCTTCTTTTCTGCTACTCAGATCACAAATTTGATGGTTCCATTAGCTCCGAAAGGGGGGAAAACCCCAGGACACCTAATCAAAATTCATTTAGATTGCTCCTTCTTCTTCTCCTAGTTTTCAGAGTGCTAGTTGTTGCATGTAAAGTGCAATCGCGTGCCTCATAATTTCAAAAGCCCTTCCTTTTGCATGAGATCTCCCAAACTGGCTGAAACGCCCCTTGCTTTTTTACATGTCACCCTATTCTAGAAGTTTTCTATAGTTTTTAAGGATATTTATAAGATATAGTATCCAAAATATAAAAAATAGGCTAAATTTATCCAAAATTTTAGTTTTTAAAAACCATCCATAATATGGACACTAGCATTAATGACTAAGATGACATTGACTCTCTAGATCAATAAGAAAGTCGAATGATGATGCACTCAAAAGTTTTTCACACTGTGTCCACATAGTGGAACAATATCCACCCACTCTGAATTTGTGCATCCTTCCGTATGTGCCAGTGATGCACCACCAAGTTCAAACATCCCTAGCATCAACTTGTCGCTTATCATGCACATAAGAAGGCATCCCCTTGGATCATAGACCAAAATAAGTAGCATTTGAACAACTCTAATACCATACCAAGCATTCACTCTAGGATCACCAGGCCTTGGGTGTGCATCATATACTAGAGGTTGTTGAATCTCCATATACAAGCTATCAATGCACCCATCAATAAATACATAGCAATATGCTTGCTCTTTCAAAGCATAACGCATTAAAATATGCTTATACTGACAATTATGTACCACATCAAACATAAACTAAGCCTCACTTGCATCCAACACATGTTGACCATTACCAAAAATTGTGAAGTAGTCCATATCTTGAAGCATCTTTGAATTTCCTATTAAGGCCTCTGATAAAGCATCTAAAACAATTTCTAGTTACTGTGGAGCATTACATCTAACATCCTCTAAAGGCATATCCTCGAGCTCATGAATTATCTTAGAAATGATAATTGTATTGTATAAATCATGTGCATCCAGCACTTCATCAAGTAAGACATGATCTTTGTAAACCTCTTCAGATGCATTAAGAAAATCTATAGATGCAATGGCTAACTCTTCCACTACTACATGAACTTCTAAGGCATCCATGGGGCTGTCTCAATATGAGATTGCAACTTATATCCCAGCTATTTTCCCTCTTTCTTGCTATCTTGTTTCTGCTCCTACCCAATCTCTTCCATAACATGCTCGTGAGGTGACTGATTTGCAACTTTAGGAGAATCCATACTTTTTCTTGCCACTCTATTAGATATCCCTACATTATCTTCATCTCTCTTCTGTTTCTCTTCCACAAGTACGTATCTGTTTTGTCCTTTTGCTAAATATGCATCCATTGAATATGCATCTACTGGTGATTCCTAGCTAGTTATGCCATGAATGTTTTGCCTTGAATGAGGCATTTCATTTTCAGTAACTTTCCTCTTTTCATGCTGCAAACTATCACACCACATATATCTTTTCCCTGGTTTAGGGGCTATCGCCCATCCCCTTTCCTCCTGTCCTTTCTCATCCAATTTTGTGACCTTCAAATTGAAGATCCCACATGCCTTTAACCAGTTCATCTAATACATGTTCCCTAATAGTGGGAATAACAGCAGGTGTAGCCATAGGGTTAGCCACATAAGTGGGTGGCTTACTAGATATATCAACTATTTTGCCCATAAC
Source organism: Lygodium microphyllum (assembly GCF_053477565.2). Taxonomy (NCBI): domain Eukaryota; kingdom Viridiplantae; phylum Streptophyta; class Polypodiopsida; order Schizaeales; family Lygodiaceae; genus Lygodium; species Lygodium microphyllum. The sequence continues at coordinate 140,256,229 of NC_141137.1, read as the reverse complement.
ATTGGGCAAACTAGATACATGCAATCTTTCTCTTCTTCTATGCTTTTTCACCAGTGAAGTAACAACTTTCTTAACATGCCTCCACTCTATTTTAAGAACTGTCTTTGTAGTCTAATCCTCTAACAAATCATCAAGCTTCTCTTGAAGCCCAGTATCTGTCGCTTGTAGAAACAATTCAATTTTCTGGCTTACAAGAGCTTGATGTTCTATAAGATCTAATTGCTCAAATCGACTTTTAAATTCTCTTAATAACTCTATAGCCATAAGACCCTTATTGAATTGTAGAACCCACTCCTGGAAAGTCTTGCGGGTAATCAAACTAGTGTCTTCAATGTAAAATTATTCCTTGAGTGTCTTCTTGAAAGCTACCCAGTCAACATCCTGCATGTATAATTCAGTAACTCGGGCTTTTAATTCATGTACAATGACCCGTAAAAAATATTGGCTCCATGCAAGTTGAGCCACCCCAAAGAATTCCATCTTTCGAGCATAGGTATGAAAATATGCAAATACATTCATGTCATTAAATAACTTCATCTCATGCTCTAGGGCTTACAGAGCATTCATCACAGTAGTTTCTATTTGAGCACAAGCTTGCATCATCTGTTGTTGCTATTGTTGTACCTGAATAAGCATGTTCATATTCTCCACTAACTCCTGCAAAACATAACTAGAAATTATGCTTGAAGGTCCTCCCATCCTATCTTTCCTTCCGATGACCTTTCACCTGATGACCTTTCACGTCGAGTTCACCAATGTCCAAGGAGTTTTAGTTGAAAGGTCATATCCACCGGGGATCAGAGAGAGAAGGAAGTAGAGAATAGGAGATAGAAGAGAAGAAAAGATTAGACAAGAGGTACATAAGATAAAGACAAAGCTCAATGAATCAAAGCACTATATATTGATACAACCTGAGAAGATAAATAAAATCCTTGTCTGGGACTACTCGGAAGAAATTTCTAAGCATTAGATCTCTTGGAGCTCCTTGGTAGACCAAAAACACACACCAAACATTAGCTTCTTCTCCGCTCCTCAAGCCACAAGTTTTATGGTTCCTTGGCTTCGAAAGGGGGTAAACCTCAGGATGCATGCACAAAATTCTCCTAGATCACTCCTTCTTTTTCCCATTCAGAGTGTTGTTTGCTACCTTTAAACTGCAGTCGCATGCTGCGCAATTTCGAAAGCCCTTCTTTTTGCATGAGATCTCCCAAACTAGCTGAATAGCCCCTTGTACGTTTATGTGTCATCTTATTCTAGAAGTTTTCCATAGATTTTTAGGATATTTACGATAAATAATATACAAAACATCAAAAATAGACTAAATTTATCCTAAAATCTACTATTTTTTAAACAATCCATACTATGGACATTGACACTAATGACTAATATAGCATTGACTCTCTAGATTAATAAGAAAGCCATATGACGATGCACTCTAGAGTTTTTCACATTGTGTCTGTGGCACAACACAGTGCTTCCCTTTGCTCACAAAAAATCACACATAGCACCCTTCATACTCAATGAACTAGTTGCTTCGCGTCTACTATATAAAATCTCACAAGTATGAATAGGCTATTTTTTGAAATTGTTCATGAAAATAAGTCATATATACAAATACACTATAAGAGACAACATGCTTCTCTAAATGCAATAATGCCTTCATTTGTGAGATGTTGAATGTGTGAAGAGAGAGTGTGTGTGTGTGTGTGTGTGTGTGTGTGTGTGCGTGCATATTATTGCACTATTTGTGCACATCTATCTATAGACTTTAATGCATCTCTTTTTATATCTCACATAAGTAGAATTATTGATTACTTAATAATAGATGTGAATCAGCCACGTGAAAAATCGATGTGAATTATTGATTACTAAATAATCGATGTGAATCAACCACGTGAAAAATTGATGTGAATTATTAATTACTAAATAATCGATGTGAATCAACCACGTGAAAAATTGATGTGAATCAACATTTTCCTCCATTTTCCTCCATTGTACCTCTATCTCTATTCATCGTCGATGTGTCCATTCGCTACCGCTGCAATTGCTCAGTCATCCCCTCCTGTGACCACCAGCTCCTCAGCCACCCTATCTCACCACCAACTCTCTGGGTCACCATTACGTGGCTGAGAGAGAGAGAGAGAGAGAGAGAGACACTGTGTTTCGACCATCTCTAATGGAATTCTGAGAGAGAGAGAGCTGTGAGAGAGAGAGAGAGAGAGAGAGAGAGAGAGAGAGAGAGCTTATTTTTGGCTGCCTCTATTGGCATTCACACACACACACACACACACACACACACACACACACAGATGCCTTCCATGGCCATACATGAAAACGGGGAGAGAGAGAGAGAGAGAGAGAGAGAGAGAGAGAGAGAGAGAGAGAGAGAGAGAGAGAGGAATAGCTCTCTAAAAAAGTGGATGCTGTAGGTAGGTTTGCAAATTTGGAATTTAGGTTTTGAACCCCTCCAAGCCTGAGATGAATTTTGGAGATCTAGTGTTTCACTAAATATCCAATGAAAATAATATATGAGTATAGATATGAAGGTCTATAGATTGCTTTGAGTATTGCAATATCAAAATCCATATATGTAGGCAAGTATCCCATCATTTTTTATATGTTGATGTATGTTTAGTACTACACAACCTATCATAGAGCAATTTTTCCACTTTTGATCACAACAGGGGTTTGTATGGTAAGGATGGAGAGGATAGATTGTTTGCAAAAAAGGTGTATGCTATGAAATGTGAATGTAATATGAGTGCAATATAGACATGTTATAGGGGTTTGCATGTTGAAATGTAAAAAATAAGTTGTCTAATGACATTGTAGAAGTGATAGAATAATAATACTTAGAAGGAAAAAATAACTGTGAAAAAAGTCATGTTTCATATAATGGTTGAGAGAGAGAGAGAGAGAGAGAGAGTATGCAAAAAACTAAAAGGTACTCATTAACCTTCTCTCTATGTGTGTGCATACTCTCTCTACAGAGTATGCAAACAACTAAAAAAGGTACTCACTAATCTTCTCTCTCTGTGTGTGTATACTCTCTCTCTCTCTCTCTCTCTCTCTCTCTCTCTCTCTCTCATAGGGAAGCAAGAGCTTCTTCTTTGACACAAGCACACATATTTCTCATCCTCACATGTATGTGGAGTAAATATAAGATAAGACACTATAGATAATAGTTTCCTATGTCACTTGGGAGTAAAAGATTCATGGAGCAACAATTTTGCTTGCTTCTAATGGGCATTTTCAGATTTTACAAGTATGTACTATTTATATGCTTCATGATGCACATTTTTAATCCAAAACTTTAAATGGTCTAAAATGTTAATCCAAGACTTTAAATGATGTAATATAAAGGGCCTATTAAGTCAAACAATACATAACTAACTATACTAATCTATTGGCACTATAACTATGATAGTTATAGATAGGTGCAACAAACCAAATATAATACGTAATAAGTCAGTGGCTATCTAAGGATCATAATGACCATGGATGTACTAAGTGTAGATGTGAGGACCCATCTAACCAAGTGGTCTATCATCAATATTTTCACATGTGGAGCTTGCTATCTCAACACTCACCCTCAAGCTCAAGTGCATCTATGTAGCTCTAAGTAAGCTTCGAAAAATTCAAAACTTCTTTGCACCCAATGTCTTTGTGAAAATGTCGACTATTTGATCCTGTATGCTAACATATACCAAGTCAAACTCTCTTGCAAGTACATTTTCTCTCACAAAATGGTAATGCACATCACTCTGTTTTGTGGTAGTAGTATGGAACATTGGGTTCCTAGCTCACTGTATTTTGTGCTAGCATGGAACATTAGGTTCATAGCTAACTGGATACTACTCATGTTGTCAGAGTGAATGATAATTGGACTATTCCTCTCCATATCCAAATAACCCAATAACTTTTGTATCCATATCACCTCATATACTACCATAATATCACCTTTATACTCAACCTATATACTTGATAAAGCAATCATTGGTTGCTTTTTGTTGCTCTAAGTAATTGCTATACTACCAATGGAAAACATGAATCGAGTGATAGATCTTCTATTAGACATACTACTAGCCCAATATTCATTTGTATATCCATAGATCTACTGCTAGCACAAAGAGAGAGAGAGAGAGAGAGAGAGAGAGAGAGAAAGAGAAGAAAAAATAGGGAGAAAAAGAGGAAATAGAAGTTTAAAGAGAGGGCTTTCAAAACCATGAAGAGGGAGAGAGAGAGAGAGAGAGAGAGAGAGAGAGAGAGAGAGAGAGAGAGAGAGAGAGAGAGAGAGAGAGAGAGAGAGAGAGAGAGAGAGAGAGAGAGAGAGAGAGAGAGAGAGAGAGAGAGAGAGAGAGAGAGAGAGAGAGGAGAGTGAAAAGAGAAAAAACATTGGGAGACTAAGAGAAAGGAAAGATTAAAAATTTGACCATGGAGAGAGAGAGAGAGGTTAAAAAATTGACCATGGAGAGAGAGAGAGGTTAGAAGAGAGTGAAAGGAGGAAAAATTTGAGGGAGAGAGAGAGGTGAGAAGAGACAAAAAGGGAAAAAAATTGGAGAGAGAGAGAGAGAGAGAGGGGGAGAGGTTAGAAGAGAGTGAAAAAGAAATGAAAAGATTTGGGAGAGAGAGGAGGAGAGGTTAGAAGAGAGTGGAAAAGAAAGAAAAAATTTGGCGTAGAGAGAGAGGTGAGAAGAGAGAGAAAGAAAAGAAAAAAAATAGAACGGAGCGAGAGAGGTTTGAAGAGAGTGAAAAAATGAAAAAAATTAGGGGGAGAAAGAGAGAGAGTCTAAAGAGAAAGGAAAAAATTTTGGAGAGAGAGGGGGAGAGAGAGGTGAGAAGAGAGAGAAAGGAAACAAAAGAATTTGGAGACAAAGAGAGGAGAGGTTAGACTAGAGTGAAAATAAAGAAAAAAAATTGGGAGAGAGAGAGAGAGAGAGAGAGAGAGAGAGAGAGAAGGGGAGGAAGAGGTTAGAAGAGAGTGAAAAAAAAATTGGGGGGAAGAGAGAGAGAGAGTTAAGAAAATTGAGAGAGAGAGGGCAAGAGGGCATACTCAAAGAAACATTTCCAACATGAGTAATGGAGTGAGCTATATCATCCCCTATCTCCAGATACCCTGGATGCTGTGGATTGCACATATTTCTTAACCACTCTCCATGAGAAGCCATGCGAGCCACTTGAGTCTATATACCATACATCATTCTTTGATGAACAATCATCAATCATAATATTCATAAAGTGATGCATAACAAACAATTGTTCACTTCTGTCATCAATATTTTTTCTTCTAGATGCATAATTTCCTTGCTACTTTTTTCGTTTCTAATTTTAGCCTTCTTTTTAAAGTAATTTTTGGAAATAAGGCCTTTTTGACCACAATGCTAGCACTCTCTACTATCATCAAACTTTTGTTACCTATTAGAATTTGCAACTTTCCGTCTTTGACAACCCCTTTCTCAAGATTGTCCTCCTCTATTTTGATGTGTATTATAATCTTGACGATATGATCACTATCTTGGCCTCTACCATGACTCTACATTTGCTAGTAGAGTAAAATACATGTTCAAGACTTATTCTTGCTTTAGGAAGAAGAGAAATCCAAGCCAAGGTTCTTTTCCTCAAATATTATCATAGAAAACAAGTCTATAAAATCAAAGATATCATCATCTCTCATATTCACAGATAAGTTGAAGCTCTTGTATAATCATTAATAGATAGGTTCCCTCTTGTCTCTTGATTCAGCTTTGACTTGAGTTTTAGCTTTTTGGCCTATGTGTTTGCTTCAAACAGCCTTGCCAGATTCTTCCATACAATAGTGGAAATTTTAGATTCCTATGAATAGGCCCATCATATTATCTATGACATTGATAAACAACCAATACATGACTTTACTTTGTGTCTACTCCCAATCTTTCTTAGCCTATACTTATTTTGTAGTAGCATTTTATACATGAACTTTAGGTGCTACTACCATTTCTCCTTCAATGTGATTCTAAACACCTTTGCTCTTCAAAAAATTTATCATCTTGAACTTCCATGCATGATAATTGTTCTTATCAAGCTTCTTGCTAACAATCTGGTTAAAGTTGTCAGACATTTTGATAAAACAAAAAATTTGTAAAAAGTTGCAATCTACAACAAGCTGATACAAGTGCACCATAACTAAACACTCTGCCTTTTCATTGAGTGTACAACAATAACAATAATCTACAATCTGTATATAGACACCTTCTATGTGTGCAACCTACCAAATACATGAATCCTTACAGATTTGAAATTTGTAACACATGCACCTATAAATGGCTAACATAGCTGAACTTGTAATATACATAAAAACTAATATCCAACCACTTGTAGGTCCAAAACAAAGGCCAAAATGACCTTAGATGCCAAAAATCATGATGGGTAAGCCCTTAAGGGAAAATTTACAATATATACACTATTCTTCTTGCTCACCAAGTTTCCCTATAATCAAAGGTTATAGCTCTACGAGCATCTTGGGCCTCTTGAGGCTATAACCTAAGGTAAATCGAGCAAGGTGGAAGAGCTTCTTACATGTTACTTGCTTGCTTACTTTTGTGCTCTAACGCCTTCACCTCAACCTTCAATCAAGCTTCGTCTAGCCATGGGACAACTTTAATACCATGAAAAGAGACATGAGAGAAAAGAGGTGGAGAAACCAAGAACACATATACAAAGGAAATAGAGACTTAAGTATACAAAGAGACATGGTTGAAATCATCTTCTTCTTCAGCACAAAAGAACTAAGTCTACAACATGATAAAATAGTAATATGAAAGCACTACAACATATGTACATGTGGTCACTAAGTGTGAACCTGCTAAGAAAAGAAGAGGTGGCACAATGAATGTACCATAATCAAGGATGTACTATGTGGGTGTAGTCTAGTTGTATAATCATTAGTGTATGCTCATGTGAGTCACCTAACATGGCAGTGAATAATATCCTGCCACATTACTAAAACATATAGTGGATACCGGCTCATATCTAGAGCTCAACACCTCAATAACAAGTAGAGTAAGAAAGTCAAAGCATTGATTGATATATGATAGCTATGTAGCTCATCGCTACGTATACATGGCTAAGGTTGTGCACGATATGGAACCCATTTATTTTGAGGATGCAGTGGGTAGTGAGTATTAGGATCATACTATGGATGAAGAAATGGATGCACTTAAGGATAATGACACATGGAAGTGAATGCCTTTGTCAAGATTGTGGGAGAGAAGGAAGGAGTCTCACTTGTAGCTTTCTTGCTTGCACAATGGGAAAATACACACAAAAGTAGAGGCTGAAAACAATTTTCCTATTCTTAGTTGTGTAAGCAAAAAAGAACTCTCATACAAAGAAATAGAAGAACCCTATATATGGGTCTCAAAACCAAACTCAACTAACTAAGGTGGCATACTAACTGAGCCATGAACTAGAGTAGATAAGGATATCTGTCATCTAGCTATTATTCATGGGCCGTGTACCAACCGCATCTGCAAAACTGACAAGTCGGTGACATAAATGCACAATGGTCACCCTGGCATATCACGAGTGGAGCTCGATATCTCAACACTCCCCCTCGAGCTCAATCCCAATTCCTGCACACCAAGCAGGTCTCTAAACTTGCGCAGCTTCTCTGCGCCCAATGCCTTCATGAATATGTCAGCTACCTGATCCTCTGTGTTGACATAAACTAGATCAATAAGACCTAGTAAAACTCTCTCCCGCACATAGTGATAATGCACCTCAATGTGCTTTGTTCTAGCATGATAGACTGGGTTATTTGCCAAGTGTATACTGCTCATGTTGTCACAATAAATGACAACTGGCCCATCTGTAGGATGATGCATATCATAAAGTAGCTTATGTAACCAAGCTACCTCACATGCAGCCATTGCTGCACCCCTGTACTCAGCCTCTGTGCTCGACAAGGCAACTGTAGGTTGTTTCTTGCTGCTCCAAGTGACTGCAACACTCCCAAAAGAGAACACATATCCATTGGTAGATCGTCTATCAGAAATAATACCAGCCCAATCAGCATCAGTGTATCCATGCAACTGTATCTGAACCCCAGTCTCATAAAATAGTCCATACTACAATGTGGACTTCACATACCTGAGTATGCGTCTAGCCGCATCCAAATGTGGTTTCCTTGGAGCCTGCATAAACTGACTTACCAATCCAACTGCATAGCTCAAATCTGGCCTGGTAATAGTCATATAAATCAAACTTCCTACTATGCATCTGTACATAGTAGGGTCTTCGAGAAGCTCACCTGCATCTGCGCTCAACTTCACATTCTGCTTCAAAGGAACTGAAATAGGCTTACAGCCTGTCATCCCATATTTGGATAGCATGTCCAATCCATACTGCCTCTGTAAGAGCCATATCCCACTTGGTGATCTAATCACCTCAATGCCCAAGAAATAACGCAGCTCTCCCAAATCCTTCATCTCAAACTTTTGCTTCAATAGCATTTTTACATGAAGGATATCTTCATCACTATCACCTGTCATAATCAAATCATCAACATAAATGACAAGTAGCATAATACCTTTCTCTATTTTTCTCACATAAAGTGAAAAATCTGCCTTGGAAATCTGAAAGCCAATAGTGACAAGATATTGTCCTATCTTGTCAGACCATGCTCTAGGTGCTTGCTTCAAGCCATACAAGGCTTTCTTCAACCTGCAAACAAACTCAGGATGAACAGCATGCACATAACCTGGTGGTTGCTCCATATAGACCTCTTCTTGCAAATCACCATGCAAGAAGGCATTCTTTACATCCATCTGATGTAAAGACCATTCCTTTGATGCAGCCATAGCAATGACTGCTCTTACGGTTGCCATCCTTGCAACTGGACTGAATGTTTCTTCATAATCAATGCCATATGTTTGTGCATACCCCTTGACTACTAATCTTGCCTTGTATCTGTTCACAGAACCATCTGCATTGTGCTTCACCTTATAAATCCACTTACAGCCAATTGCATTCTTACCTTTAGGCAAAGGTACCAACTTCCATGTAGCATTTGCTTCCAAGGCATCCATTTCTTCATCCATGACTTTCTCCCATTTTTCTTTTCCCATGGCTTGCTGAAAAGAAGTGGGTTCTGGTTCATATCACTTTGACCATATATGCATAGTGAATGGCTATAAATCCATCATATTTCAGCCTATCCACAGGATACCTAGCTCTGGTAGACCTACGCAAAGTAGGCTCACTTCCAGATGCTCTCAAAACATCCCTGGTCTTCCTTACTCCAGGTGTAACAATAGAAGGAATACCCAACTCATCATCAATGCTCTGTTCTGAGCCACTGGATTCACCATCCACATAAGAGTGACCTGCATTCACATCAAACATGGGCTGATCTACCTTCTCTTGTCCTTTTCGTGATACCTACATACCACTATCTGCATTGCTTTGAGAAGATTCTCCTGATCTCAATCTGCCTGTCCATGGCGAAGAATGTGAACCACTGCTAAAGGACGCTCCAGGTCCACTAATATTTTGTGACTGCTGCTGTGAATTCTGTGCAGCATTATCATTTTGTGCATCTACATCATCAATCATATTTACTGGTTTATACCAGCTACTCATCTTATCAAAAACAACATCTCTGCTCACTGTAAACTTACGAGTAGAAGGGTTATAGCATCTATACCCTTTCTGTTTGCAGAGAGTAACCAATAAAGATGCACTTCTCAGCTTTTGGATCCAACTTGGATCTCAACTCATCTGGCACATGAACATAGGCAATGCAACCAAAAATTTTCAAATGAGAAATATCCGGTTTCCGACCAGTATATCTCTCCTTTGGAGTCATCCCATGTATTGTTGCAGTGGGAGTCCTGTTCATTATGTAGACTGCTGTAGCAACTGCCTCAGCCCAATAAAAATCTGGCAGGTCTTTTTCATTGAGCATGGCACGAGATACCTCTCCAATATGCCTGTTTTTTCTTTCTGCAATTCCATTTTGTTGTGGGGTATGACTGCATGAATATTGCTGCTTTATGCCATGCTCCTGGAGGAACCTTGCAAACTCATTTGAGAGGTACTCTCCCCCTCCATCTGACCTTAGGCATTTTATTTGTAGGATTGTTTCTTTTTCAACCACATCTTTAAGAGTTTTGAAATGCCCAAAAACTTCACTTTTCTTTTTCATAAAATACACCCAAACTTTTCTGCTATAGTCATCAATAAAAGTGACAAAATAATAACAGCCTCCAAGAGATGCAACTTTAGTAGTCCACATATCAGAGTGGATTAATTCCAATGGCTTCTTACTCTCTTGAACATGTCTAGGAAATGGTTTCCTTGCTTGTTTTCCAAACTGACAGGCTTCACATACCTTATGCATTTCTACAACCTTGAATTTAGGCAATCCTGCAACAATATTTTGGGCTTGCATTGATTTAAGTCGCTGTACATTAACATGACCAATGTGTTTATGCCAGATATCAATATCTGCAACTACACTGGTCCCATGTGCAAACATTACTGCACTCAATTCAGGCATGTCTGCATCCATTGTAAACATTCTGCTCTTCTTCTTTTCTTTTGCTATCAAGCGACCTTTATTTTTCATATCCTCAACAAAGCATCCATGAGAATTAAATCTGACCTGCAAGCCCTGATCAACCATTTGACCAACAGAAACCAGGTTCTTGGTGATATTCGGGACATGAAATATATCCGACAAGTATTTCTTTTTCCCATCCTGCGTAGACAAAGGAAATTTTACAATCTGCGCAATAGGATGTGCAGTATCATCACCAGTCTCCAGAAATCCTAGTTTTTCCATTTTTCTTGCATCCTGTATCCATTCTACATGACCTGTTATGTGGTTTGATGCACCTGAGTCAACATACCACACATCATTAATTTCTTCTGCACTTCTCACAGAATTGGTCATGTGCTGCACCATAAACAAATGCTCATTTCTGTCATCACCCTGTCTACTAGAAGATGCATAATTCCCTTGTTGCAGTTTTCCATTCATGATGTCATTCTGGTTTTTATAGTAGTCTTTAGCCATATGACCCATTTTACCATAGTACTAGCATTCAACATTGCTGTTAGCATTTTGCCCTCTTTGCCATCCACCACGACCTCTTTGGCTCCCCCTTCCTCTAGAGTTACCACGTCCTCCTCCATAGGACTGGTTTTCTTGAGTTTGCTGCATATTCTGATTTCTACCATGGTCTCCAGATTTGTCTCCTCTACCTCTGCCTCTACCTCTTCCAGCATTTGAGTAGAAGACAGCTTCTTTTGAAGTTCCTCCTGAAGAAGATGCACCACCATTTCTTTGCTTCTCAGAAATTAGAAGAGCAATCAACTCCTCAAAATCAGGAAATCTTTCACAAACGGAAATGGATGTTCGAAACTGTGCATAATCCTTTCCTAGACCATTCAAGGTCACAGAAACTAAATCATCATCTTTCACTGGTGACCCAATGGAAGCAAGTGCATCTGCAATCTTCTTCACCTTCATGTGGTAGTCATTGATGCTCATACTTTCTCTTTGCACATTGTGCAACTCTTGCTTGAGCTGCATTTTCCTGGCTTGCGTATTTGTGCTATACATTTTTGACAAAGTATCCCATGCCTCCTTTGGCGTACTTGCATCCTGAATATGCACAATCATAGAGTCTGAAATGCTGATAGACAGCCAATACATAACTTTCCTGGCTCTCTCATGCCATGCTTTAAATGCCTGCATTTGCTGTTGATTGGGAACATCAAGAAGAATTGGTTCTTCTTCATTTCCTGCAACAAATTCCCAATATCCTTTTCCCATAAGGAAAGTCGTCATTCTAAACTTCCATGCTTGGAAGTTGTTCTTGTCAAGCTTTTCAGTGACAATCTGTGAGAGAGAATCAGACGCCATTACAGAACACTGCAAAAAATTATGTCACTGCAAAGAACACAGCTTTAGCCTCACAAGGGCAAATCTGCAAAACTGACGAAAGTGGTATTTGACCACACAGTCACTTCCTAGTGATGATTTTGCATCAATAGGAAACAAGGATGATTCTGTAACTCCTAATGTCTCTGCGCACAGGCATACGAGGTAATTTCTACAGTAACTTTTCACCGACCTATAGAACAGTGGTCACACAGCATAAAACTGGGCCTTTTCCTGAGTGCGTACAGAAAACTTCTGCCTCCAAAACAGGCCCCGAAATGGCCTCACATCAAAAAAACAGGGTCACCAAGGGCTAAAGCCCTTTCCGCAGCATATACTGCCCTCTTGCTTCACTGCGAAGGGCATCTCAACATGAGACAATGCACTCTTACACTTTCCAGTTGTGCTACCTGCAGAGACTTGCTCCCAAAACAGAAAAATGGAAGCAACACTGATCCTCTTACCAGAACACCCCGAATCTGGCTTGCTTTCTTGAGCTCCTTACCATGAACAAGGCTCTGATACCATGTCAAGATTGTGGGAGATAAGGAAGGAATCTCACTTGTAGCTTTCTTGCTTGCGTAATGGGAGAATACACACAAAAGTGGAGGCTGAAAACAGTTTTCATCTTCTTAGTTGTGTAAGCCAAAAAGAACTCTCATACAAAGAAATAGAAGAACCCTATATATGGGTCTCAAAACCAAACTCAACTAACTAAGGTGGTATACTAACTGAGCCACGAACTAGAGTAGATAAGGATAGCTGTCATCTAGCTATTATTCATGGGCGGTGTACCAACCGCATCTGCAACTGACAAGTCGATGACATAAATGCACAACGGTCACCCTGGCATATCACGAGTGGAGCTCGATATCTCAACAGCCTTTACTTGAAGACAAGAAAGCTATTGGCTACAAATGGTTTTATAAGGTAAATGGATCTATTGAGCCCTATAAGACATGACCAATTGCCAAAGGGTATGCGTAGACTCATGGTATTTATTATGAGGAGACTTTTGGTCCATTAGCTAAAATACCCACTATAAGGGCTACCATAGAAATGGTTGCATCAAAAGGTTGAATCTTGCATCAAATGAATGTTAAGAATGACTTCTTGTAGGGGGGTTGCATGAGGTGTAAAAATATGCGGGATGTAGAGCATGGCAGATGTTGAAGCTATGAAGGTTGAAAGAGGAAGAAGGAACTCATGAAGACATTGACTGTGACAAAGACAAATTGTCACACAAGTGAATTAGGTTCCAAGATTGAGACTTCGACTCATAAACACAATCTTGTATATTGACAGTCACAAGATACTTTACTGGAAAGAAAAGAGTACTATCATTGCAATAGAAAAAGAGTGCAAGTACAATGCTCGGCCAGAAGGTAGCATGGCTAAAGGTTGGTTGGCGTCTAGAGGCGCTAGTGTATATTTCACAATGGCTACCAATGGTGGATTCAAACAATAGTATGCTATGGTTGCTGAAGGATGATGATAGACTGATCGGAGATGTGGTGGTTAGAAATGGGGTAGAAAAAAGAATGGATGCTGCAATGGAGGAGAAAGTGAACCATTTTTTTCGATATAGTATGTGCAATCGACCGATTCGATATCCCGAGGGCATGGAGGAGATGTCCCGGTTTATGTCAACGCGATGGTTGCATGGAGCTTTGACCGCAGTGTCTCGTGAAGGGACGGGGGTCTCAACTGAGGAGTGGGAATTCTCGAGGGGATATAGTCCAAAGGTGATGATGTGTTTAGGGTTTGTCGTATCTATATTTTATATGCGACAACTAATTGAGTGTTTCAATGTACAATACAAAATATATAGTGCAACTGGTCACATGGACGGCATTTTCAGGTGGAGCGTATTGACAAAATGCGCTCCACGACAGATTGTGGTATCATGGCAAGGTTCGAGCAAGAGAGCTGACAACGAGCAATGGATCCAAACACAGTTACAGATGAGATGGATTATTTTGGAAACTTGCAAAGTATTGTCACGGTGGATTACAGTAGCTTCTTCATGATCCTATTCGATGTGCAGTGGTTCAAAGTGGTACTTGAAGGAGCTGGAGCAACAGTTCAACGAGGTCCATCTGGATTTATCAAAATAGATTCCGAAAAAAAATGGATGGATTTGGGCAACACGTTTGTGTTGTCTGCTCATTGTGAACAGGTGCATAAACTCATGTGTTTTTTAATTGTATTACGATATGGTACATTTCACAATAGTTAAATCTCTCTTGTACGTGATTGTGAACATGTAATTTTCTATCCAAACTCCTGACAACCTCAATGGTGGTATGTTATACCTTCAGCTCCCCAAAGTGCAAGAGTATATGATCAAAGCGATGTTTTGAGCATAGATGAGGACAATATGCAAATAGAGGGGTCAATATTGCAAGGGGTGGAGGCCACTAAAAGCTTGGAGCATGTAGAGGAGCCAGTATCGGGTAACAATGATGGAAATACAAGAGTCCAAGAATTCTTTGAGAATGAGGTGGACTCATCCTTTTGTGGTGACATGTCTATCGACCTTCCAGTGTATGTAGAGTTGTGTCACGAGATTGACAGGGGACCATAGGGTACTTCATGCTTGGAGCATCCACCTACTCAATTCGTTGACGAATCACTTATAAGGGTACATAAGATATGCATTTCAAGTAAGATCATTTTTAAAATATTTATATTACCGTGCTTTGTATGATTTATATTGATTATGCTAATATCATTTTTTTTCTGTGCAGGTGACCTTTGTGGATATCTAGATCATTAGGATGAGTTGAGAGATGAGCGATGAGGAGCTACAGGAGATCTTCATGCGTATGTCTCCAGATCAGATGGCAAGATTCAGAGATATGGCAGACTAGGAGCTGTCTTAGACACCGTCAGGCCGCTCTATTAGATCTACTTCGGCACGCTTTGATGCTTTAGTTTCTAGCAGATGAGGTCGACGCTCCAAACTTGGGCCAGACGGAGGGAGTGGTTTAAGGGGATGATGCAGAGATCCGAATGTAGTGAGCCCGTGGTCGGCTCGGGATACAGGTGTTACTCCTCGCTCTTGTGGTGGTTTGAGAGAGTGTGGCTCAGGTGGTTGTTGTGGAGGTACGGATGCAGTGTCTCCATCTCGTCATTCTACTGGAGTTGCGTCACCTCCGATATTTGTCACACCTGTGGGGACATCAACTCCACTTACTCCATAGCTTTTGCTCAGTTGTCCACAGGTGGCACCCCTATGGGTGCTACTCCGATAGATACTACCCCGGTAGGTACACCAGATGTACAAGGGTCTCCTGGATATGCCCAAGAGAATGGTTGCAGGTGGGAGAGGACCCATCTTAGGCATATCCCAGAGGGGTATGCCTACCTTGTAGATGATAGTTCAGGAGCCACCATCATGAATGATGAGGGGAGGAGGGTGATGGCTCGCATGAGAGAGTTGTGTCAACAAGTTTTTCGGCACAACGTCTTGGATCATTGGAAGAACATACCGGAGGGGAGCAAGGACTACATAGTAGCATCCTTGCATGAGGAGTTTCCAGTACCAGCCGTAGCAGATAGGTTTTCTACGGGCTGGATGATGGAGTGCATGCGTGCATATATGTCACACAAACGATCGAACGCGCGCAAGGCACTCAAGAGTGGGGCTTCAAAGCCTGAGTGGCTAGATGCAGACGATTGGCACCGACTCAGGAAGGAGGCTACAGATTCTTTAGGACGTTGAAGACATCAACGTGAGGCGGCGAGGGCACGACTAGAGGCCGGAGTGGTCCATCATCTTGGGAGTGGCGGTCACATGACATATCTGGAGGACTTTGTAAGTTTTTCTTTTGTTTTGCTTGCTTTTTTTTTGCAATATCCTTTGTACTGGAAATCATGTTTCTAACAATTGTATTTTGTTTTCTTTGCAGCACTCCATTACAAATCACAATTCCACCGGCCTTGAGACTCGATATACAAAGAGGCACGGTCTCACTGCATTGATCGACCGATTGTATGGACGCGGCGGCCCTGTAAGTCACTCATCTTTCTTGTCCGTAGTTGATATGTTTAATTAGAATGCACTATTGTACGGTGGACTGATGTTTAGTTGTTTCTTTTTTTGCAGAGTCCGTTCGATGCTCCTTTGTGGTGGGACAACATTTCGGATGGTGATGATCTATCACTCGCCCTTGGATCCCTGGAGCTCACATACCCTTTTTTTTTGGTCACGTGATCTATGTAGACATTTTCTATGTAGTATCTTGCCATGATTGTACCAATCACTTTCATTATGCAATCATGTATTTATTTCATGTATCAGTGTTATGATTTAAGTACACTTTGCCTTTTATTTACACGAGTATTGTATACATTACTGAAACTATTTTGTAGGGCCCAAATAAAGCACATAGTGCTATATGTGCTGCCCTACCACAATTTTTTTTTTCCATGTTACCATTGCTATTAGCTGTTAACAATCAGAGATAGAGACAAGAGTGAAGAAGCAACAATCACAGCAGAGTGCTCTCTCACTTTCATTACACTACTTAGTGAATGTACAACCTAAGGTCACAAAGGACCATTCACACCAAAGCAGTTAAGTCCTAAGCACCGACTTATTTAATGTCCACATAGTGTGGTACAACTGGACAAATTAAGTGTTGGGTATGGTCATACCAAAGATAATAGATCGAGCTTGAAGTCTTAACACTCCCCCTCAAGCTCAAGACAACCGCGGCGGCCCTGTAAGTCACTCATCTTTCTTGTCCGTAGTTGCTATGTTTAATTAGAATGCATTATTGTACGATGGACTGATGTTTAGTTGATTCTTTTTTTGCAGAGTCCGTTTGATGCTCCTTTGTGGCGGGACAAGGTTTCGAATGGTGATGCTCGCCCTTGGATCCCTGGAGCTCACATACCCTTCTTTTTTGGTCACGTGATCTGTGTAGACATTTTCTATGTAGGATCTTGCCATGATTGTACCAGTCACTTTCATTATGCGATCATGTATTTATTTCATGTATCAGTGTTATGATTTAAGTACACTTTGCCTTTTATTTACAGAGTATTGTACACATTACTAAAACTATTTTGTATGGCCCAAATAAAGCACATAGTGCTATATGTGCTACCCTACCACAATTTTTTTTTTCCATGTTACCATCGCTATTAGTTATTAACAATCAGAGACAGAGACAAGATTGAAGAAGCAACAATCAGAGCAGAGTGCTCTCTCACTTTCATTACACTACTTAGTGAATATACAACCTAAGGTCACAAAGGACCATTCACACCAAAGTAGTTAAGTCCTAAGCACCGACTTATTTAATGTCCACATAGTGTGGTACAGCTGGACAACTTAAGTGTCGGGTATGGTCATACCAAAGATAGTAGATCGAGCTTGAAGTCTTAACACTCCCCCTCAAGCTCAAGACAGCATCTGCATACCAAGCAGCTGTCTAAAAACACTGAACTTATCTTTACCCAAGGACTTGGCAAAGATATCCGCAACCTGCTCATCAGTCTTTACATGCATGAGATCAACTCGTCCTGCAAGAATCATCTCTCTGATGAAGTGGTAGTGTACCTCTATGTGTTTTGTTCTCTGGTATGATATACTAGATTCATGGCCAAGAGTACACTACTCAGATTATCGCATAGTAACTTCACTGGAGCATCTTCCTGTATGTCCAAATCATCCATAAGCTTGAGCAGCCATGAAATCTCACATACTGCCAATGCAGCACCCCTGTACTTTGCCTCAGTACTCGACAAAGCATTCGTAGGCTGCTTCTTGCTGCTCCATCTAATCACGCCGCTACCAAATCTAAAAGCATATCCACTCGTAGATCTACGGTCATATGAGCATCCTGCCCAATCTGCATCCGTGTATCCAATGAGTTTCAAGGGCTTATCTCTGACATAAAATAGTTCATACTCTAGAGTGGACTTAACATATCTCATAATGCGTCTAACTGCATCCAAGTGCGACTTTTTGGGTTTCTGCATAAAGTGGCTTATAAGCCCTACAGGATAGCTCAAGTCAGGCCTAGTGATGGTCAAGTAAATCAGACTGCCAACCATCTGTCTGTACATAGTCACATCTTGAATTTCAGCTCCAGTGCTAATGTCCAGCTTGACATTCTGATCAAGAGGTGTATCCAATGGTTTACAATCAACCATGCCATATTTCTTCAGCATTTTCATGGCATAATGTTTATGCATCAGCCATAAACCATTTTCAGCCTTGATCACCTCAATACCCAAAAAGTACTTCAATTCACCTAGATCTTTCATGTCAAATTCAGATTTTAGCATCTCAGAACATGCTGTATCCCCAAATCATCATCACCTGTGATTATCAAGTCATCAACATAGATAACCAGCACTACCAAGCGTTTGTCTGTCTTTTTTGTAAACAGACTGTGATCAGCCCTACCAACAGCAAATCCCAATCTCTGCAAGTAGTTACTGATCCTAGCATGCCAAGCTCTCGGAGCCTGCTTCAGCCCATACAATGCCTTTTTCAGCCTGCATACATAATCCTGAAAATCAGGGTGAACATACCCTTCCGGCTAAACCATATAGACATCCTCTGCTAAGTCATCAATAAGAAAGGCATTCTTCACGTCCATCTGTTGCAATTTCCAACCTCTAGCAGTAGCCAAAGCAATCGCGGTGCGTATGTTGCCATCTTGGCAACATGGCTGAATGTTTCCTCATAATCAAGTCCATACTATTGGGCATACTCCTTTGTGACCAGCTTGGCTTTGTATCTCTCCACACTACCATCTGACTTGCATTTGATTTTGTAGACCCATTTGCAACCAATGCTCTTTTCCCCTTCAAGCAGTGGCACAAGATCCCATGTCTTATTTTCAGCCAAGCCATTCATTTCTTCATCCATAGCTACACACTAGTTCTCATCTTTCACTGCTTCAGCATATGTACCTGGCTCTTTGATCTCCATCACTTTTGTCATGTAAGCATAATGCTTTGCAGAGTAGCCACTGTACGTCAACCTGTCAACAGGGTATCTAACCCTCTGTGAGTGTCTAGGCTATGGTGCACTGCTCGATTCCCCTCTCTCATGAGGTAGAATGTACCTGCTCTGCCTTGTGCTAGGCGTATAGACAGTCGGAATACCAAGTTCACTCTCTAAAGTGTCAGCATCTCCATAAGTCATTCTACCAGGTGTCATCACACCAGATGCATCCTCAGTAGCTTTCTCTTTTCCTTTGCTATCCAAGACATCATATCTCCCCCCTCACTGACATACTGGTGTTAGTGGATGGTGAGCTTCTCAATCTCCCTGTCCATGGGGATATTGTCTAACCACTAGGACCTGTCACAGCAGTGCTCTGCTCTGCGAATCAACTATAGATACATGAGTAGAAGGCATATCCGATGGCACTGCAGCTGGTGATACATACAAGAGCCCATCTCATCAAAGATAACATCCTTGCTCACCAAAGTCTCCCTGATAGAGGGATCATAGCATTTGTATGCCTTCTTCTCCTATGAATATCCAATGAAAACACACTTATGCACTTTTGGATCCAGTTTCTTCCTTTTCTCATTTGGAATGTGCACATAAGCAAGACAGCCAAAGACTTTCATGTGACTTACATCCGGCTTATAGCCATACAACTTCTCAAATAGTGTCATCTCATGAATACCTGCAATGGGAGTCCGATTCAAGATATACATAGCTGTCATAACAGCCTCAGCCCAATAATAGAGCAGCATCTTCTTCTCATTCATCATGGCACGAACAGCTTCCATCAAGACCCCATTCTTTCTTTCAGCTACCCCATTCTGATGAGGAGTGTAGCTGCAGGTAAGTTGCCTGTGTATGCCATTTTCAGCCTCAAACTCATTTGACACATACTCCCCACCACTATCTGATCTCAAGCAAGAGATATAACAGTCAAATTCCTTTTCAACCTACTTTATAAACTGCTGAAAAACAGCAAACACCTCATCCTTTGTTTTCAGAATATAGACCCAAGTATAGCGACTAAAGTCATCAATGAATGTCACATAGTATCTAGAGCCTCCCATAGATGCATTATGGGTTGGCCCCCAAACATTAGAGTGCACTAACTACAACAGACGTGTACTCTGCCTTACATGCCTGACAAATGGCAACCTTGACTGCTTACCAAACTGGCAAGCATCGCACACATGACCAATATCTGAATATTGGAACTTGGGTAAACCTGCAACAAGCTGTTTTTTCTGCATAATTTGCAGCCTTTGCAAATTCACATACCCCACTCTCTTATGACAAATTTCCAAATCTCTGATAGTGCCAGAACCATGGGCAAACATAGCTGAATTCAGACATAGCTGAATTCAGCTCTGGCAAGGTAGCATCAAGAGTAAACATTTTGCCATTCCTGTGACCGCAAGCTATCAACTTGCATCCATTGCCAAACTCTTCAATAAAGCAACCATGCTTATTGAATCTAACCTGCAAGTTTTGCTCCGTCATCTGACCGACAGACAGTAAGTTCTTCGTAATCGAAGGAACATGCAATACATCATGCAAATTTTTCTTTCTGCCATCATGAACCACAAGAGGCACTTTGCCTTTATGCTCAATGCTATGCTGCGTGTCATCACCTATACAGACCTAGCCATGTTTTTCAACCACCATAACAGTGAACCAATCACCGTGAGGGGTCATGTGGTTTGATGCCCCTGAATCAATATACCAAATTGCATCATTAGTGGATTTTTCAGCAGCTCTGTCTTTTACATACTGCATAGCAAACAATCTATCACCTGAAAAATCATCTCCCTGACTAGAAGTAGCAAAATGTCCATGTTGTTTGCCCTTCTGATTGCCCTACTTCTTCCAGCAGTCCTTGGCAATATGCCCATACTTCCCGCAGTAGTGATAATCCTTATCCCTATTGGGATTGTCAAATGGGTGCTACTGCTGCCAGGAGCCTCCACCTCTAGGGCTAGATCTCCCCCTGCCTCTAAAGTTTCCACCACCTCTTGTGTTTGATACCTGCTGGTTGTTATTGCCATAGGATGCATTGTGCTGGCCTCCTCTGCCAGAT
The DNA here is from genome assembly GCF_053477565.2 of Lygodium microphyllum. NCBI lineage: Eukaryota > Viridiplantae > Streptophyta > Polypodiopsida > Schizaeales > Lygodiaceae > Lygodium > Lygodium microphyllum. The sequence goes on along the minus strand of NC_141137.1, from coordinate 140,235,244 downwards.
CCATAGCCTCTACCTCGGCTGCCACGGCCGTGCTGATTTGAATATTTGCATCAGTATCAGCGATGCTGATACCGACGCAAATAGCAACGCTAATAATGACGCTGATACCGATCGTTCTATGGCATCACCAATAACGACGCTTTTTGCGATGACGGGGGCAAATTTCTTTATGAATATTTTCACCACTTTTAACGTTGGTATAAGGCCTATATCTTGTAGTGTGTTGAATGGCCTACACCTACTTTTGTACATGAAGTTAGAAGTTTCATAGGCCTATGTTCATACTATAGGAGGTTCATATGAGGTTTTGCGTATGTTGCATCTCCTCTATATGAACTTACTAAGAAGCAAATACATTTTTGCTTGATCACTCGAGCACTTGAGAGGGCAAAGGGCCAAGTGGTAAGTGCCCCAATTATGTAGGACGGCTCCTGAAGCTCAGGGAAGCTTAGAGGGGCTCTAAGCTAGTGAATTGTCCTCTTGACCATGGACAAAGTGTGATCACATACAGCCTGATTCCGAGGGATTGGAAGGTCCTATCCTAGGCTGGAGGGCGTCTTTCTGCGAAAAGATGGTTTTGTATCACTCTGCGAAGTGATGGTGGAATAAAGTATCTGATTTCTAAATTGTTTGTTATGTGCTAAAGATCAAGTTTAACGAACCCAATTTAACGAAGTAATAAAAGGAAGCTGATTTTATATGTCCAAATAATGTGGTAGTATGCTTTACTAATTAGAAAACTAAGCAAACCCATCAAGGGAAGTGGGAGGCTTTAATCTTGACGATTGGACACGTGTGGCTGGGTGGACTCGATAAGTCGGGTAACTTTCCAACACTAGATAGAGCTGATTAAATCGTGACCCTCCCAATACCGATAGGATTAGTTACCATGTTTAATACCATTTTAGGGGGCCGGAGTTGAGATTTTACCTTATGGATAGGGGGATCGAGTTACACTCTCCCTCGACTCTCACTCTCTTTGAACCAAGTGTGGTGTTAACCTCACTCCTGCCTTTGATTGATTACAAAGTGGTCTTTCTTAGGTGGGCGTTAGATTGGTGCTAGGGGTGACTTGTCCACGCTTTCCTTGTGAAGTAGAGCTGAGATTCTCATGTTCAACTAAGTCCAAGGTTTCCCATGGGGAAACCTTGGACTACTAGAGGACTCCTCCATGTCTATTGGAGGAGGCACCTCACACGTGGTATCAGAGCCTAGTTTTGAAAAGAGCCTAGGTTTCAAAAGAGGTTTTAGTGTAAGGTTAAGTAGTCAATGTATTAAAAGAATTAAGAAAATAACCATACTTATTTGAAGAAAACTGTTATTGAATATCTTACACTAACACTAGCATACACATTGTGCTTATCAGGAACTTAGTGATGATGAAGCTACACGTTTGTGAGGTGTCATTGGGGTGTATATTTGCACAGACTCACAAACTTCGAATAGTATCCTTCCAAGGTTAGGCTTAATTGTCGTAAGTTGTAGAATTCATTCATCTTGATTGATTCAAAAGATGGGGGAAGATAACATCCTTTCATAGCTTCTTTGATCTCCTCCCAAGTTTGGGAAGCTACCCCTTTATCTCGATAAAACCGTTTCCACCAAAGCTTAGCTTTGCTAATAAGACGAAGACGAGCAGTCATGGACTGATTTGCAACAGTAGTTTCAGTGGCTACGAAATAGTCGTCCAAGGTCTCAATCCACACTTCTACAGCTTGCTCCACCTTGATTCCTTCACCACTAAACCTAGGTGTTGGTATCTGCTTGAGAAGAAACTTCTTCTCTTGGAGTCCCTTGTACGTTTCATCAATTCGCACCATTTGGCAATCCTGATTATCTCCGTAACTTCTTTGTTACAAAACAAGGTGTCTCTAGGAATCGATAAGATTTTTGGGAGATCGGGATACTCTAGAAGCTCATAACTTTTTGACTTTACACTCCCAGGTAAGGGTTATCCTATTGGAAGAAATAAGCTTTGTATATTGATCATACACCCATTTATTTTTCATTACAAATTTTCAATCTATATATCTTACCTTATCATTTGGAAGAATATCGTACTTATAAATTCCTATCGAATTGAGGTCCTCAAGCTATTTTAACAACTTGAGATGGACTTTCACATCTTCATTTACAGAGTTGAGTCTAAGTGCAGGTAAGGGTCATCCCTTCCCCAAGTTTGGGCTCTAGTTTTAGCCCCCTTGTAAGCTTAAAAAATTCCACAGACAAGTCTTCTCTAAGATAGCCATTACGCTTTCTCTTAATTCCAACATGTTTGACTGGCACACAAGCAGTAGATTACATGATCTCAAAAATAACTTGCATAAAGCATATTTCATCATTAACTTGTCAAAGCAGTTCAACTATCATCATAAGCTCATAACTCACGTTCTTCAAAAATAATAACGAGACTTTATAGTTATGAAAAGTACTTACAAAGATGTATTTGATCATACTATGATCTACCAATACATCATCTCATGGATCATTTCCTCATGAAAAGTATCAGGGTCTATATTCTCATATCTTGGGGGATTCTCATGTACATGGAAAAAAACATAATGTGGTGGTTCCTAGGGATAACCAAAACATCTCGTACCAAAATAATGCCTTCTTGGTACTACAACAACTATCTCGAGTGATACTATTTGTAACACTTTCCGATATACCCACAAGGTTTCAGATACATGCTCATCCCCAATGTTTAGTAACCAATCAGCAAAGGCGCTAAAACAAAAGGTATATCTTAACTATCCTTAGTTGTTCAGCCCATCGAATACTCCATAGTTCATAATGAAGAAGAGTGGTATACTCACAACATGTCTCCATATGTGACCCATTCCTTGGCCATACATCTCTCATGTACCATGAGTTAGGATGAGGTTGCAATACAATTGGGGGAATAAAGATCATCTTCATTATCTCAAATATAGCCTCATAGTATGAGAAATTATTTGACCCTAAGGCTACTTGATACATGCCTACATGGTTGTAACATAGATAGAGACATGAGTAGAGATAGACGTAGAAGTAGAGGAAGATGATACAACAACAAATCTATTCTTCTCTTACAAAGCTCCTATAGAGGCAGAGATAGAGTCTGAAGAGGACAATGATGACAGTGTAGAAGAAGATTATAAAAGCACATTGGAAGAATCTATCATACCCGAAGAGAATCTAAATGAGGAAGAAGTTCTAGAGGCTATGAAAGCCAAAGATCCCATGCTGTTAAATAGAATGACTATGGTGCCTTTTGGATTGGTAAATGGATCTTCTCATATGCAAAACTTTTACAATAAATGGATTAAGTAGAATAAGCCTTCCTTTAGCAGTGGCTCCTGTTGCCTGAAGTTACCATTTTCAAGAGAGGATGATGACGATGCACCATGTCAACAACCATTAGTCCTAGAGTCTAACTAGAACTTCAAAGGATCATGTTGTGTGACATTCCTAGAGGCATCCTTGTAAGATGAGTCCTCGAGTCAAGAGATAAATAACCCTCCCACAAGATCCAAAATAGCCCTAATCCCATTTTAGCATCCCAAGGAGCAAGTAAAGTCCTCATAGATAGAAGAAGTCGGTTTCAGTGGCGCATCAGAAGAGGAGACCGCTCCCTTGAAGAAGTCAAATCTCTACCCAGAAGTAGTCCATGAGACCTTCATCCGCGAGGTGGAAGGTGAAAAGCAATTAACTTTAGTGGATGAAAATGGTAATGAGCATCACTTAAATATGGGTTTTAGTCTTCCAGAAAAAGAGCTATCAGTCCTACATGACCTTCTGAAAGAGAACTTGGACGTATTTGCATGGTTCTGAAAGAGAGCTTGGACGTATCTGCATGGTAATGAGCGTCACTTAAAGATGGGTTTTAGTCTTCTAGAAGAAGAGTTGTCAGTCCTACATGAACTTCTGAAAGAGAACTTGGACGTATTTGCATGGTTCTATAAATATTTAAAGGGGATTGATCCCACAATGTGTCAACATCACATTGACCTAGAGCCTGAAATGCTGCCAACAAGCCTTGTGAGGCTCAGATAGAGGCACATGAATCCAAATTACTCCACCCTGGTGAAAGCTGAATTGTTGAAGCTCCTTGAAGATGAGTTTATTTATCCAATGGCCAGTAGTGAATGGGTTTCACCCATCGTGGTAGCACCCAATAAGAATGAAAATATGCAAACATGTGTAGGCTCCCAAAAGCTGAACTCCAAGACTAAGAAGGATCATTTCCTGATCCCTTTCATTTACCAACTGTTGGACACGATGGTAGGCCATGAGATTTATTCCCTCTTGGATAGATTCAATGGTGGATACAACTAAGTCCAAATCGTAGAAGAAGATCAATCCAAAACAACCTTCACAACATAATGAGGAACCTATGCTTATAGAGATTGATGCCATTTTTTGGCTCTGTAATGCTCTTGCTACCTTCCAACGAGTGATAATGGCTCCACTCCAAAACCATTTGCATGATTTCATTGAGGTATACCTAGATGACTTCTGTGTCTATAGCCTAATTCATGAGCATTAGGGACATCTAGAGTAGTGCTTTGATAGATGTCAAGAGTATGGAATCTCTCTCAACCCCAACAAATTCATATTCAAAGTCTCTTCAGGAGTTCTTTTGGGCCATATTGTCTCTATACAAGGGATAGCATTAGACCTTGCAAAGATTGAGAAGATTGCAGATTTAATAGCACCAACCAACCTCAAAAAATTAAGGGGATTATTTGGCCATATGGGCTATTATAGATGATTCATTGCCCACTTTGCAACAAAGGTGGCCCCCTTGCATAAGCTCCTGAGGAAAGATGCAAAATCATGGCTCTATAAGTTAATCATCACAATCATGGTCAAAGAATCCCCAAAGCCAATGCCCATCACCATGATTGTGATGATTGACTTATAGAGGTCCTCTGGGCATACAACAGAACCTCCCATAAGGCTACATGATAGATCCCTTTCCATCTGGTGTATGGCATGGAGGTCATCTTCCTTGTTGAACTTGAATTGCCCTCACTACAAATGCCTTCCTCCCTATCTCCATCCTCCCTCCTACCTCCATCTCCCCTCCTTCCTCCTTCATCTCCCCTCCCTCCTACCTTCACCCTCTCCTCCACCCCCTTCCTCTTCCCCCTCCTCATCACCTTATAGTAGCTCACCAAGCCGCATGCCCCCCATTGCCTATCTTCACCGTTGTCAAAGAGTTTACTGTTCATGATATAAATCATGGGATTCTTATGAACACAGAAGAGTTTCACTGGAAGTTATATGAGATATTTGCATACAAAATTCAGGCATTGTTATCCAATAACCACCTTAGTTATACAAGTTCTTTTGTATTTAGCATATAATTTTCACTTATATAATGTACATTTATAAAAAATAAGTCTATGGGAACCTAAAACTTGGACATCTGGAAGTAATTGACAGTCTGTAGGATAAATCACATTAATTCAGGTACAAAAATATGGTCAGAACCCAAGAATGATGCCAAAAATGGTCAAAAGTCCACTAGGTCCACATGGGACTAGAAGTAACTGACTTAAGTGACCAGCAAGTGACCTAGGCTGGTCAAAAAGTGACCAGGGACTGAGCAGAGAGCAGCCCGCATTTTTCAGCGCAAAATGCGGGCTGCACTGTCTGATGCAAACTGGAGAGAGATGGAGCTATGGTGCATGAAATGGAGCATGCAAACTGAAGATTAACAGGTCCAACTACTGAAGATGTAAACATGGTGAGAGCTCCACTTCTCTGCCTCTTTGGTCTAACGAAAATGCATGCTGAAACAGTCTATAAAAGAGGGAAATCTGAGAGAAGAGTATTCAGCCTACTCTTATGCATGACTTCTCTCATCTTGTTTACCTTATTCTTGGTCCAATGATGCCCGACTTGTACCCAAGTACTTGAGTGACTTTGGGGTAAGCAAAGGGTGAGGATATTGAAGAATTATGGACTATTATGGGTTGCAATAACCAGTCATAAATAGGGCAGCCCACTATTATGATCCATTTTTATGAGCAAACATGGGTTTTTTATGGTTGTAATGGAGGGAAATGACCTCTTTTCTTCAGGACATTGTTCATAGATGAACAAAAGTGCTTCTTCTTGAGTTTATGCACTCATTTTGAACTTGATTATGGGCTGGAATTTTCTGTTTTAAAACAGGGCTGAAGCTAAAATTATACTTTTTCAATTCATTTCATGTATCTTTGGCCCAAATCTTGGATGCATTTGAATCTATCAACAATATACTTGTTCCAAAGGGTTGAAATTCATCTATGTACATGAAATAAATGCCATTAGAGCTTGCATTTGACATTCATAAATGAATTGAGAATCTGAAAATATCCTTTATGATATGATGTATGTATCTTGAGACATTTGATGCAATCAAGATAGTCTTATTCCTTCAGTTCATGTATGCTAAGTACATAGTGAGAAGGCTTGAACTCTTCTTCCGTACTTAAATCATTTCTAAATCCCGGATCTTATTAAACCTCAATCCATTTTTCCTTTCCGAATCTTGAATCCTAGACTCTTCTTCTGCACTAAAAGCCCTGGTGGTAGACCTTCAACTCTTAACACAACGACAGTGGTGAACCCGACGTGAAGGTCCGCTGCGGAAGAAGAAGTCCAATGGGAGAATCATCAAGTTCGGGAGGAGATGCTTTGCAACAGTTGGTTCGTCTAATGCAAGAGAGCCAATAACAACAGCTGCAATTTCAGCAGCAGTTGCAATTGCAACAACAACGGAGACAAGAAGAAGAGCGGATTGATGCTGTTGCCATTAAGGCCTTAGAAGTAGTTGGGCATGAGCTCAAGCAATTTAATGGGAAAAATGTGTCCTCTTTTATCTGCCTCTACACTGACAATATAGTCTTTTTTGGAGCTCCTCAACATGCCTGGAGCCGTTACTTTGCCCGCCTGGCTGTACATGGTCTCCAGGACCGAATTCATGGTCTTTCCCAAAAAGATGCAGGATGGACTGTGTTCAAGAAGGCTCTTTGAGAAAAAAATTTCATTGAAGATTCTGGCCTTATGACAAAGAAAATCTTCACCGAATGGGTCGAAAGGCCCAATAAGGGACTAACTACTACTGCTTTTCATCGAGAATTTGAAAGCAAATTTGCCCAACTAGATCCCGATGACCAACAAGGTATGGAAAGTCAAAAGATTGAATTATTTTTAAAAGCTGCAGATTCTTCTCTTCAGGAGAAATTGATTGACCGACTTGAAGACCCTGACTCTGAGTCAGGATTGAAGACTGCTTGGAGTGATGTCAGTGAAGCAGTTAATATGATTGCTCGAAGAGAGCGATTGCACCTAAGATGGGGATCAACCCCTGTAACAATTGAATCTATGAAGGAGCTTGTTCCAGTTTCTCGACCTTCTGTCTCTATGGCCGAGTAATCAAGAAATTCTGCTGTTCCTTCTCCAAAGAAGGATGTCATGGACGAGTTAATTAAAAGCATGCGGGATCTCCATCTTAATTTAATAGAAATTAATTCTAAAGTACAAGAAAGGGCTCGGTCAACCGCCCAAAGACCTACACGAGAATGCTTCAAAAGACGTTGCATTTGGTGTGATAGCCTTCAGCATGACAAGAGGGAGTGTGGTGCATTCCGTGAACCTGAAGCACAAAAATTAGTCTTTTGGAAGGATGGAAAAATTCATGCAACCGAAACCGGGCTTCCTCTTGAGCCACACTTCGGCAACGGTGGCATGAAGAAAAGATTGGAGGATTTGGTAACAAGAACGGCCTATGCAGCTGTTGATGCTGCAACTTATGGGTTGCAAATTGAGCCAACTAATGAAATTGTTAAAACGTGTAAAACTAATGCAAAATCTAAAGTGTGGACGCAGGCCTTGGAACGCATGGAGCAAGGCAAGGCAAGTAAGGATGATTTAACCACTGCCAGCCAATGTATTCGAGGAAGAACCGGATGGTCCGAGCCTGTGGATTCATTTTCAGCTTTTGCCCGATTAGCTGAAATTAATAATCAAGAAGCCATGATAGAAGAAAAGAGAAGAAAAGAAGAAGATGTTGCCGGTCCTTCCTCTTCAGGACCGGCTAAACGCATAACAAGAAGCAAACCAGACCAATAGAAGGCTGCTAAAAATCCGCCACCACCAGAATTTGACATGGGAGAAGCCCCTCAAGCAAAGAAAACAGAAGGAAAAAGAAAAAGAAAACATCCCAGTTACAAGTTGCAGTCTGACATAGAGACCGCAAGGGATCTTAAACGAATCCTAGAAGAAAGGATTCTTGGAAGCAGAATTGAATTTACATTAGGTGAAATTCTCGGTATCGCAAAACGAGGATTTCATGATGTAATAATTGATGTAATTAAACGAAAAAGACAATATGTTGGTGAGGAAACTGAAGAATCTGTACATGCTTTTTTGCAAGTACTTCATGTGTATTTGCAGGATGAAGAGAAGCTGAAAACTCGAGGGATTCGACTGGAAGCAATCAAAGAATTGATTGCAGCCAAAGAAGAAGACATTTATGAAGCAGAAGCTGAAGAAGCCATAATGGTGGAAACTTCTCAATCTAAAGTGTAGCCCATGCATAAGAAAGAGACTCTTCTTCACAACATGCAAGAAGAAAGTGAAACTCACTTTATTCCAAGTAGTCACTATTCCCGTACCCATTGGGCAAGCGCGACTACTGAAACTGTTGTTAAAATTGGTGAGAAAGAAACTCCATGCATTGCCCTTATAGACCATGGTTCAGAAATTAATGTTATGTCAAGAAGTCTCTATGAGAATGGTGCATGGCCCATTGATGTGGACCCAGGGTGGCGCATGAAGGCAGCTAATAACTCTTCTGGCGATCTTTATGCAGCATGTCCTTATGTATAAGTTACTATTGGTAATGTAAAAGATGAATTTCATTTCTTTGTTCAAGATTCCTGCAGTTATCCAATCATTCTTGGACAACCATTTATTTTCGAGTCTCGTTTAAAGACAAAGGCTCTTGATGATGGTTCATCATATGCTCGGATAAGAAGCAAGGATAATGATAAAGCTGTTCAATTCCTAACTGTCTGTGTTAATCACCATCGGAATAGGGATCGATTGAGACATCATCCTGTTCCTCCTAATGCCCGAGAATTTAAGGGTTTTCGGGTAGCGCTGCTATAAGTGGAGGCTATGGCAGTGCATCATGTCACAAAAAATTGCCTCCACATATGAAGGAGGCAAGGCCAAAAGCTGATTTGCAGGTTTTTTCAGCCAATGGAGTGGGCTGTTATAAACAGTTTTCAGCCATGAACAGGCTGAAAGAAAGTATTTGAGTCATATGGAGCAAGAGCTGAAGCAAATTGATGTTTTACCTAAAGATGAAGAAATTTCAGGACTATTTTATGGGCTGAATTATAATGATACAATGGCTGAAATTTATACAGCCATTCATGCAGAAAATCAAGCTGAAAATCAGTCCATACATGTATGTACATTGGATATGTATGACATAATTCAAGAATTTGTAGATTATGAAGCTTTTGGAAAGCCAAACAAAGATGAAGCAAGAGTAGAAACAAAGTATAAAACAATTGATAAGAAGGTCAAGCCGGTAGCTACTCCTCTACCACCTGAAAGCGAAGGACTGGCAGAAAGGGCTTCCAAACAACCAAGCCTTCGTGATCCTAAAGATATTGGTCACCAATTTACAGCAGAAAGTCTACAAAAGCTGAAAATTGGTGAAAACTCTTCATGCAGATGTTAAAGAACCATGGTAAAACTTTTTCATTTCAGCCACATGAAATTGGCTGTGTGGATCCAAGCATTGTGGCACCAATGGTAATTTTTACAGTCCCACATGTGCCTTGGAATCTTAAACCAATTCTGGTTCCAAGGGCTCATTTGCCTAAATTATTGGAGCTTTTAAATGAAAAGATAAAGATACGAATATTGGAGCCATCTTCAGCTCCATATTCCAACCGATGGTTTACCGTACCTAAGAAGAATGGATCTTTACGATTCATTCAAGATCTGCAACCCGTCAATAAATTCATTATAAGAAATGTTGGATCAGGACCAATTGTGGATGGAGGAAGGGCAATCTATTCCATGGGAGACTTATATTTAGGCTATGACCAATTTCAGCTTGCTTTGGAAAGCCGTGACATTACCACAATGAAGATGCCTCTTGGCCTAGTCCGCATGTGTACTCTACCTCAAGGGGCTACGAATTCAGTAGCTCACAAGATGAATGCTATGCATAAAGTATTGAGGGATTATATTCCTCAATTGACTCTTCCTTTTCTTGATGATGTTCCAATCAAAGGATGTGAAGTTCATGAGAAAAATGAAGAACTCAATGAACTTGGATGTCGAAAGTTTGTTTTTTATCATATTAATGATTGTGCTCAAATCCTGTCTAAATTAGAAGAAGTTCATCTTACTCTTTCAGGAGCTAAATCTGTTTTTGGAGTTGAAGAAGTCCTTGTGGTCGGACATATGTGTGGTCCATATGGCCGAAAGCCTTCTCCATCTAAAATAAATTCAATCAGCAAAATGCAAGAAGAATGTACAAATGTTTCAGAAGTGAGAAGATTTCTTGGTGCATGTGTCTTCTACCTTATTTTGGATACCACATTTTGCCCATGTCACTGAAAATCTTTATCAGCTTCTAAGAAAAGGCCAAAGGTTTCTATGGACAAAAGAACACACTCAGGCTATTCAGAAACTCAAGAAAATGCTGACTTCAGCTCCCACTTTAAAGAGGGCTAACTACTCTAATGGACAGCCCATTATACTCATAGTGGACACAAGTCCTATTGGAATAGGATGGGCAGTTGGTCAAGACGACCCTGAAGGCAATAGATATGTAATCCGCTTTGGAGTGAAGGTTCTTAATGAACGACAAAGAAGGTATGCTCAAATTAAAAGAGAGCTTTGGGGAGTAGTAATTACATTAAAATGTGACAAGGAATACTTCATGGGCGCACATGTTATAGTTGAGACAGATTGCCTTCCACTCTTGGGCATGATAGCCAACTGTTCCACTCGACCTCCCCTAATGCCTTGTGTGAGCGCTTCACAAAGCATGTATTTTATGTATATTTCATCTTCATGCTCAATAATAGCCCAATTTACAAAAATATATCAAGCTTTTAGCTTTTGAGTTTGCTTTTACAAAAATAGAAATAAAGCTAATGGACGGTGCCCAAAGAGTCTGGCACGCCCAATACAATGTCCAAATAGAAATAACATATCCGTGCGCATAGGCGCATACAAAATAATAATAAATAATCGATGCCTCAATAGACATGACAAAATATAGGCGTGGCGCCTATCAAAATATAATCCATAGATCGAATACTCGCTAAACTCCAATGCTTTCCTCCGCCACTGCTGCTATCTCTACACATCAACTGAAGCATTCACAATCGTTAGTAAAATAATACAATTAAACCGACAAAAGTGAATACCTAGCAGTCTTCAGCTACATAAATAAATCAACTGGTTAGAAATAAATCATAACCTTAATTTATTACGAGTGCACACTCTAAACTCATAAACGTTTATTAATTTAATATGTATTTTGCGAAATCGCCCGCTATGGAATCACCCACGTACACACTAAATTAATGAAACGCCCGAAAAGGACAGGCGTCCCCATCAACTTCTCGCACAAAGAATCCACTTTGTGTATGAGCCCCGGTCATCAAAGTTTACGGAATCCACCGTAAAACCTCACGGAATCCACCGTGGCACGGAACCCACCGTGAAATATGCCTCCTGGCATCATACCCCCGGGGTGGGATAGCAATTGACCTCAATTGCTATTAGCTCAATGTGGAGCTAACAGAGTGGGGAAAGCATTTAAGTCTCTAGCGCGCATCCATTGTGCTTCTTCTACAGGATGGTTCTTAAATTTAACTAGATATCTAGAATACCTTCGGCCAGTTCTAGTGGTCATAAAGTCAGTGTCTATAATAGCTTCTGGTTCAAGTATTTTAGTCTCTTCCTCTAATAAAGGTGGGTTTTCATAAACACGGTGTACAGGTAATTGGCCTCTAAATGGTCTCAATAAACTAATCTGAAATGTATTGTGAATTTTCCAATGAGATGGTAATTCTAACTTGAATGCATTGTCATTAATTTTATGAATGATTCTAAATGGTCCATAGAATCTAGGAGCTAATTTGACAACTGGATGTCTATCTACACTTTGCAGTCTATGTTTTTCTATTCTCAGCCAAACATAATCATCAACTTTGAAATTCATGGCCTGTCTTTTCTTGTTGGCTTGTTTAGTATATGATTGCTGGGCTTTAGCAATCATATCTTTAACCTCATCAAAAATACTGTTATGCATACTAGCAATATCATCAGCACTTTGAATTCTATTAGACAAAGATGCAACAGGTGTAGATAATCTATATCCATAAATGACTTCAAACGGTGCTTTCTTTGTAGATGTGTGCGGTGTATTGTTATATGCAAACTGTAATAAATGCAAATGAGTGTCCCATGTCTGAGGTTTAGAGATAGTATATGCACGTAAAAGATCTAGAATGGTGCTATTTGTGGCTTCTGTTTGTCCATTAGTTTCTGGATGAAATGCAGATGAGAAATCAATCTTTGTGCCTAGGTTAGCAAACAGAGTAATCCAAAAGTTGTTACAAAATCTAGAATCACGATAATAATTTTTGGCAATCCATGGTTAGTAAAAACAGTTTTCAAAAATAATTGTGCTGCTTGTGATGCTGTTAAAGTTTTCTTACATGATATGAAATATGCTTGTTTACTAAATCTATCTACAACTGTCCAAATCATATCATGGTTAGATTTAGTATTTGGTAAACCAGTAATGAAATCCATAGAAATTTGTTCCCAAGGTTTAGATGGAATAGACAAAGGCATAAGTAATCCATACTGTTTACCATGATGTCTCACTCTTTGACAAATCAAACATTCAGAAACAAAGTTAGATACATCAGCATCCATATACGGCCAATAAAATTTTTTAGTTAACATACGTAAGGTAGATATGATACCTCTATGACCTTGATATGGGGGACAATGAATTTCATTCAAAACAAAAGATCTGAATGGAATTGTAACATACAGTCTCTTTTCATAAAACATAAATCCATCATTATATGACAATGAATCAACAGGAATGAAATTATTTTGAACTAATTTATTCCAATCAGTATGAAAAGTAATATCCTGGTGATATGTATCTTTCATAGCAATCAAAGAATCAAAAGATATGACAGAAATATTATGAATTGCAGGTCTTCTACTCAATGTATCAGCCACTACATTTTCTTTTCCAGGTTGGTATTGAATGATAGGATGAAAACTTTGAACAAAGGAAGCCCATTTGATATGACGGTCAGAGATTTGAGGTTGGCTAAGTAAATGTCTAATACTTTGCTGATCGGTCTTTATCATAAATTCTGAACCCATTAAGTAGTGTTTCCACTGTCTTAATGCTTGTACAACTGCTAATAGTTCTTTGTCATATGTGGAATATTTCAGCTTAGAGGGTTTCAGCTTACAACTAGAATAGGCTATAGGATGATTGTTTTGCATAAGTACGGCTCCTATTCCTGATCCACTAGCATCGATCACTACTAGAAAGAATGGTCTATTAAAGTCAGGCAACTGTAGAACAGGGGCATGGGTTAATGCATGTTTCAGTAAGTCAAAGGATTTCTGTTGATTTTCGGTCCATTGATAAACAATTCCTTTCTTGAGAAGTTTGGTTAATGGTAAAGCAAGTAATGAAAAATTACGTACAAACTTTCTATAGAAACTAGCAAGACCAAGGAATGAGCGTAATTTATGCACGTTTTTAGGAACAGGCCAATTCAGTATTGCATCAATTTCTTAGGATTAACTTTAATTCCATCAGATGATACAATATGACCTAAATACTCAATTTCTGTCTTAAAGAATTCACTCTTTTCAAGATTTACATATAGTTGATTTTCTTTCAATAACTGAAAAACCAATGACAAATGCTCATAATGTTCTTTCTCATTTTGACTAAACACCAAAATATCATCAAAGAAAACAATTACACAATACTGATATTTCAAAAAGATACGGTTCATCATTCTACTAAAGGTAGCAGGTGCATTAGTCAATCCAAATGGCATGACTAAAAATTCGTAATGACCAAACTGTGTTCTAAATGCAGTCTTGAATATGTCAGATTTATCTAGTCTCACCTGACGATAACCAGACTTAAGGTCAATTTTACTAAATATAGTAGATCCTTGCAATTTGTCCATAAGGTCATCAACTCTAGGAATAGGATACCTATTCTTTACAGTGATCTTATTTAAAGCTCGATAGTCAATGCACATATGATAGGTATTATTCTTTTTCTTGACTAACAGAACAGGTGCACCGAATGGAGAACTGCTAGGTCGAATCAAACCTCTATTTAGTAATTCCTCAACTTGACTCTGGATTTCTTTTTGCTCTATCTGGTTATGCCTATATGGTGCTTTGCAAGGTGGTTGTGTGCCAGGGATCAAATCTATCTTATGGTCTTCTGGACGTGAAGGAGGTAAACCAGGTGGTAGGTCTTCTGCAAAACAGTCCTTAAAATATGCAAGAAATTCTTTATGCCTAGGGTGCATATGATTTTCCTTTACTTGCAATTCATTCACCCAAATGAGATAGGATTTACTACTCTTGCGTAATGCACGTTTAGCTTGAGTATGCGAAAGCAGTGGAAAAACATTAGATGCATGCATACCATATAATATAATAGATTTTCCTTGAAAATTAATATTCATTGTGTGTGTGGAATAATCTATATCTGGGTTATGCTGGTGTCGCCAAGGCATACCTAAAATAATGTCACTCGACTGTAATGGAACAACTAAGAAATTTCTTCTTTCAGTGTATGAACCAATTTGAATCTCTAAGTCTTGCACTTCCTGTGTACCATTATACCTAGTGCCTAAAAATGCAGCTTTGATGCAATAATGCATAGGTACAGTCTGTAATTTCAATTCTTTTACCAATTTTGCTGAAATAAAATCATGAGTACTACCGTCATCATGCAAAATAGTCTTTTCCTTTCCATGCACCAAACATTTCATAGTCAATAAAGAATGTGGAGTAGGCATACCTGGTAAAGTATCGGAAGTAGTAGTAGTGTCATCCTCATCTTCAGTGAAATCAGGCATATCTTCATGTTCGTCTTCGTCCATGGCTCCAAGGTAGTTGATATGAGCTGGTGGCTTCTTTGAATGACAATTTGCTGCTAAATGTCCAGGCTGGTGGCATTTATAGCATACTATTGGCTTGGCTTTGGTTATATTCTTTGCAATGGCGGGAAGTCTAGGTACATTTGGATTTGGCTGTGGAATAGGCTTAGGGTTTTGATTGATATTGGATGGTAATGCAGGTGGTTTTGCCCAATTCTTGCGGAAAGTTGATGAAGAGAAACGACCTGGATTAAATCTTCTAAAATTGGAATTGAATTGTTTAGATCCATAATTAGCATTGGCTTGGAATTGCTGTGGTCGTCTGTCTCTACCACGTAGCTTATCTTCAGTGTCGTGAGCTAGTGAAATGGCGTCTTCAAGAGTAGCAGGCTTGAACATGTTAACTTCAACGTAGTAATGCCCAAGGAGTCCAGACATATGCTTGCGCTTATGTGTCGCCTCTGGTACGTCTTCAAGCATGCGTAGCTGGAGGAGTGCATTCCAAAAACGCTCTGTATACTGAGGAATAGGCTCACGATCCCGTTGCTGGAGAAGATCCCATTGCTTGATAGCTTTCTCATGAAATTGCGGTGGAAGGAAATTCTGCATGAACTTCTTCTTGAAATCTTCCCAAGTAGCAGGACAATCTATGCTCTTGCGTACTACAGTCCACCAAAGTGATGCTCTGTCTACCAAATGATTAGTAACACACTTGATTTTATCTTTTTCTGCATAGGTTTCCTCATGGAAATAGTCATCAAACTGACTAATGAATGCTAGAACAGTCTTTCCTTCTCGTATGCCATTGAAAGTACGGAATTTGAAACTTCGTTTACTTATCTTTGATTCCTTGTGAATGGTTTGAGCTTCAAGAGTGGCGTCGATGGTATGTTGAATCAGATCTTCAGCTTGAGGTTCTTCTTTGTCGGTAGACGCTCTTTGTAATTTTGCCAATTGCGCTTGCAATGCTTGCCTAGCCCTTCGTTCTTCTTCCAATTGCATCATGATTAAGTCCAGCTTTTGCTCCATCGTAGGCTCAGGTAAGTCTTCTTCAGCCATAAGATCATCCATATGTGGTTCCGTCATCCTGTAAAACTCAAAAGACCTTTCTCAATCAAAATCAGGTTAGTTACAAGGCTTATGTGTTTTTGGGTATTTATTTCTCAATCTTCAAAAAATCAAATTTTCCTTCTTCCTATGCTGAAAATGCTTTAGCAAACCTGCGTATGGGTAGAATACCTTCCAATGAACAACTTTGCAGTTCGGAGTTTCTGCGCAGGAACAGGCCTTCTAGGAGTTTTGAGCACAAGTCAGTTCTGACTCCAGTTGACTAGTCTGACTTGCAGAGTTGCAGACTTAGGTGACTTGCAGAGTTGCAGGCTTGCAGAACTTAGCCGACTTAGTGAACTTGCAGAACTTGATCACAGATGACTTGCAGAACTTGATCTCTGAGGTGTGGGACCTGGAGTTGTTGACCAGAGGTGACTTGTCTTACTTGATTAAAGCTTAATGGATTAAGCTTAATTGCTTAAGCTTTGAAGGGGGGATTACTTCAGAAAAAATGGCGCAGTCGTGGGGGGGGTGTTTTTTTCGCCGCCCGAAAAATTCGGAAGCCCCTCTGATACCTCAATGATGATTTTGGAGATTATGAGCTCCCGGAAGGTCCCCAAGAACAATGAAGTCTACTTTTTGCACAAGTTACAAGGTAAAAAGCATGAACGACAAGAGCAAGAGACCAATTGGGTGCAATCTCCCCCATGCCTTGTGTGAGCGCTTCACAAAGCATGTATTTTATGTATATTTCATCTTCATGCTCAATAATAGCCCAATTTACAAAAATATATCAAGCTTTTAGCTTTTGAGTTTGCTTTTACAAAAATAGAAATAAAGCTAATGGACGGTGCCCAAAGAGTCTGGCACGCCTAATACAATGTCCAAATAGAAATAACATATCCATGCGCATAGGCGCATACAAAATAATAATAAATAATCGATGCCTCAATAGACATGACAAAATATAGGCGTGGCGCCTATCAAAATATAATCCATAGATCGAATACTCGCTAAACTCCAATGCTTTCCTCCGCCACTGCTGCTATCTCTACACATCAACTGAAGCATTCACAATCGTTAGTAAAATAATACAATTAAACCGACAAAAGTGAATACCTAGCAGTCTTCAGCTACATAAATAAATCAACTGGTTAGAAATAAATCCTAACTTTAATTTATTACGAGTGCGCACTCTAAACTCATAAACGTTTATTAATTTAATATGTATTTTGCGGAATCACCCGCTATGGAATCACCCACATACACACTAAATTAATGAAACGCCCGAAAAGGACAGGCATCCCCATCAACTTCTCGCACAAAGAATCCACTTTGTGTATGAGCCCCGGTCATCAAAGTTTACGGAATCCACCGTAAAACCTCACGAAATCCACCGTGGCACGGAACCCACCGTGAAATATGCCTCCTGGCATCAATTACAGCAAAAACAACAGGTTCAGCTGTTAAAAAAACTTTTACATCAGCAAGGAAGGATGAATCAACCAAAGAAGGACAATGGACAACTAGTAAACAGCATATTCCATGTTTTGTTACGGTTTGTTCACACTTTAAAGAAGAATATTATGCAGATGATTGGCTAAAAATTGGCCAATTTTTTAGCACTATGACAAAGAAAGAAGAATGGACTAATGAAGAGTTTAAGAGAATTAAGTGAAAAGTCTATGGTTTTTTTCTTAAAGATGGCTACCTTTGGAGGCATGCAAAAAAGAAAGGAAGGACGCCTGTTCGTGTCTTAGGTGACAAAAAGACACAAAGACAGGTCATGTAAGAATTCCATGAAAGCCTATTGGCTGGTCATAGAGGCATATGGGGTACTTTTGCCAAAATAAAAGAGAAATTTTGGTGGCAAAACATGTATAAAGACATTGAGCATTGTGTTGAGTCTTGTCATGTTTGTCAAATGTATTCTATGGTAAAGCATAGAGATGGGCTTCAGCCTACCTATCCTTTATCCATTCACTATAGATGGGTTATTGATTTAGCAACCATGCCTACAGGAATTTGGAACATGAGATATCTAGTACTTGCTAGAGAAGATCTCACAAATCAAGTGGAAGGAAAGGCCTTGACAACAAAATCCACTCATGCTGTTTGTAGATTTTTACTTGAAGAAGTATTTTGCAGGTATGGATGTGTTGCTAAAGTAACTGCTGATAGAGGAGAATTGGATGCCGATGAGGCTCACCATTTCTTTGCTCAATTGGGAATTAAGCTATCTCTTACTTTAGCCTACATTCCTGAAGGTAATGGTAAGAGTGAAAGAGGTCATCAACCAATTCTTAAAGCTTTAGCAAAATCATGCAAAGGAATGTTGAGGGAATGGCCTAAAATGCTACCATTCGCATTATGGGCTGATAGAACAACCCATAGTGCAGTGATAGGATATATGCCAGCTGAACTCATGTATGGATAGCCACCTATTATGCCTATTGAGGAATCCATTGTCACATGGAGTATCTTGCCTTGGGATGAAGGCATGAACAGGGAAGAATTGCTGTCTTTACGCATAAGGCAACTTGAAAGAAGACCAAAAGATATTAAAATTGCCATTGAAAGGCTAAAAACAGCAAGATTAAAGAATAAGAAGAGGTTTGACAAGCTCCATCAACTCTGTCCAAGAGCTATTCAAGAGAATGACTGGGTTCTTGTTTATGATAGCAGCTTGGACAATCAACATAGTGCTCATAGGAAGTTAGCCAAACGATGGTTTGGACCATATGTTGTAAAAGTAGTACATCATAATGCTACTTACTCTTTGGCTGAAATGGATGGGACCATGATAAAGACTTCAATAGCTGGGAAACGAATCAAACTCTTCAAACGAAGAGAACCTTCAACTTATGAACTTGATGACTTAGATATAAGCCCTCTACTTGAAGACATGCAGGAAGAAAAAGACTTAGGGAATGAAGATGAAGAAGAAGACCCTCCTTGACCTGTAATCTTATGAGATGGCACATGCTGAAGGATGTGCAGGTTAGGAGGGGGTGAATGTCAAAGAATTTACTGTTCATGATATAAATCATGGGATTCTTATGAACACAGAAGAGTTTCACTGGAAGTTATATGAGACATTTGCATATAAAATTCAGGCATTGTTATCCAATAACCACCTAGTTATACAAATTCTTTTGTATTTAGCATATCATTTTCACTTATACCATGTACATTTATGAAAAATAAGTCTATGGAAACCTACAACTTGGACATCTGGAAGTACTTGATAGTCTGGAGGATAAATCACATTAATTCAGGTACAAAAATATGGTCAGAACCCAAGAATGATGCCAAAAACTGTCAAAAGTCCACTAGGTCCACATGGGGCTAGAGGTAACTGACTTAACTGACCAGCAAGTGACCTAGGCTGGTCAAAAAGTGACCAGGGATTGAGC
Organism: Lygodium microphyllum; assembly: GCF_053477565.2. NCBI lineage: Eukaryota > Viridiplantae > Streptophyta > Polypodiopsida > Schizaeales > Lygodiaceae > Lygodium > Lygodium microphyllum. The sequence goes on along the minus strand of NC_141137.1, from coordinate 140,215,590 downwards.
AGAGAGCAGCCCGGGTTTTTTGGCGCAAAATGCGGGCTACACTGTCTGAGGCAAACTGGAGAGAGCTCGAGCTATGGTGCATGAAATGGAGCATGCAAACTGAAGATTAACAGGTCCAACTACTGAAGATGTAAACATGGTGAGAGCTCCACTTCTCTACCTCTTTGGTCTGACGAAAATGCATGCTGAAACAGTCTGTAAAAGAGGGAAATCTGAGAGAAGAGTATTCAGCCTACTCTTATGCACAACTTCTCTCATCTTGTTTACCTTATTCTTGGTCCAATGAAGCCCGACTTGTACCCAAGTACTTGAGTGACTTTGGGGTAAGCAAAGGGTGAGGATATTGAAGAATTATGGACTGTTATGGGCTGCAATAACCAGTCATAAATAGGGCAGCCCACTGTTATGATCCATTTTTATGAGCAAACATGGGTTTTTTATGGTTGTAATGGAGGGAAATGACCTCTTTTCTTCAGGACATTGTTCATAGATGATCAAAAGTGCTTCTTCTTGAGTTTATGCACTCATTTTGAACTTGATTATGGGCTGGAATTTTCTGTTTTAAAACAGGGCTGAAGCTAAAATTATACTTTTTCAATTCATTTCATGTATCTTTGGCCCAAATCTTGGATGCATTTGAATCTATCAACAATATACTTGTTCCAAAGGGTTGAAATTCATCTATGTACATGAAATAAATGCCATTAGAGCTTGCATTTGACATTCATAAATGAATTGAGAATCTGAAAATATCCTTTATGATATGATGTATGTATCCTGAGGCATTTGATGTAATCAAGATAGTCTTATTCCTTCACTTCATGTATGCTAAGTACATAGTGAGAAGGCTTGAACTCTTCTTCCGTACTTAAATAATTTCTAAATCCCGGATCTTATTAAACCTCAATCCATTTTTCCTTTCCGAATCTTGAATCCTAAACTCTTCTTTTGCACTAAAAGCCCCGGTGGTAGACCTTCAACTCTTAACGCAACGACACCATCATGCCGCTTGGACTCTCTGCACTGCCCCATCCCCTGTTACCGATGCTATTGCCGGGCCCATGTGACTGCCACCTGTTCCCCCTCCCATCACAGTTGTCTCCCTCCAATCCACCGCCCTCCCCTCCCCACCCCTACCTAGCCATCACCCCACCCACACCTGGTCTCCCTCCCCTCCCCTCACCTACCCTACCCCACCTTCCTCCCCCCACCCTTCCTACCCCCTATTGCCGAACCCATCCCTGCTCCCATAACCCTTCCCTACCTCCATCCCTCTCGCCCACCTATCTCATTATCCCCTCCCCATATTTCCCCCTCCCCCCCCCCCCCCCCACAAAAAAAACCTTAATCCTATCCCCCCAAAAAACCTTACCCCCCTCAAAACCTTAATCCCGCTCCCCCCCAAACTCTTAATCCCACCCTCTACATTAACCCCCTTAAAACCTTACCCCCCCAAATTTTAATTTTTACTGTCCCCCCATTATTATACTTCTTCACCATGCAAACCCCTCTCCCTCATACTAGCATTCATGTGCCGACTACCTCATGCCCGTTTTCACGTTGTGTGGGTTTGTGTTGCTCATTTCTACGTATTTTTGTTAGTAGTTGTTCACATGCGAGGACGTGTGTGCTGTCTTCACAGTGCGGTGGTCATGAGCTTGCAGTTGTTCACATGCAGTCAAAACACAATCTGTACCTGGGTACCCTATTCTCGATATTTTTAAATTTTATAAAAACCCTAAACACATTAAAAATTTTCCAAAAAGCATTAATAATTTAAAACAAATGATAAAATGTATTTAAAATAGCAAAAAATCTAAACTTTTTAAAAATTATGGTCATGCATATCAACTAAAAAATCTAAATTAAAAAATAAATGGAAAGTAAAAAATCATAAGAACCTAAATATTTCATTAAAATTTCAAAAAAATAGTAAAAATTTACCTAAAAATGTAAAAAAATCCACTAAATTTCCATGATCAATTTTCAATATTTGTCTTGTTGATTGAATATCATATATATATACCTAAACTCAACATATGCAAACACATCCAAATAATCTTTAAAAAAACCAAAATAAATTTAAAAAGTACACATGGTGTTTTTGTATTTTTGCTTATTGCAAAAACAATTTTAGCTAGCCAAAGTATATTTTGGATTCAATCATGATTGTGCTTCTTTCTCCTTCTATCAATTGATTTTTGTGTATACTCATATTCATTTGCATTCATACCTCCCTCTAGGCACCCCGTTTCTCTTCTTATTTCCTTTTTTGCACCAAACATCACAATTAATTTTTAAAATAAACCAATTGACCAAATTTTCTATGCATATTCACATTAAATACACATTTTAATTAGTTAAAATAAACTAAATTTTCACTTAGCATGTGCTTCATGTGCCAAATACACATTTTTAAATTATAATAAAATGAACCCTCTGTCATAAGTGTATGTACTGACAAAAAAAGCTAGATACACATTTATTTGTAAAAAAATGAACGTGCATTTACAGACCTTGAGTCAGGACGACATAGTTTGGGGATGTTAACAAGCATCGTAAAACTTAATAAGATTTTTAATGGATAAAATGAACCGTTGTTTTCTTATTAAGATATACCACCTAATAAAAGTTCACTCCTTGTTTTCTTATTAATATTTATCACCTAATAAAAGTTCACTCTTTTTTAATTAATTTGTAAAATGAACATTCAATTAAAATTTCCCTTTCCCCTCACATTGCACCATTCTCTTTTTCAATGAAGTGCTCCAACCAATCATAAACAGGGCAACCCACTATTCTTGTCCATTTTTATGAGCAAACAAGAGATTTATGTGGTTGTAATAGAAGAAAATGACCTCTTTTCATCAGGACTTTACTCATTAATGATTAGAGGAGTTTATTCATGAGTTTATGCACTCTTTTTGAGCTTGATTATGGGCTGGAATTTTCTGTTTTAAAACAGGGCTGAAGTAAAGATTATGCTTCTTCAATGCATTTCATGTACCATTGGCCCAAATCTTGAATGTATTTGAAGTCTACCAACATAATACTTGTTCCCTAGAGTTGAAATCCATCTATGTACTTGAAATAAAAGCCATTAGAGCTTGCATTTGATATTCATATTTGGATTAAGAATCTAAGTATATCCTTTATGTTATGGATTATGTATCCAAAGGCATTTGATGTAATCAAGATAGAGTTATTTATTCCATTCATGTAGGCTAAATACATAGAAAAACAAGTTTGAGTTCTTCTTCCACATCTAAATCATTTCTTAAACCCGGATCTTGTCAAACTCCAATCTTTTTCCCTTTCCTGAACTTTGAATCCCGTACTCCTCTTCTGCACTAAGCCCCGGTGGTAGACCTTCAACCCTTAACACGATGACAACGTTGCTATTAGTGTCACATTTCACATTGCAAAGCGTCACTATTTGTGTCACAAATAGCGATGCACATAGCAACAATGATAGCGACAGTTCTAAGGCATCGCTAAAACCGACGTGTTTAGCGACCATGGGGGCAATTTTTTTGGTGAACATTTTCATTGCTTTGAATGTTAGTATGAGGCCTGTATCTTGTAATGGTAGTTTCCATTCTTCTCCTCTTAGATGCCATTGCTTGATGAAGATGATGGACTTCGTGTACCATTTTGTTAGCTTTGACGAACTTGAAAGATGATCAATGGAAAGTCAAGATAGTAATTAGGCGAGTGGAATATGGTCCTTAGGGATTGTGAAAAATCTACTAAGGATGTAGAATGGAGTAGAGTCTTAGGTGGAAAAAGAGAAGTTATTGAGGGTTGGAGCTCATAGGGAAAAATAAGGATTCCTTGTTAATATTTCTCTCTCCTTCTCCACTAACTCTCTCTCTCTCTCTCTCTCTCTCTCTCCCACTCAAATAGAGAAATTCCAATGGTCTAATAATTAAGACTTTATATAGCCCTTAAGGGGGTACATTTCCCCACTCCACTTTCATTATCATCTAATTCTCTCTCTCTCCCTCTCTTGTTTATATCAAGCCATCCCCATATATGGTTGCATGGTGGGGAGGAGGTTGATGTGTGGTGAATCAGGGAAGTGACATTTTTTCAAACTGGTGAAGTGGGGAGACTTGTTTATGGTAGAAACAATTGCATAAATGTTAACGATACCAATCTGGGATTAATCATGGAGTGCACAAAATGATTTGATACATAATTACATAGGATTATAATAGACAATAAACTTTATAGCTACAGAGATAAGGAAAAAAATATACACGCTCAACAATTACTCATTACCTTGCATTGCATACATTAGTTACATCTTATAGAGGAGTTGAGGCCTCACTTATGTAGCCTCAAAAATTCCATGTGTGTATCTCCATGTGACACACTATTACTCACACTTTATATGTGTGCACCTATGTGGCACACGTTTCTCCACACCTCGCATCCATATCCTCAAACGATATAATGCCTAGCATATAGAGTGCTTTCACACTCACACACACACCCACAACACCAAGCTTACACTCTCAACACCCCCTCTTAAGTAAGGTGTCTTGTTAACATTCTTACACTAACCCAATGTCGCATTGCACAACTACAATCATTACTTCTCAACACTCTCCATCAATGCTATATTGGAGTGATAGACTTCTTGAGATTGTTGTTATGTTTTATTGCTGCCTTGCTCTTAGAACAATACCCTTCTTGTCTTAATACACCTATTTTGCAATTGTTGATTTTTATGTTTGACATGCAAAGACAGCTTTCTTAATTAACCATTAACATTGGTTTCTTCGCATAATTTATTATAAAAAACATAGAGACAATGTCAAACAATCCTTTGAAAGTAGTTGCAAAATAATATATTTTTATCATGCATCTTCTCCACGATGCAATCTCAACTCGGCATTTTGTCGCTTCATTCGATATGACTTATGCCCAATCTCAGGCACACGTCGACCAATCTGCCCTTATCTAGCATGAAGGCCTTCCAAGAAGTCTAGGGGTTAGGCCTTGATAGACTCATGGGATTTATGTCCAAAGTCCCCCCTTATAGCTTTGTAGGCTCTTAGCCTAACATCCTCCCTATGGAGAGACCTCTTACATCTAGGGTCAATCCTAACCTCCAGCATGATAAAATAGCCCCTTGATGAAGGGCTCTCACTACTAACCTTGGGGAACGTTTGATGCATAATATGATTTCCACCCATGAGGGCACAAGAACTTTATATAAATACATAATCAAGTAATTATCTTATCACTATTAACTAGGAAAACATTCATTTTTCATAGCATCAGTCCAAACAACCATTTTGAATATATCTACTAAATCAGCCAGCCTATTTTGGGTAAGAAAACAATCTCTCTCCAATTACACAAATCTAGGTTACTAAGATTCTCTACAACATGGTGAATTTAAGTATTACTCAACAAGGTGAGTTGCTACTTGACAAGAAAATTCCATGCATAACTCTTTATGTCTCAATCCCACAAATAATCCCTTATTTCTATACAATAGGACAATGGTCTAGATATTGAAGCTATGATTTATGAGATAAGAGATTCTAAGACTAGTAGCATATGACAATCATAATTCTCAAATAGACTTACAACCAGCAAAAAACAAAGGAATATAGGGAGGCATCTGTTGTCCTTGCAAGCCAAGGTCCTAAAAATTGTTCTCACTTGATGGATTAGTAAGGCCAAAAACTACCCTTTACCTTCATCTCTTTTCCAAAATGCTCCCATGTATCTTGAGCTGCTTCGAGAGCTTCCAGTAGTTGTATGAGGTACATGTATTTTTTCCTTCAAGTTTCCTTTACTCCTATGATGATAGGGGATAATGACATTAATGATATCTCTCTTTTCCCCTAATTTTTCCTTTCTCTTTCTCTATTCTCTCCCTATTACTACCCCCGAGGAGTTTACTATATATATACCCTCTATATCACGTGCATTCAAGGCTTATTTATAAATATCCTTATATGTGAATTTTTCCTTAATAAAACATACGTCTTTTATATTCAATCTGTAATAAGTAACCCCTTTATATGGCACCCTTTTATATGTATAAAAATAGTATTTTAAAAATCTTTTATATTGAACCCATGTGAGATATATATATATATATATATATATATATGTATGTATGTATGTATGACTAACCTCCATTATAGAGTAGGACACGTTCCTAAGAGCGAATTATTTTTCATTTTGGATGTAAGGTTGATGGGGACACCTATCCTTTTCAGGCATGAGACTTGTAGGTTTGAAAACAAGTGAAGTCATTTGTAGGTGATTCCATAATATTCATAGTGCTAATGTCGACGTGATTTGATTATTTAATTGAAATTTAGTGATTATTTTATTCATTACTGCTAGCCACATTTACTCAATTAATTATTTTTCACATGATTTTTTGAATATTTGGCAACATAGTTGATGTGTAGAGCAAGATGAATTGGATACATGTGGCAAGTGCAATTTATTCCATAGAATTCTTCATTGAATTATTTAAATAGAAGAACTATCATTTATTCTAAGGGTGTGCACATCCTCTTTGTAAATATTCATTAATACTTGAGATTCTAGAATATATATTGAAGATATTCTTAAAATATTTTATGGCTCTCAGTCATTGTGAGTCGTGCAACTAATTGTAACCATCTATTATTCAGTGAACTTAAACTCTTTTGTTAAAAAAGTAATCGTAAAGGGCCTATCATTAGGAAAATCCAAATTCATTTTAATATTATAAATACATCATGGAGGAGATGTCCACTCTATGTACAAGTGTACCCAATAGTGTATCACTTAATTTTTCTTTACTGTTTTTTTAAAGTCTATTTGTGCTTTTTTTTTAAATAAGAAAAAGAGTGTGAGGGAGAGCTTCTTCTTCTTGTTGCATGCAAGTCTCACATTTGATCTTTGCAACAATGGTATCAAAGCTTAGCTTACATCTAGGGTTTTCAATCGCCTATCATCTTGTGCAAATGCAAGCTCTCTAGAGCAATCGAGCTCTACAATCTTAGCTCAAACTAACATTGCGACTAGATTTCCAAGGCTTTAAAATCCCAAAACCCCCTATCTTTGCCCAAAAAATTCACAGTTCTATCAACCATTGAAAAATCACACCCCCTACCATGGTGCCATCATTTTTATGGCCAAAAGAAGGATTGGTAGAGTTTAATTAAGTTTTAATTAAAGCATTTTTTAAGCTTAAAGTTTTTTTCTCAATTTTGTGGGGGGCATTTTTTGGCCATCGTGATCAAGTCAACAATATCCTCTTGTCCTAAGAGATCAAATTTTTTTAAATTAATGCTTGAAGCCTTGATTAATTATCTCCTAGTTAATCAACTCTATCCTCTCCTACAATAAGTCACATGGTGCAAACTTCATTGATTTGCCTAAATCACCATTAACTTATAGTGTTCAAGAGGGGATTCCTGAACAGTCACTTCAAGGTTGCAAAACTTCATCAAAATACCATAGAAAATTCTAATGTTTCTTAGTATTCTATCTCATCATTCTATCAAGAAGTCACTCTTTATTGATTCCTACACGCCAAAATTTTATTGCCACAAGTGAAGTGTCTCTACAATTCATCTTTATTATTCACATATGTTCATCAAGCCATTAGCATAATTGAGAGCTAGATTTTAGAACCTATTTTGAAGTGAAAAAGAGTCTAGGAGGTGTGAAATACCAAATTTTCAAGCAAAATGAAATGGTTGTAGATTGATGAGCTAGAGTTTTTCTAGATGGAGTTCTATGTCAAAAACCCAACACAAGTCTCGATTCGTCAATCGCAATTTGTTTGACCCCCCAATTTAATCCCTGCAAGGTTTCACATTATAAAGTAGTTATATGATCTGGGAGCCAAAAAGTACATGATGGAGGCCAAGTTGATAGATTTTGACACCACGAAGCCGATTGTCCAATCTGTTAGTGAATTGAAGTTCATTTGGCCCTCCGTGTCGACAAAAACCCACTTTGTAGTGTGAAACCTTAAAGTTGGAACCCATTTTTTAAAGGCTTGAAGCCTTAAGCCTTGTTTAAAGGCTAAGTTATGAAAAGTCATGAACCACACCATTTTTTTTCGGCGCCCCCAATCTTTGCATTTTAATTATTTTTGTGGTTGTTGGAATCAAGAGCAAGCATGAAGGCAGCAAGACACTAAATTTTGACACTCTCCAATGCTTTAATATGATTGAAAAATGACTGAGTAAATGGAAATATCCGGATTTAGCCTTTCTCTCTTCTCTCTTCTCTCTCCTCTCTCCTCTTCTTGTGTGTTTCCATACATGGATTAATGTATGAGAAAAGCGGGTGGGCTAAGATGAAAGTTTTTTATAGTGGGCTGATGCGAAAGCATAAATGAGTGTAGATTAAGGTTGGAAGGCTCATCAAAGCAGTTGTTGGAAAGCATCAGCGAGCCTCCAATTAGGAGATACATACCTCATAAGAAGGCACGATTTCATGTGAGTAAGTCGTAGATTTCATTATTTTATGCTAAATTTTAGTTGAAAATGATTGAAAATTGTTGCATTTGGTTGCCAATGCTCTGATTTATGAGAGATGCTAAAGAAATCATGAAAAACCACTCATCTAATAATTTATTTGTAAACAACAAAACCCACAACATTGCGCTTTAAGAAAAATTATGCGATTTTTGGGGTTTTGTCATGCGTATAGTATTCGTATGGGATGAAATATGATAGGAAATTAATTCTTAGTAACATCAATCATTCTTAATGAGTAGATTAAAAAATCAGTAATTATCCATAAATTAATAGTAAAAAATAAGAAAAAATGGTTTAAAATAGATTTTTTGTATCCAAAAAATAAGGAAAAATAAGATTTGTGTTTGTGAATGTATGGGGTTGAGGCATGAGGTTTATCCTTGCTTCTGTTCTATCTCTATGTTAAAGTGGAGTTTTACTACTTTCATGAAAAAAATACATTAAAAAATTCCCTAAACCTACCACTGAATGCACAATCTTAAGTGGTAGGGAGAAGGGGGATGTTAAGTGCTTAAAATACACTGAATTGTGATATTTTTTTGATTCATGGATTATAGGATACATGTGTTGTAGATATGCCTTGCTTGAATACCCTAAATGTTTATATTTGCAAAACTCTTAAGGAAACTCCTTTCTCAAGAAAACGCATTTTCCTAATGTGCTAGGACTCACAAGCTTTTTTCCTATCAAAGTTGTGCTCAATTAGGAGTTTTGTGTCAAAAGTTATGGCAGTTCTGATAAATTGGACTTTAAACAGAAAAACAAACACGATAATAGATTTTTGTGTAGACCCATAACAGCCCATACACCTTCAAAATCCTCACCCTTTGCTTGCCCCAAAGTCACTCAAGTACTTGGGTACAAGTCGAGCTTCATTGGACCATGAATAAAGTAGACAAAATGAGAGAAGACGTGCATAAGAGCAGGCTGAATACTTTTCTCTCAGATTTCCCCCTTTTATAGACTGGCATACCATGCATTTTCGTTAGACCAAATGGACGGACAAGTGGAGCTCTCACCTTGTTTGCATCTTCATCTTGAGCTCATGTTAATCTCCAGTTTGCATGCTCCAAAGCATGCACCATGGCTTCAGCTCTTTCCAGTTGGAGTCAGGCTGTGCAGGCCCGCATTTTGCGCCGAAAAATGCGGGCTGCATCTTGCTCAGGCCCAGGTCACTTTTTGACCTACTCAGGTCACTTGCTGGTCACACTAGTCCATTACTTCAAGTCCCCCGTGAACCTAGTGGACTTTTGGCATTTTTCTTGAGTTCTAACCATATTTTTGCACTTGAATCAATGTGATTTATCCTGCAGACTATCAATTACTTCCAGTTGACCAAGTTGTAGGATCCCATAGACTTATTTTTCATCAATATACATGGTACAACTGAAAACTATATGCTAAATACAAAAGAACTTATGTAACTAAGTTGGTTGACTGAATTTTGTATGCAAATTCCTCATATAACTCCCAGTGAAGTTCTTCTGTGTTCATAAGAATCCCATGATTTATATTATGAACAATAAACTCTTTGACATTAACCCCCTCCTAACCTGCACATCCTTCGGCATGTGCCATTTCATAAGATTACAGGTTAAGGAGGGTTTTCTTCTGATATATCTTCATCTTCATCCTCTAAGTCTTTTTCTTCCTGCTTGTCTTCAAGTAGAGGGCTCATATCTAAGTCATCAAGCTCATAAGTTGAAGATTCTCTTCGTTTGAAGAGCTTGATTCGTTTCTCAGCTATTGGTATTTTTATCATGGTCCCATCCATTTCAGCCAAAGAGTAAGTAGCATTATTATGTACTACTTTTACAACATATGGTCCAAACCATCGCTTGGCTAACTTTCTATGAGCACTATATTGATTTTCCAGGCTGCTATCATAGACAAGTACCCAATCATTCTCTTGAATAGCTCTTGGACAGAGTCGATGATGATTGTCAAACCTCTTCTTATTCTTTAATCTTGCTGTTTTCAGCCTTTTAATTGGCTGTCTTGACATCTTCTGGCCTTCTTTCAAGTTGCCTTATACGCAGAGTCAGCAACTCTTCTCTATTCATGCCTTCATCCCATGGTAAGATACTCCATGTGACAATGGAATCTTCAATAGGCATAATAGGTGGCTGTCCATATATTAGTTCAGCTAGCATATAACTTGTTATTGCACTATGGGTAGTTCTATCAGCCCATAATGCGAATGGTAGCATTCTAGGCCATTCCCTCATCTTTCCTTTGCAAGATTTTGCTAAAGTTTTAAGAATTGGTTGATGACCTCTTTCGCTCTTACCATTGCCTTCAGGGTTGTAGGATGATGTAAGAGATAGCTTGATTCCCAATTGAGCAAAGAAATGGCGAGCCTCATCAGCATCCAATTCTCCTCTATCATCAGTTACTTTGGCAACACAGCCATACCTGCAAAATACTTCTTCAAGTAAAAATCTACAAACAGCTTGAGTAGACTTTGTTGTCAAGGCTTTTCCTTCCACTTGATTTGTGAGATCTTCTCTAGCAAGTACTAGATATCTCATGTTCCAAATTCCTGTAGGCATGGTTACTAAATCAATAACCCATCTATAGTGAATGGATAAAGAATAGGTAGGGTGAAGCTCATCTCTATGCTTAACCATAGAGTACATTTGACAAACATGACAAGACTCAACAAAATGCTCAATGTCTTTATACATGTTTTGCCACCAAAATTTCTCTTTTATTTTGGCAAAAGTGCCCCATATGCCTCTGTGACTAGCCAATAGGCTTTCATGAAATTCTTGCATGACCTGTCTTTGAGTCTTTTTGTCTCCTAAGACACGAACAGACGCCCTTCCTTTGTTTTTCGCATGCCTCCAAAGGTAACCATCTTTAAGAAAAAAGCCATAAGCTTTTCTCTTAATTCTCTTGAACTCTTCATTAGACCAATCTTCCTTCTTTGTCATAGTGCTCAAAAATTGGCCAATTTTTAGCCAATCATGTGCATATTATTCTCCTTTAAAGTGTGAACAAACCATAACAAAACATTGAGCATGATGTCTACTAGCTACCCACTCTCCTTCTTTGGTTGTTTCATCCTTCCTTGCTGATGTAAAATTTGTTTTAGCAGCTGAACATGTTGTATTTGCTGTAATTATTGTTGTACCTACATTTTTGACTGTTGAATCATCATTAGATTCAGCTGAACTTGTTGTTTTTAGATTTGTGCATGCATTTACAACATCATTTATAGACTCTGATTCTTCTTCATTTATCATTTCTTCTTCATCCTTATATCTGGTATGCGAAAGCATATCAACAACTGGATTATCTCTTCCTGCAATATGTTTCAAATCAAGATTTAAGGATTTAATATAGGCTATCCATCTTAGCATGGCTATGTCGGGAGTGGAACAGTTGGCAATCATGCCCAAGAGTGGAAGGTAATCTGTTTCAACTATTACGTGTGCGCCCATGAAGTACTCCCTGCCACATTTCAATGCAGTTACTACTCCCCAAAGTTCTCTTTTAATTTGAGCATACCTTCTTTGTCGTTCATTAAGAACCTTCGTTCCAAAGCGGATTGCGTATCTGTTGCCTTCAAGGTCGTCTTGACCAACTACCCATCCTATTCCAATATGACTTGTGTCCACTGTGAGTATAATAGGCTATCCATTAGAGTAGTTAGCCCTCTTTAAAGTGGGGACTGAAATCAGCAATTTCTTCAGTTTTCGAATAGCTTGAGTATGTTCTTTTTCCCATATAAACCTTTGGCCTTTTCTTACCAGTTGATAAAGACTTTCACCAACATGAGCAAAATGTGGTATCCAAATAAGGTAGAAGACACATGTATGAAGAAATCTTCTCACCTCTGAAACATTTGTATATATTTCCTGCATTTTGCTGATAGCATCAATCTTGGATGGAGAAGGCTTTCGGCCATATGGACCACACATATGCCCGACCACAAGAACTTCTTCGACTCCAAAAACAGATTTAGCACCTGAAAGAGTAAGATGGACTTCTTCTAATTTAGACAAGATTTGAGCACAATCATTAATATGATCGGAAACAAACTTACGACATCCAAGTTCATTGAGTTCTTCATTTTTCTCATGAACTTCACATCCTTTGATTGGTACATCATCAAGGAATGGAAGAGTTAATTGGGGAATATAATCTCTTAATACTTTATGCATGGCATTCATCATGTGAGCTACTGAATTCGTAGCCCCTTGAGGTAGAGTACATATGCGGACAAAGCCAAGAGGCATCTTCATTGTGGTAATGTCTCGGCTTTCCAAAGCAAGCTGAAATTGGTCATAGCCTGAATATAAATCTCCCATGGAATAGATTGTTGTACCTACAAAAGCTTCAGCAAATTCATCAACAATTGGCCCTGATCCAACATTTCTAATAGTGACTTTATTGACAGGCTGTAAATCTTGAATGAATCGCTAAGATCCATTCTTCTTAGGCACGGTAAACCATCGGTTGGAATATAGAGATGAAGATGGCTCCAATATTCGCATTTTTATCTTTGCATTTAGAAGTTCCAATAACTTAGGCAAATGAGCCCTTGGTACCAGAATTGGTTTAAGATTCCAAGGAATATGTGGGACCGTAAAAATCACCATTGGTGCCACAATGCTTGGATCCACACAACCAATTTCATGTGCTTGAAATGAAAAAGCTTTGCCATGATTCTTTAACATCTGCATGAAAATTTGCTTTTCAACTGGCAAGAGGAAAGAGTCTTCACCAATTTTCAGCTTTTGTAGACTTTCTGTTGTAAATTGGTGACCAATATCTCTAGGATCACGAAGGCTTGGCTGTTTGGATACCCTTTCTGCCAGTCCTTTACTTTCAGGTGGTAGAGGAGTACCCACCGGCTTGACCTTTTTATCAACTGTTTTATACTTTGTTTCTACTCTTACTTCATCCTTGTTTGGCTGTCCAAAGGCTTCATAATCTGCAAATTCTTGAATTATGTCATATATATCCAATGTACATACCTGTATGGACTGATTTTCAGCTTGATTTTCTGCATGAACGGCTGTATAAATTTTAGCCATTGTATCATTACAATTCAGCCCATAAAATAGCCCCAGAAATTTCTTCATCTTTAGGTAAAACATCAATTTGCTTCAGCTCTTGTTCCATATGACACAAATACTTTCTTTTAGCCCTATTCATTAGCTGAAAACTGTTTATAACAGCCCATACTATTGGCTGTAAAAACCCGCAAGTCAGTTTTTGGCCTTGCCTTCTTTATATATGGAGGCAATTTTTTATGACATGATGCACTGCCATAGCCTCCACTTATAGCAGCGCTACCCGAAAACCCTTAAATTCTTGGGCATTAGGAGGAACAGGATGATCTCTCAACCGATCCCTATTCCGGTGATGATTTACACATACAATCAAGAATTGGACAGCTTTGTCATTATCCTTACTTCTTATCCGAGCATATGATGAACCATCATCAAGGGCCTTTGTCTCTAAACAAGACTCAGAAATAAACGGTTGTCCAAGAATGATAGGATAGCTGCAGGAATCTTGAACAAAGAAATGAAATTCATCTTTTACATTACCAATAGTAACTTGTACATAAGGGCATGCTGCATAAAGATCGCCAGAAGAGTTATTGGTTGCCTTCATGCTCCATCCTGGGTCCACATCAATGGGCCATTCGCCATTCTCGTAGAGACTTCTTGACATGACATTAATCTCCGAGCCATGGTCTATAAGGGCAATGCATGGAGTTTCTTTTTCTCCGATCTTAACAACGGTTTCAGTAGCCGCCCTTGCCCAATGGATACGGGAGTAGTGACTACTAGGAATAAAGTGAGCATCACTTTCTTCTTGCATGTTGTAAAGATGAGCTTCTTTCTTAGGCATGGGCTGCACTTTAGATTGAGAAGTCCCTACCATAATAGCTTCTTCAGTTTCTGCTTCATAGATGTCTTCATCTTTGGCTTCTATGGCTGCAATCAATTCTTTGATTGCCTCCAATCGAATCCGTTGAGTTTTCAGCTTCTCTTCATCCTGCAAATACACATGAAGTGCTTGCAAAAAAGCATGCACAGATTCTTCAGTTTCCTCACCAACATATTGTCTTTTTCATTTAATTACATCAATTATTACATCATGAAATCCTCATTTTGCAATTATGAGAATTTCACCTAATGTAAATTCAATTCTACTTCCAAGAATCCTTTCTTCTAGGATCCATTTAAGATCCATTGCGGTCTCTATGTCTGACTGCAACTTGTAACTGGGATGCTTGCTTTTTCTTTTTCCTTCTGTCTTCTTTGCTTGAGGGGCATCTCCCATATCAAGCTTTGGTGGTGATGGAGTTTCAGCAGCCTTCTGTTGGTCCCGTTTACTTCTTGTCACGCGTTTAGTTGGCCCTGAAGAAGAAGGACCGGAAACACCTTCATCTCTTCTTCTCTTTTCTTCTATCATGGCTTCATGGTTATTAATTTCAGCTAACCAGGCAAAAGCTGAAAATGAATCAACAGGCTCGGTCCAATCGGTTCTTCCTTGGATGCATTGACTGGCAGTGGTTAAATCATCTTTGGTTGCCTTGCCTTGCTCCATGCGATCCAAGGCCTGCATCCACAGTTTAGATTTTGCATTAGTTTTACATGCTTTAACAATTCCATTAGTTTGCTCAATTTGTAGCCCATAGGTTGCATCAACAGCTGCATAGGCTGTTCTTGTTGCCAAATCCTCCAATCTTTTCTTCATGCCACCGTTGCCGAAGTTTGGCTCAAGAGGAAGCCTAGTTTCAGTTGCATGAATTTTGCAATCCTTCCAAAAGACTAATTTTTGTGCTTCAGCTTCACGGAATGCACCGCACTCCCTCTTGTCATGCTGCAAGCTATCACACCAGATACAGCGTCTTTTGAAGCCTTCTCGTATAGGCCTTTGGGCAGTTGACCATCCCATTTCTTCCACTTTCACATCAAGCTTTTCCACTTTGGAATTAATCTCTGTTAGATTAAGATGGAGATCTTGCATACTTTTAATTAACTCATCCATGACATCCTTCTTTGGAGATGGAATAACAGAATTTCTTGGTTGCTCGGCCATAGAGACAGGAGGTTGAGAAACAGGAACACGCTCCTTCATGGATTCAGTTGTCGCAGGGGTTGATCCCCATCTTAGGCGCAACCGCTCTCTTCGAGCAATCATATTAATTGCTTTAATGACATCACTCCAAGAAGTCTTCAATCCCGTCTCAGAGTCAAGATCTTCAAGTCGATCAGTTAGATTCTCTTGAAGGAAAGAATCTGCAGCCTTTAGAAACAATTCAATATTTTGGCTTTCCATACCTTGTTGATCGTCAAGATCTAGTTGAGCAAATTTGCTTTCAAATTCTCGATGTAGAGTAGTGGCAGTTAGACCCTTATTGGGCCTTTCGACCCATTCAGTGAAAACTTTCTTTGTCATAAGGCCAGAATCTTCAAGAAAAAAATCTTTTTCGAAGAGTCTTCTTTTGAACACGGACCATCTCGCGTCTTTTTGGAAAAGACCATGAATTCGGTCCTGGAGACCATGCACAACCAGATGGGAAAAATAACGGCTCCAGGCATGTTTAGGAACTCCAAAGAAGACCATCTTGTCAGTATAGAGGTGGATAAAAGAGGACACATTTTGCCCATTAAATTGCTTGAGCTCTCGCCCAACTGCTTCCAAAGGTTTAATGGTAGCAGCATCAATTCGCTCTTCTTCTTGTCTCCATTGTTGTTGCAATTGCAACTGCTACTGAAATTGTAATTCTTATTGTTGGCTTTCTTGCATCAGACGAACCAACTATTGCAAGGCATCTCCTTCCGAACTTGATGACTCTCCCATTGGACTTCTTCTTCCGCAGCGGACCTTCACGTTGGGTTCACCATTGTCGTCATGTTAAGGGTTGAAGGTCTACCACCGGGGCTTAGTGCAGAAGAGGAGTATGGGATTCAAAGTTCAGGAAAGGGAAAAAGATTGGAGTTTGACAAGATCCAAGTTTTAGAAATGATTTAGATGTGGAAGAAGAATTCAAGATTTTTTTTCTATGTATTAAGCATACATGAATGGAATAAATAACTCTATCTTGATTACATCAAATGCCTTTGGATACATAATCCATAACATAAAGGATATACTCAGATTCTTAATCCAAATATGAATATCAAATGCAAGCTCTAATGGCTTTTATTTCAAGTACATAGATGGATTTCAACTCTAGGGAACAAGTATTATGTTGGTAGACTTCAAATGCATTCAAGATTTGGGCCAATGGTACATGAAATGCATTGAAGAAACATAATCTTTACATCAGCCCTGTTTTAAAACATAAAATTCCAGCCCATAATCAAGCTCAAAAAGAGTGCATAAACTCATGAATAAGCTCCTCTAATCATCAATGAGTAAAGTCCTGATGAAAAGAGGTCATTTTTTTCTATTACAACCACATAAATCTCTTGTTTGCTCATAAAAATGGACAAGAATAGTGGGTTTCCCTGTTTATGATTGGTTATTTCAGGCCATAACAGCCCATACACCTTCAAAATCCTCACCCTTTGCTTGCCCCAAAGTCACTCAAGTACTTGGGTACAAGTCGGGCTTCATTGGACCATGAATAAAGTAGACAAAATGAGAGAAGACGTGCATAAGAGCAGGTTGAATACTTTTCTCTCAGATTTCCCCCTTTTATAGACTGGCATACCATGCATTTTCGTTAGACCAAATGGACGGAAAAGTGGAGCTCTCACCTTGTTTGCATCTTCATCTTGAGCTCCTGTTAATCTCCAGTTTGCATGCTCCAAAGCATGCACCATGGCTTCAGCTCTCTCCAGTTGCAGTCAGGCTGTGCAGGCCCGCATTTTGTGCCGAAAAATGCGGGCGGCATCCTGCTCAGGCCCAGGTCACTTTTTAACCTACTCAGGTCACTTGTTGGTCACACTAGTCCATTACTTCAGGTCCCCCGTGAACCTAGTGGACTTTTGGCATTTTTCTTGAGTTCTAACCATATTTTTGCACTTGAATCAATGTGATTTATCCTGCAGATTGTCAATTACTTCCAGCTAACCAAGTTGTAGGATCCCATTGACTTATTTTTCATCAATATATATGGTACAACTGAAAATTATATGCTAAATACAAAAGAACTTATGTAACTAAGTTGGTTATTGGGTAACAATGACTGAATTTTGTATGTAAATTCCTCATATAACTCCCAGTAAAGTTCTTCTGTGTTCATAAGAATCCCATGATTTATATTATGAACAATAAACTCTTTGACAACGTGTGCAGTAAATTTGTGACACTAATAGCAACGGTTACATATAATTTTTTTTTTAATGGCAGGGTAGCTTGCTGCTCTGCCACATGTAGCACAATGTGATGTATTTGGGCCATACAAAAGGGTTACATTAAGGTGTACAATGGTCGTCAAAATGAGGCAAAGTGTCCTTGAATCCACAACTAGACTGATACATAAAATATGTACAAGATTACTTAATGAAAGTGCTAATGAAATCATGGCAAGATACAAAGGATGATAATAACATAGTGCATAGAAAACGCCTATATAAATCGCAAGACAAAAAAAGAAGAGTATGTACACTCCACAAATCAAAGTGAGAGTTATAGATCCTCGCCATCTTCATGAAAGCTTATCTTGCCACAAAGAAGCATTGAACGGACTCTACAAAAAAAGAAACAACTACACATCAATCCACCATACAATAATGCATTTTAATTAAATTTAGTAGCTACAGACAAGAAATATGAGTGAATTATTGGGCCACCATGTGCGTATATTTTATCAATCAATGCAGTGAGACCGTGTCTCTCTGCATATCGAGTCTCTAGGCCGGTGGGATCATGGTTTATAATGGAGTGTTGCGAAGAAAAAACACACAATTGTTAGAAACACTATTGTTAGTACAAGCGATATTGCAAAAAAATAAGTGAGAAGAACAAACGAAAAACTTACAAAGTCCTCTAGATAAGTTGTGTGGCCATCACTCCCAAGCTGATGGACCACTCCTATCTCCAGTCCTGTCCTTGCTGCCTCGCGCTGCTGTCTCCAACGTCCTGGAGAATTTGTAGTCTCCTCCCTAAGTCGGCACGAGTCATCTACATCTAGCCACTCAGGCTTTGAGGCCCCGCTCTTAAGTGCCTTGCATCTGTTCGATCGTCTATGTGACATGTACGCACAAATTGACTCCATCATCTAGCTTGTGGAGAACCTATTTCCTGCGGTGGGTATCAAAAACTCCTGATGGGACCTGAAATGGGCCGACACTGGCTATGGCACTAGCCGGACCTCATACTCATAATAGACAAACACACCCTCACGGCCTTGCGGATCAGGAGCGTCTATCTACTGCTAAAGGACAAACTGTCCTAAAGCCTAATCTATGCGTTTATAGTTTTTGTATTTTTGTAGTCCAACGTTTCCCTTTCTATAAACTCCACAGAGGGAGAACCCATATACATTGGCAATAAATACCACGATCACATACATGGAGGCAACCTCTCAGTAGAAACACAGCGGCCCCACTACAGCTCTCCTACATCGCAGGGATTGGCTCCTTAATGCGCTGCTCAGCATATAACACAAACGAACACAAACTCCTCTCTTTTATATTTTGAATCCAGGAGATATACCATGTGTCCTTACTTAACAGTCCCTTAGGAAACCGATCCTCTATCCTATGGCAAGGGATAACCTTACACTCTCAATCATGGATCAAATTTCTAAGAAAATAATTGCTATGTAGTCCAGGAGCTTTTTCATTGATACCATGAACTATGCATAGTGCATAATGTGAACAGTTTAGTGCACAAACAGAAGAAAATCAGCATTGTGCATTGTACGAAACCAATCTTTTCATGATTTCCATGCTAGCATTTATGTACTGCAAAGGGAAAAGACACCGAGCCTTACGCTCGTGCTGCCTTTCTCTTTATTTTAAAACAATATCCTATAGGCATGATGCAACACATAAACCACATTTTAGTTTATATTTTGATGCTCAACCTCCCCTCTCACCCTACTATTTAATGTTTTGCATTCGTTGATAGGTAAAAATGTCATTTTATGTGTGTTTCCTTACAAAAAAAGCGATAAACATGAACGGAAACATAGAAATGAGGGTAAACCGAGGCCAACCTCGTGCTTTACCTTCATTATGCGCTGCACAAACACACATGTAATTTTCTATAATTTTCCTTTTTTCGTTTCCTAATTTTCTCCCATTTAAAACCCATTTTTAAACCATTTTTTAGTATTTTTTCTCTATTTTTTTAATAAAAATGACTAAAAATTAAGATTGATTGTGGGCTGTGGCCCTTAGGTTCTTTGACAACAAAATTTTAGGTTTTGTAGGCGTTATGTCTCATATTTTCCATTTATTTTGCAAAAATCCCATTTTTACCCCTTAAACACGTGTTTTTTGTATTTTATGATATTAATTTCAGCCATACCACTTATGATTTTTTGGTTTTCAGATTATAAACTATTGAAACTCATAGAAAACAACATCATAATGAATATGTAGCCCATGGGAACAATGTTTCATCAATCAAATAGCATAAAAACTCATTTTTTCTTCATAAAAACTGAATTACCGCTTAGGTTTCGTGTTTCAGGATCTTGGTTATGCTGCGGGACTGCGAGTCAGCCCCCATTCAATGTCCAGCATCTTCACAATCAGTAATCTTCATGTCTACATCGATCTGGAAGCAATCCGGTCCCAACCGGATAATCTTTTCTTCACCATTCTTCATTTCCTCTTGTACACAGGAAAAACCCTTTAAAAGGAGAGAGAGGGAGGAGAGAGAAAGACTAGATCTGGTTCTCTTCATTCCCACAGCCATCTCTCGAGCGAAGACAGGCAATAAGACCGGCAAAGAGGGAGAAGATCGGGGGTATCATCGGTTGGATAGGGTCTTCACAGCCCCACATCTCCATCTCCATCATCATCAAGCAAAAATTGCGCCCTGCGCCTGCACGCCATACCTCTCCTTCTCTCTCCACATTTTGGTTAAAAGTTTGCATAAATTTTTTTTGGGGGGGGGGGGGGGGGGATCCAAGCTTCCAAAAGGCACACCCAATTTTGACCTCTCAAGTGTCCACCTCTTCGAATCTTGACCATTTGTTGGCTCCTTCCTCGTCCGGCATCCGATTCAAGCTCTGAAAAATCCTGGGCGTGTGGCTTGACATCCCGCATTGATTGGCAACTCCTGACAACCCACATGATAGTTGGAAAAGTTATAAAAAATCCATAAGTGTCGCTCGGGTACCTTTTAAAAGCCGTCTTTGACTTGGTGCTTAAAATCGTCCTAGCTAGAGCCGCCGCCTTCGATGTTAAATATTTTTTTCCTAAATTTCAAAATTTTTGGCAAATTTTAGGTACATCCCAGGCTCAAAACTCTGCTCTCATTGGCGACCACGGGATAGGGTGACTCAGCCTGTCGAATCCCACAACAGATCTGCACAAAACAACCAAAGGAAGCATCAAGCCGATACAAAATAGATACATATTAAAACACAGCACAATCGCACCCTACCCCCTGACAAAACCAAGGCATGACATTCACAAGGAGTAGGCCTAGCATAATCTAATAGAAGATCCGAAGCTAGTCACTAACCAACTGCTCCAACACGACCAAACTAAAAAGAACTATCAAAGAGGTTGCCCTAAGTGGTGGTGTCAAACTACCTACCTAACTAAGGACAACACAACCAGGAGCTCCTACCAGGCGAGGACTCCTATGGCCTGATCAAGAAGTATCATCTTTTAGCACATTCCTTCTTTTAGGGTTTTTATTTCTCCATACTCGGGCATGTAAAAAGGAGGGAGCTGAGCGTAGTGACCCAAGGAGAACAAGGCATCGGCCTCATGTCCTGTCTCGGTACCCAAGAACCTACCAAGCCCTCGCAAGGCGACACTTAATCCTTTTCTGACGCTCACTTTTATTTTTGCTCCAACCTTCCTTACTTTCTTCTTTTCTAGCAAGACACCACCCCTAAGAAGACAAGGCATCGGCCCCGGATGACTCGTCCCCAGGAACTTACCTGGCCTTCGCAAGGTGATGATCAATTGCTTATAAATTTTCCCTTTTTTTTCCTATTTTTATAGGGGTTAGAATCCCTTTTTACACACCTTTGTATATACTTATTTTCTTCTAGATATTTAGGGTTTCTTTTCTCTCTATCATAATTATTTTTTCTTCCTTTGGGTAGGCTTCTCTAACTGCCTCACAACTAACAAGAATTCCTAGAACAGCTGCCTAGCAGGCTAGCAGAATAGGGTCACTAGGACTACCTTCTAAAACAGGTCTTTCAGTGCTTGACAATGTCTTTACAGGAGGTAACGACTACTCAGACCTCCCCCCAGACATACCCAACCTAAACCTGGGACTTCATGCCTTGGACTCCGGTCCCCAATAAGAAAAGAAAATCCCCTACAAGTACACAGACACATATAACAAAAAAACACGGTACTCATAAAGGAGAGATATCACCTAGATAGAGCCACGAGAAGCTTCCGCGCAACAAAGGCTCCTTCCAAGCTCTTCTTCGAACCTGTCTAGCACAGAACTACAACAAGAAACCATTAACCGCACCTGTACTAAACAGACAACTGGCCCTCTTGGCCTAACGAAATAAATCACTGCACTACAAAAAAATTGATCGGCCCTCTTGGCCTAACGAAAGAAAACATTAAAACCTCACAAAACTAGCCCTCTTGGCCTAACGAAATCAAACAGAATAGCACCTACACATCCCTCCCTGAAATAGTACAGATATACGATAATATGCTCCTTTCCAAGGGAGAAAAATAGGACTCACAGCCCTAAACTAAATGCATAAGGTTATGACCCATCCCTCCTGCATATATAGTAAGAGGCGTACACATAACATGTTGTCGAATCAACCTATGGGTCCAGGATAACAACGGTAGATTGGTGTCGGGTAATCTTTGCATCACCTATATCAACCATCGTCTGCCATATATTGCATACTCTAATAACATTCCCCACAAGCGACCAGGTCCTGTTTCATCATTGATAACAATATCCAAACTAGGACCACAGTTAAAGAAAAGGTTTTCTTCATAAGCAAGATTTGTCAGTGAATCTGCAAACTGATTCCAGTAATAGGGAATCAGCTAAAAAGACACTCTCTCAAACTCCTCAAGTAGGGTCATGGCCATTCGATGATACATACAAAGGATGGGATTTCGCACTGTGTATGTCCCATCTAGCTGATTACTACTCCCTTTTTTATTAGGGCCCCTGGACGCTCCGTCAAAATATAATATATACGTCCACAATGGGTTTACATAGCTTGCCATCATGAACTCCTCTATTCGTAATTATGATAGTCAAAGTTTAGCATGTTGAGAGGGTGAACTGACGGCTCAATCCCACCTTCTTCATTGAACTCAACAGGGATACTTGTCAACATTCGTAAGCAGTGATGGCAGAAGACTTTGATCTCCCACACAAAGGTTCCGTCCTCTTGCTCAATCACTTTGTATCCTTTGCTCCACCAGATGAGTTTCCCCTGATGGTATCTCTGCTCTAAATATGGGTGCTCTAAATAAGGAATTAACCGCCCCATCAACCAACTTTAAGCTCTTTTGCAGATCTCTAATCAGCCCCAGCATGGACCTGCAATGCATTTTCCTGTGTTAACATACTTAGAAATAATAAGGTTTAATCTTATTAAGATTAACCTTATTGTTAAACTCTACTCCCTGCGACAGATCAGCTAGTAGAATCGTAGACCTATTTTTCCCTATCCTAACAATCTTGTAGGGGCCATACCATCAGGGTTCCAACTTCCCTGGAAACAGCTCCCTACGCGCATCATAGTATAGAACTAATTGCCCTTTTTTGAAGGTATACTTATTTGCTTTAAGGTCATGCAACTGCTTCATCCGACGCTTAGCTACCTCCTGGTGTAATAAGCTCTGCAATTTTAGTTCATCCAAGTGGGCTATGGTCGTAAAACGTTCAAAGAGTGAATCCTCATCTCCCAAAGAGTGGTTAATTGCAAACCGTATGGTTGGCAACTCAATTTCGAGGGGTAACACACACTCTTCTCCATAATCTAATTTAAATGGAGTATGGCCGGTAGCTTGCTTGAACGTTGTATTGTACGCCCAACCTACCACATACAACTTCCTGTCCCAGTCTCGTTTATTCTCAGAGACTATTTTAGATAAGATACCCACAAGCTGCTTATTAGTGCTTTTGACTTGCCCGTTTGCTTGCGGATTATAGGGGGTCGTTTTATTATGCTTGATTTGCCAAGCTTCAGTCAACCTTTTGATCTAGTTAAATGACTATTGTCACATAGAGTGGCTGAAGAGATGGCAGCACATAAGGGAGCCATATCATCCATGATATTCAAAAAATGGGTTCCACAGTCCGACACTAGTTCCTTTGGTGGACCGAAACGGCAGATAATCTGCTCTAAAAGGAAACTTGTAGTCTATTTTGCATTGTCCTACCTCGTCGCCCGCACTTCTGACCATTTTGTAAAATAATCAGTTGCTACTATAATATACCTCTTCTGGGTAGTAGACGATGGGGTAATGGGACCCACAAAGTCAATGCCCCACTTCTCAAATGGAAGGATAGCCATGATAGGCGTAAGTGGCCGTTTCCTATTCTCCCTGCTGTCACGTCTTTGACAGGTATCACATCTCTTAACGTACTCAAAGGAATCTTGGAAGATGGACGGCCACCAATATCCAGCTCTTAAAGCTTTCTGTGCCATCAACCGTCCCGCGAAGTGCCCTCCACATGCAGAGTCATGGCATTCCTCCAAGATAAAAGGAACCTTGTCAGGCATCACACATCAGCGATAGATATCATCAACACCCTGTCGATATACTATTCCTGCAATCAAGGAAAACTTCAAAGCCTGTTGTTTGATTTTCCTCTTTTCAGATTTTGATAAACCAGCTCCAGTCTCTCCTATTGATAGATAATGCGTGATAGCAGCATACCAAGATGGGATAGAAGCTGTATCAATTTTAAACATTTCTTCAATATCACTTCTTTCAACCAAAGCCTCTTTCGACTCCCCGAAATCCACAAGGCATTCCACAATCCCCTTTAACCTCGGTGTCTTACTCTTAATCTCATAATCGAACTCTTGCAAAGTAATTACCACTTTGCTAAACGATCAGGTAGTTGTAGCTTGTTCATAAGCAGTCTAAGCCCTTTCGCCTTCGTATAGAAAACTATCTTCTCATAGAGAATGTAGTGTCTGAATTTTTTAGTCGCAAAGACCATCGCAAGGGACAACTTCTCCATGTAGGTATAGTTAATTTTTGATATGCCCAATTTTCGACTAGCAAAAGCTATCCAATGATACCACTTTTCCTCCCAAATTTGGGCTAAACAGCAGCTTATACTATGCACGATGGCTGTTGAAAATATATAAAATGCATCGCCTCTTTTAGGTGCTTTTAAAACGGGTGCTTTTACTAGATCCTGTTTCACATCCTCGAAAGCTACCTTACAAGGGTCGCTCCATACAAATAGATAGCTAAAGGATAACAAGTTCGTTAATGGCAATGTCCTTCCTGCCAAGGCATTTATAAACCTCCGATAGTACCCTATCGATGACAGAAAGCTATGTACCTCTTTCGGAGTGCATGGTGGACTCATGGCGACTATGACCTTGATCTTCTCAGGGTCAGTTGCGATCCCTATTGAACTGACCACATGGCCTAGCAATAGCCCATAAGGCACTCCAAAGACACACTTACGTGGGTTAAGAGCGATACAAAATTGTCTGCAGTGCTCAAAACACTTTCTTAAGATAATCAATATCCTTTCCCTTATAGTGGCTGCCCCCAGGTCATCAATAAATACTTTCAACTTATCTAGGGAGATGTCACCAAAGGTATTGTCTGTTGTTCGTTGCCATGATCTAGGCGCATTGCACAAACCAAAGGCCACATGGTATGCAAAAGTACCAAAGAAGTAATGAAAGTTGTTTTCAACTTGTCCTCTTCTGTAATTGCCCGTCCCTCAAACAGCCCGTCCCTCAATTTGAAAGGCATACGCCTTACTTTCTAATACATACGCCGACTGACTTCTTTTAGAGGAATAGGTTGAACAGCCAGGCTGGGAGGAATGCCTCTCAGCTCATCATAACTCCAAGCAAAGATATCACGGAATTCTTGGATCAAGGACACATAGTCCTCCCTTTCTACTGAACTGAGCATGGAACCTAATTTAATTGGCTGTGAATCATTCGGCGTGCCAAGGTCCAACTCAATCACATCCGCGTCTCTTATCCTATCTTGTGGTTCTATCAACTCATTTAGAGTTATTTGATAAATATCCTCTGTAGTGGACCTTTCTTTAGATTCATCACTGGATGATGTCTCACTACCAGATGGATCATTTGTTGTTTCTAATTCATAAAGGAGCTCTCTCACTCTGAGGAGACTCAGGGCATCGACTATTACTCGATTAGCACCTCTACCTAGAACCACTCGACCGGTGGGTATATCGACTTGACAGTCTATTCGTAAGATCCAAGGCCTACCTAGCAAGACTCGATAGCTAGGATGTCCTGCAAATCTTATCACCCTAAAGTCCAAGAAGCATTCTATACTTGCTACTGTAACATGGACTTTAGTAATGCGGCCTTCTGGTTGCCTCAGACTATCATCAGCCATTCTAAGAAGGGTGGAGCTATCTTTTTGGATGCCTAGACCCAACCTCTCCATCAACTCTGAACTCATGATATTGACGGAGGACCCAGTGTCTACGATAGTATGCTCCGCTAATATTCCATCCACTTATGTTGGAACCCTAGGGAAATTCTTTTCAGCATGATCAAACCAATCTTCCCCTACTCGCACTATGCCCAAAGGTTCCACAATATACCCAATACGCAGAATCTTCTAGAATTCCTTGCGTACTCCTGGAGATAATTTAATCAACTGTAAGAGGTTTACATCTAGTTTGACTTCACAAAGAGAACTTGCTAAATCAAAATCATGATAGGTAGCCAAAGCTCTCTTTTCTTGCCAAACCATTCTTTCTTTTGGTCTCGGGATCGACTTTGGTGCTTCTTTCTTAGCTCTTGCCTTCTTTCTTGACACTTTCTCATCCTTCTTAGGATCGACTTTTCTGTCACAACAGGCCTTAGAGGTCCCCCTTCCACGCCAGGATTCAGGACTTGCCTCCCCTTATCCCCTTGCTTAGGGTTTCCCTCAACCGATTTTGCATTATCTTTGTCAACCTCTTTAGCCTTTTGGCCTCTGGTCACGGCTCATAGGTTAGAGGTTTCAGTGTCATTGATGCGTACAGCCTCGATAAGGCTAACTCCATTGCCTTGTGGCAACTCTTCTATAGTGGTCTTTCCCCTTTGCAGTATTTGTTTGGGTCCATCATTTTGCTAGAGGTTATTACCTTGCGCTTTATGATTAAGTGGACCTGGCTGTTTACTCCCTTATTGGAGGGAACTAATCTTACTCCAACAGGTAGCGGCTAAGTGGCTCGACTTCCCACAAATATCACATCTAACATTTGGACAGTTTCTATGGAAATGTTGTTTGCCACACCACTTACAACTGAATCTTGAGGGACCACCCTCTTTAGGGCATCGACTCTCTATCAGATTCTGCTGCTTCTTCAAGAAATTGACGTCAATAGCTATTTTCCGATATTGTTCAGAAATCATGTCGGTATAATGCTTCATCATATTCTTAACTTCGCCAAGGACATTAGAGGCACTCGACTCATAGCCTTGATCATCTACCCGTCGTTCCATTGGCCTAACAATTTGATTGGGCATTAGTTGTGGACTCACAGGAACAACATTAGGGTTCAAAACTTGGCCTCCAACATTTGGTGGGGCCAACTGACTAGCCATAGGCATAGTCACATTGGGAGGGGCTGGCAATAAAGGTACATTTTGAACCACGCTTCCTCTCCCATTAGGGTTATTCATAGGCATCCCTTGACTTCCATTCATCAATGGTAATTGCCTCCAGGTACTAAACCTGCATTAAGATTTATTCGAGAGGAGTAGGCCGTTTGTAATCGTGCTTCTACTACTTCTGCCCGTGCGATAGCAGTGTCTATATCAGCCAAAGCCACACTGCTCAATTGTACCTGCATATTGAAATCCAATCCATGCAAAAAGTATTGTAATTGGGCAGCCGACAGAATAGGAATGTAAGTTTGTAACTTATGAAACACTTCCTTAAGCTTCTTGGCATAGGCTTTCACACTCTCATGGGGATCTTGGCACATTACATTCAAAATGCGCAACCAGTATTGGCCACCTCTTTCAGGGGCATATTCTCCTCGGAAAGCTGCATAAAATTGATCGATTGTGGTTATGGTTCTAGCCTCTATGCTATGATACCATACTGCAGCCCTTCCTTTTTAATTTCATGTTAAAGAACATCATAAGATGTCCCTCATCTTGGATGCGGTAATTAAACATCAGTCTTTGGAATTCAGAAATGTGAAACTCTACATCTTCTTCAGCTAACCCATTAAAAATGGGTAAAGGAACTCCTAAAGCTGGCAGATCGGGCGTCCCTGCAGGAATTGCAATGGCTTGTGCCATAGCGATAATCGGATTAACAATAGGAGCTTGAACTAATGGAATCACACCCCCACTTAAAGTGGGTGACTTGGTGGAAGAGAGGAAGAACTTGTGCTTCCTCTTGCACCTAAAGGACTATGTGCAACAGTTGGGTTACTAAGACCACTGTCTCTTATGCGTATCGGGCTACTCCTTTGAGGAGAATAGCGACTTACAATCTCCAACCGCTGTCTAGCCCTCTCAGCACGTTCTTCTTTTTGTATTTCGGCTTGATGGTCCTTGTTAGAGGACATAAACCAACTTTTTGGTCCCTAAAAATCCTAGATTCGAGAACCACCACTTTTTGGCAGCTCTCGGCAAATGCACCACTGATGGGACCTAAAATGGGCCGGCACTGGCTATGGCACTAGCCGGACCTGATACTCATAACAGACAAACACACCCTCATGGCCTCGCGGACTAGGAGCGTCTATCTACTGCTAAAGGACAAACTGTCCTAAAGCCTAATCTATGCGTTTATAGTTTTTGTATTTTTGTAGTCCAACATTTCCCTTTCTATAAACTCCAAAGAGAGAGAACCCATACACATTGGTAATAAATACCATGATCACATACATGGAGGCAACCTCTCGGTAGAAACACCGCGGCCCCACTGCAGCTCTCCTACATCATAGGGATTGGCCCCTTAATGCGCTGCTCAACATATAACGCAAACGAACACAAAATCCTCTCTTTTATATTTTGAATCCAGGAGATATACCATGTGTCCTTACTTAACAGCCCCTTAGGAAACCAACCCTCTATCCTACGGCAAGGGATAACCTTACACTCTCAATCGTGGGTCAAATTCCTAAGAAAACAATTGCTATGCAGTCCATGAGCTTTTTCGTTGATACCATGAACTATGCATAGTGCATAATGTGAATAGTTTAGTACACAAACAGAAGAAAATCAGCATTGTGCATCATGCAAAATCAGTCTTTTCATGATTTCCATGCTAGCATTTATGTACTGCAAAGGGAAAAGACACCGAGCCTTATGCTCATGCTGCCTTTCTCTTTATTTTAAAACAATATCCTATAGGCATGATGCAACACATAAACCACATTTTAGTTTATATTTTGATGCTCAAACTCCCCTCTCACCCTACCGTTTAATGTTTTGCATTCGTTGATAGGTGAAAAGGTCATTTTGTGTATTTCCTTACAAAGAAAGCGATAAACATGAACGGAAACATAGAAACGACGATAAACCGAGGCCAACCTCGTGCTTTACCTTCATTATATACTGCACAAACACACATGTAATTTTTTGGATTTTTTTTTCTTTTTTCTAATTTTCTCCCATTTAAAACCCATTTTTTCACAATTTTTTGGTATTTTTCCTCTATTTTATTTAATAAAAAATGACTAAAAATTAAGATTGATTGTGGGTTGTGGCCCTTAGGTTCCTTGACAGCAAAATTTCAGGTTTTGTAGGTGTCATATCTCATATTTCCCATTTATTTTGCAAAAACTCCATTTTTACCCCTTAAACGCGTATTTTTCGTGTTTTATGACATTAATTTCAGCCATACCACTTATGATTTTCTAGTTTTCAGATAATAAACTGTTGAAACTCATAGAAAAAAACATCATAATGGATATTCAGCCCATGGGAACAATGTTTCATTAATCAAATAGCATAAAAACTCATTTTTTCTTCATAAAAATTGAATTACCACTTAGGTTTCGTGTTTCGGGATCTCGGTTTTGCTGCGGGACTACGGGTCAGCCCCCATTCAATGTCCAACATCTTCACAATCAGCAATCTTCATGTCTACATCGATCCGGAAGCAATCCGGTGTCTTCACTATTCTTCATTTCCTCTAGCACGTAGGAACATCCCTTTAAAGTAGAGAGAGGGAGGAGAGAGAAAGATTAGATCTGGTTCTCTTCATTCCCATAACCATTTCTCGAGCGAAGATAGGCGATAAGACCGGCAAAGAGGGAGAAGATCGGGGGTATCATCGGTTGGATAGGGTCTTCACAGCCCCACATCTCCATCTCCATCATCATCAAGCGAAAATTGCGCCCTGCGCCTGCATGCCATGCCTCTCCTTCTCTCTCCACGTTTTGGTTAAAAGTTTACATAATTTTTGGGGGGGGGTTTCCAAGCTCCCAAAAGGCACACCCAATTTTGACCTCTCAAGTGTCCACCTCTTCGAATCTTGACCATTTGTTGGCTCCTTCCTCATCCAGCATCCGATTCGAGCTCTGAAAAATCCTGGGCATCTGGCTTGACATCCCACATTGACTGAAAACTCCTGACAACCTGCACAATAGTCAAAAAAATTATCAAAAATCCACAAGTGTCACTCGGGCGCCTTTTAAAAGTCGTCTTTCACTTGGTGCTTAAAATCGTCCTAGCTGAAGGCACCGACTTCGATGTTAAATATTTTTCCCCTAAATTCCAGATTTTTTGGCAAATTTTAGGCACATCCCGGGTTCAAAACTCTGCTCTCAACTCCTCATGCAAGGATGCTACTATGTAGTCCTTATTCCACTCCAGTATGTTCTTCCAATGATCCAAGACGTTGTACTAAAAAACTTGTTGGCACAACTCTCTCATACGATCAGCCATCACCCTCCTCCCCTCATCATTCATGATAATAGCTCCTGTCCTATCACCTACAAGATATCCATACCCCTTTGGGATATATCCAAGATGTGTTATCTCCCACCTGACGACTGCGCTGCTTTGCATATCCACAAGACCCCTGTATATCTAGTGTACCCACGGTGGTGGTATCTCTCAGAGTAGCACCCATAGGGGTGCCATCTATAGATGGTTGAGCAAAAGCTTGAGTGACTAGAGTAGACATCCCCACAGGTGTGACAAATCCCATAGGTGATGTAAATCTAGCAGAATGACGAGAGGGAGACACTGTATCGGTACCTCCACAATAACCACTTGAGCCACCCTCTCTCGAACCTGCACAAGAGTGAGGACTAGCACCTGTATCTCGAGACAACCGTGGGCTCACCACATCCACCTCTCTGCAACATCCCCCAAAACCACTCCCTTCATCCGACCCAAGTCTGGAGTGTCAACCTCGTCTACTGGAAACCAAAGCATCAGAGCGTGCTAAAGGAGAT
The DNA here is from genome assembly GCF_053477565.2 of Lygodium microphyllum. NCBI lineage: Eukaryota > Viridiplantae > Streptophyta > Polypodiopsida > Schizaeales > Lygodiaceae > Lygodium > Lygodium microphyllum. Next base: position 140,184,364 of record NC_141137.1, on the reverse strand, counting down.
CTAAGAAAACGGCCTCATGGTGTCCGAGAGAACTCTTGGTCCGCCATATCTTTGAATCGAGCCATCTGATTTGGAGACATATGTGTGAAGATCTCTTGTAGCTCCTTGTCACTCATCCCTCGACTCAGCGTGTTGTTTAAATATCCACAAAGGTCACATGCATAGACAAAAAATGATGTTAGCATAATCATTATATAAAGATTCAAGCAAAGCACAATAATATAAATCTTTAAAAAATGATCTTACTTAAAATGCATATTCTAGAGTACCCTTATAAGTGATTCATCAACAAATTGAGTAGGTGGATGCTCGAAGTATGATGTAGCCTATGGTCCCATGTCAATCTCCTAACACAACTACGCATACGCTGGAAGGTCAATAGAAAGGTCACTACAAAAGGATGAGTCCACCTCATTCTCAAAGAATTCTTGGCCTCCTGTCTTTCCATCATTGTTACTGGATTATGTCTCCTCTACATACTCCAAGCTTTGGATGGCCTCCACCCCTTGCAATATCCACCCCTCTATCTGCATATTGTCCTTATCTACGCTGGGAACATTTCTTTCATCATATAGTCTCACACTTTGGGGAGCTGAAGGTACAACATACCACCATCGAGGTTGTTGGGGGTATAGAAAATTGCCTATTCAAAATCACATACAAGAGAGATTTGACATTTTTGACATATACCATGTCATGATAAAATTTAAAAAAAAGAGTTCGTGCACCTATTCACAATGGGCCGGCAATACAAACATGTTTTGAAAATCCATCCATCTTTTTTCGGAATCTATTTCGAGAAATCCAGATGGACCTCGTTGAAAAGTTGTGGTGGCTCCTTCCAATACAAGTTTGAACCACTGCACATCAAATAGGATCATGGAGAATCTATGGTAATCCACCATGATAATACTTTATAAGTTTTCAAAATGCTCCATCTCTTCTATAACGGTGTTTGGATCCGTGGCTCGTCGTCCACTCTCTTGCTCGAACTTTGCCATGACACCACAATCCGTTGTGGAGCGCATTTTGTTGATACATTCCATGTGGAAATGCCGTCTGTGCAACCATGTCACATTGTATATTTTGTACTATACATTGAAACATTTAATTTTACATATAAAATCTAGATACGACATCTTATAAAACATGTGGTCACTTTTGCACTACATCCTCTCCAGAATTCCCACTTCTCAGTAGATATCTCCACCCCTTTGTGAGAGGCTACAATCAAAGCTCCATGAAACCATCTCATAGACATAAACTGCAGCATCTCCTCCATGCCCATGGGATATTGAATGGGTCGATAGCATGTACTACATTGAAATTTGGATTGCGCTTCTTCATGATCTTTCCTGGCTTGCTTGTACCTAGCGAGCCACGACTCCATGAAGGCATGGTGCAACATACAAAAACAATTCACTTTCTCCTCCATTGTAGCATCCATCTTGTTTTCTACCCCATTTTAGACCACCGCATCTTAGGTCAGCCTATCATCATCCTTTAGTGTGACCATAGCATATTATTGTCTGAATCCACTGTTGGTAGCCACTGTGAGATATGCACTAACACCTTGGACACCGACCAACCTTCAGCCATGCTACCTTCTGGTTGAGCTCATTGTCGCACAAAGCCTTTAAAGGTTTTCATGAAGCGCTCCAAGAAGAACGTCCACTGCATATGGACAAGTCCCGCAATCTCTACTTCATCTACAAGATGCCTCATGAGGTGGGTTTGTATCATGAGCATGCTCATGAAAAGGTACTTCTCAAAGAGACAGACCATCTCCACTACTCCTTGCCTTGCAGATTCAATAAAGGATATCTTGATCTCCTTCTATGAGATCCATTGCACTAAATTTGACAACTTGTAAATGACCCCGCATATTTCTAGAGTGAGGCATCCTGGAATCACGATCTGTAGTACAAACTACCACAAATGAAGAAGCATTATGAACAAAGACTACACTCCAAATAGCAAAATACCCAGATCACTTGCAATCCATTCGTAATACAAACCTAACATATCTTATGCCAATCATGAGATTTTAGCCCTAACACAATATTAGTGAGTTTGGGAATCTCCCAATTCCCATTTTTTGAATATTAAAAAGGTGGCACCCAGATAGCAAGCCCATAAGTTTCTCAAAACCATATGATGTGACTTATCTTTGGAAAGTGCTTGAAAAATGGAATCTATTGAGCTATAGAGCGCTCGATTTGGAGTTATAGTTTTCAAGTTATGACAAATCCAAAGATTTGACCGCATCTCCCAAACTTATGGGAAATTTCCATATTCCCCAATATGGTGTTCCCTGATAATTGGTTATCTTTAGAAAACGTAGATCTAAGAGAACGCATCATACCCATTGGAGTGTGGATAGACCTAATAATTTGCTTCACAAAGCACTTTTCTTTATTGGAAAAAATCCAAGGAGCACAAGGTAGTTGCAAGCAACCATCAGCACTCGACTGCGGCTCAAAGCGCCTCCACCTTATCTATCTTCTTTCTTTATTGGAAAAAATCTAAGGAGCACGAGGTAGTTGCAAGCGACTATCAGCACTCGACTGCGGCTCAAAGTGCCTCCACCTTATCTATCTTCTTTCTTTATTGGAAAAAATCCAAGGAGCACGAGGTAGTTGCAAGTGACCATCAATACTCGACTGCGGCTCAAAGTGCCTCCATTTTATCTATCTCCTTCAAATCCATTCATCCCCTTATAGTGTCTCTCTTTGCTATGATGTGGTTCCATAGTATGGTGTCCACATTCTTGAAAATATGCATGGGATCCAACAAGTGGTTGATTTGTAAGAGGGTCAAATATGACAACTCGTAGAAATCGAAGAATCGTCACATTCCGTTTGGATGCGACTCCATGTGAAGCATTTTTAGCTCATACCAGCTTTGGGTGTTCATTTGTGCTGGAGATCACCCAATAAAATCTTCCCTTAGTTCATGACCCTCAGGAAAAAAAGTGGCGTGTCCTTGATATATTATCTTCTTCATGGTTCGTGACCTTCGAGAGTCTAACTATGGCACACACAATGGACATGGATGATAATTTAAGAAAACCAGACCTATCCCAACACCTCTATCCTATGAATACAAACTTGAACAAGCTATGATAGATATTGCCAATGAGTACAGAAGCCTACTTACCTGAGCACTCCCAGAATCCTGAAAATTCATGCATGGTCGACATGAGAATGGCATCGACCATCACACTTGCTCATATCTTCCATAGTGATCCCATCCTCCCACAAGATCTTAAGCTCATCAACTAATGGACGGAGTTAAGCTAATGATTAGGTGTCCTTTCTTCCTAGAAATCCATGGTGGGATGTTGTAGTTAACAAGGACTATAGGCCACACATTGTAAAGCAGAGACCAAATGGGTTCACACCATCCATAGCTAGACCAAGCCGAAGATTCCTTGGCTCTCGTTCAAAGCTTGGAAAGGTAGAGTCAAGGTGGCTCCACGTGCGTGAATACGCTAATATTTGTTGGACTCCATCTATGGATCACAAGATTTAGGCATGGTATTTGCAAGTGGTAATATATAATCTTTAGCAACCTGAAAAGAAATCATAAAACACCTTGAAAAAGCACAATTGTTTTTTATAATGGTGCCAAAAAGAAATCAACGAAACGTACGTAGAAGGTTCGTGAACAACTCGATCACACTCGCATCACTCCACCGTATTTTTCTTGCACACTTAGGAGTGCAAGTAGCATCTTCAAGCGAGTTACTCGACACCCATCATATAATGGTATGGATGCTTCCTCTTTAAGTGGATCATATGTCTCATCATCCATGGGCATCAATGCATCAATCATTGCCTCCATCTCAGGCTCCAAGTTTATAGGAAAGTTGAAATATTGCATGTCTTCTTTGGTATTGACAGTATAGAGGTAGATTGGCTCAGGCACTCCATCCATCAGACACCCATGAACTCTTTTAACTGGCCGCAATAGGTGCGCTCCTCCTTGGGATGAGATGTCACCTCCCTATAATAATTTTACGGCCACATTCAATGTTTTTGTATATAATATTCAATTAGTTTGTGAATACAATGCATGATTGATATACACTTTTCTTATCGTTTGCTCAAAGTCTGAGGTCGCCTGATCAATGATCTCTGATTGAAACTCACTGAAACATCATACGTGTTCTATAGACAATGGACGCTTTTCTCTAATTGCCAACCTGCATTGAGAGCAAGGACATGGGACACACTAATTAAGATACTCCTCGCGATGTTGAACATAACGACCTTCTTCGTTTTCCATTTGGTCTACGTTACAACAAACAATTTGTTTTTGTTCTCATTCTCCTTTTCTTTCTCAAAATTATTTGAGAAGGGATTTTTTCTCTTGTAATACAACAAAATTAACGTCAACTAAAGTCTTGGTTTTCTCCCCCTTTCTTTGTTTCACCCCCTTTCTTTGTTTCACCCCCTTTCTTTGCACCTTTCTTGGCGCTTTTCGTTTTATGTTCTCTCCCTTTCATTTTTTATGTTTTCTTTGTCTTTTATGTTTATTTTTCATGTTTTCTTTGTCTTTCATGTTTATTCTCTCTTTCTCATTCTCTCTTCGTTTTCCTTTCTTCTTCTCTCTCTCTTATTTTCTATCTTTCTTTCTCTCTCTCTCTTTCCTTGTTGCCCCTCTCTTTGTTTCTTTCCACTCCCTTACAGGTGGGCCTACAGTATGTAAGGTCTAATATACTATGTATGGGAGCGAGGGACTAGCTACCCTACGTCGGGAAGTGTTCCTCGTCCTGTGGTATTGCACCAGGCCTTGCCACTTTTTCTTTCTTTTTGTGTGACTCGATATGCAAAGTGTAGAACAAGGTAGTGCAAAGCATGTCAAGAAAACGATCCATTCACCTCCAAGTCCAATCTCTCTTTCGCTTTATTAGGCTTGGAGACATAGGCCTTCTGCACCTTCCTGAAGCGTCGAACACACCCAAGGTGCACCTTTAACAAAGTCTCTCTCTCTCTCTCTACTACTACCACTACCACTACCACTACCACTACCACTACCACTACCACCATCACATCACCACCTTCATCATTTTCCATTTGGTCTACGTTACGACAAACAATTTGTTTTTATTCTCATTCTCCTTTTCTTTCTTAAAATTGTTTGAGAAGGGATTTCTTCTCTTGTAATACAACAAAATTAACGTCAAGTAAAGTCTTGGTTTTCTCCCCCTTTCTTTGCACATTTCTTGGCGCTCTTGGTTTTATGTTCCCTCCCTTTTATTTTTCATGTTTTCTTTATCTTTCATGTTTATTTTTCATGTTTTTTTTGTCTTTCATATTTATTCTCTCTTTCTCATTCTCTCTTCCTCTTCCTTTCTTCTTATCTCTCTCTTATTTTCTATCTTTCTTTCTCTCTCTCTCTTTCTTTGTTGCCCCTCTCTTTGTTTCTTTCCACCCCCTTACATGTGGGCCTATAGTATGTAAGGTCTAATATGCTATGGATGGGAGCGAGGGACTAGCTACCCTACGTCAGGAAGTGTTCCTCATCCTGTGGTATTGCACCAGACCTTGCCACTTTTTTTCCTTTTTGTGTCATTCGATATGCAAAGCGTAGGATGAGGTAGTGCAAAGCATGTCAAGAAAACCATCCATTCAGCTCCAAGTCCAATCTCTCTTTCGCTTTATTAAGCCTAGAGACATGGGCATTCCACACCTTCCTGAAGCTTCGAACACACCCAAGGTGCACCTTTAACAAAGTCTCTCTCTCTCTCTCTCTCTCTCTCTCTCTCTCTACTACTACTACTGCTACTACTACTACTACTACTACCAACCTTTAACAAAGTTCTCTCTCTCTCTCTCTCTCTCTCTCTCTCTCTCTCTCTCTCTCTCTCCCACTACTACTACTACTACAGCCACCATCACATCACAACCTTCATCGTTTTCCATTTGGTCTACGTTACGACAAACAATTTACTTTTGTTCTCATTCTCCTTTTCTTTCTTAAAATTTTTTGAGAAGGTATTTCTTCTCTTGTAATACAACAAAATTACCGTCAACTAAAGTCTTGGTTTTCTACCCCTTTCTTTGCACCTTTCTTGGCGCTCTTCGTTTTATGTTCCCTCCCTTTTATTTTTCATGTTTTCTTTATCTTTCATGTTTATTTCTCATGTTTTCTTTGTCTTTCATGTTTATTCTCTCTTTCTCATTCTCTCTTCCTCTTGCTTTCTTGTTCTCTCTCTCTTATTTTCTATCTTTCTTTCTCTCTCTCTTTCATTGTTGCCCCTCTCTTTGTTTCTTTCCATCCCCTACAGGTGGGCCTATAGTATGTAAGGTCTAATATGCTATGCATGGGAGCGAGGGATTAGCTACCCTACCTCGGGGAGTGTTCCTCGTCCTGTGGTATTGCACCAGACCTTGCCACTTTTCTTTCTTTTTGTGTGACTCGATATGCAAAGTGTAGAATGAGGTAGTGCAAAGCATGTCAAGAAAACCATCCATTAACCTCCAAGTTCAATCTCTCTTTCTCTTTACTAGGCCTGGAGACATAGGCCTTCTGCACCTTCCTGAAGCGTGGAACACACCCAAGGTGCACCTTTAACAAAGTCTCTCTCTCTCTCTCTCTCTCTCTCTCTCTCTCTCTCTCTCTCTCTACTACCACTACCACTACCACTACCACTACCACTACCACTACCACTACCACAGCCACCATCACATCACCACCTTCATAATTTTCCATTTGGTCTACATTACAACAAACAATTTGTTTTTATTCTCGTTCTCCTTTTCTTTCTTAAAATTGTTTGAGAAGGGATTTCTTCTCTTGTAATACAACAAAATTAACGTCAAGTAAAGTCTTGGTTTTCTCCCCCTTTCTTTGCACCTTTCTTGGTGCTCTTCGTTTTTTGTTCCCTCCCTTTTATTTTTCATGTTTTCTTTGTCTTTCATGTTTATTTTTCATGTTTTTTTGGTCTTTCACGTTTATTCTCTCTTTCTCGTTCTCTCTTCCTCTTCCTTTCTTCTTCTCTCTCTCTTATTTTCTATCTTTCTTTCTCTCTCTCTCTTTCTTTGTTGCCCCTTTCTTTGTTTCTTTCCACCTCCTTACAGGTGGGCCTATAGTATTTAAGGTCTAATATGCTATGCATGGAAGCGAGGGACTAGCTACCCTACGTCGGGGAGTGTTCCTCATCGTGTGGTATTGCACCAGACCTTGCCACTTTTTTTCCTTTTTGTGTGATTCAATATGCAAAGCGTAGGACGAGGTAGCGCAAAGCATGTTAAGAAAACCATCCATTCACCTCCAAGTCCAATCTCTCTTTCCCTTTATTAGGCCTGGAGACATAGGCCTTACGCACCTTCCTGAAGCGTCGAACACACCCAAGGTGCACCTTCAACAAACTCTCTCTCTCTCTCTCTCTCTCTCTCTCTCTCTCTCTCTCTTTCTCTCTCTCTACTACTACTACTACTACTACTACTACTACTACTACTACTACTACTACTACTACTACTACTACTACTACTACTACTACTACTACTACTACTACTACTACTACTACTACTACTACTACTACTACTACTACTACTACTACTACTACTACTACTACTACTACTACTACTACTACTACTACTACTACTACTACTACGACTACGACTACGACTACGACTACCACCACCACCACCACCACCACCACCACCACCACCACCACCACCACCACCACCACCACCACCACTACCACCACTCCTACCACTGCTACAACCATCATCACATCACGACCTTCATCGTTACTCTACATTACGACAAACAATTTGTTTTTTTCCTTATTCTCCTTTTCTTTCTTAAAATTGTTTGAGAAGGGATGTCTTCTCTTGTAATACAACAAAATTAACGTCAACTAAAGTCTTGGTTTTCTCCACCTTTCTTTGCACCCTTCTTGGTGCTCTTTGTTTTATGTTCCCTCCCTTTTATTTTTCATGTTTTCTTTGTTTTTCATGTTTATTTTTCAGGTTTTCTTTGTCTTTCATGTTTATTCTCTCTTTCTCATTCTCTCTTCCTCTTACTTTCTTGTTCTCTCTCTCTTATTTTCTATCTTTCTTTCTCTCTCTCTCTTTCCTTGTTGCCCCTCTCTTTGTTTCTTTCCACCCCCTTATAGGTGGGCCTATAGTATGTAAGGTCTAATATGCTATGCATGGGAGCGAGGGACTAGCTACCCTACGTCAGAAAGTGTTCCTCGTCCTGTGGTATTACACTAGACCTTGCCACTTTTTTTCTTTTTTGTGTGACTCGATATGCAAAGCATAGTGCGAGGTAGCGCAAAGCATGTCAAGAAAACCATCCATTCACCTCCAAGTCCAATCTCTCTTTCGCTTTATTAGGCCTGGAGACATAGGCCTTCTGCACCTTCCTCATGCGTCAAACACACCCAAGGTGCACCTTTAACAAAGTCTCTCTCATTCTCTCTCTCTCTGTTTCTCTCTCTCTCTCTACTACTACTACTACTACTACTACTACTACTACTACTACTACTACTACTACTACTACTACTACTACTACTACTACTACTACTACTACTACTACTATTACTATTACTACCACCACCACCACCACCACCACCACCACCACCACCACCACCACCACCACCACCGCTACCACTACTACAGCCACCATCACATCACGACCTTCATCGTTTTCCATTTGGTCTACATTACGACAAAGAATTTGTTTTTGTTCTCATTCTCCTTTTCTTTCTTAAAATTATTTGAGAAGGGATTTCTTCTCTTGTAATACAACAAAATTAACGTCAACTAAAGTCTTGGTTTTCTCCCCCTTTCTTTGCACCTTTATTGGTGCTCTTCGTTTTATGTTCCCTCCCTTTTATTTTTCATGTTTTCTTTGTCTTTCATGTTTATTTTTCATGTTTTCTTTGTCTTTCATGTTTTGTTTGTCTTTCATGTTTATTCTCTCTTACTCTTTCTTTCTTCTTCTCTCTCTCTTATTTTCTATCTTTCTTTCTCTCTCTCTCTTTCTTTGTTGCCCCTCTCTTTATTTCCTTCCACCCCCTTATAGGTGGGCCTATAGTATGTAAGGTCTAATATGCTATGCATGAAAGCGAGGGACTAGCTACCCTACATCGGGGAGTGTTCCTTGTCCTGTGGTATTGCACCAGACCTTGCCACTTTTTTCCTTTTTTTGTGACTCAATATGCAAAGCGTAGGACGAGGTAGCGCAAAGCATGTCAAGAAAACCATCCATTCACCTCCAAATCCAATCTCTCTTTCTCTTTATTAGGCCTGGAGACATAGGCCTTACGCACCTTCCTGAAGCGTCGAACACACCCAAGGTGCACCTTTAACAAATTCTCTCTCTCTCTCTCTCTCTCTCTCTCTCTCTCTCTCTCTCTCTCTCTCTACTGATTCTACTACTACTACTACTACTACTACTACCGCTACCACTACCACTACCGCTACCGCTACCGCTATTATCATCACATCACGACTTTCATCGTTTTTCATTTGGTCTACATTCCGACAAACAATTTGTTTTTGTTCTCATTCTCCTTTTCTTTTTTAAAATTCTTTGAGAAAGGATTTCTTATCTTGTAATAGAAGAAAATTAACGTCAACTAAAGTCTTGGTTTTCTCCCCCTTTCTTTGCACTTTTCTTGGCGCTCTTTGTTTTATGTTCCCTCCCTTTTATTTTTCATGTTTTCTTTGTCTTTCATGTTTATTTTTCAGGTTTTCTTTGTCTTTCATGTTTTCTGTCTTTCATGTTTATTCTCTCTTTCTCATTCTCTCTTCCTCTTCCTTTCTTGTTCTCTCTCTCTTATTTTCTATCTTTCTTTCTCTCTCTCTCTTTCTTTGTTGCCCCTCTCTTTGTTTCTTTCCACCCCCTTACAGGTGGGCCTATAGTATGTAAGGTCTAATATGCTATGCATGGGAGCGAGGGACTAGCTACCCTACGTCAGAAAGTGTTCCTCGTCCTGTGGTATTACACCAGACCTTGCCACTTTTTTTCTTTTTTGTGTGACTCGATATGCAAAGCATAGGATGAGGTAGCGTAAAGCATGTCAAGAAAACCATCCATTCACCTCCAAGTCCAATCTCTCTTTCGCTTTATTAGGCCTGGAGACATAGGCCTTCCGCACCTTCCTCATGCGTCAAACACACCCAAGGTGCACCTTTAACAAAGTCTCTCTCTCTCTCATTCTCTCTCTACTACTACTACTACTACTACTACTACCACCACCACCACCACCACCACCACCACCACCACCACCACCACCACCACCACCACCACTACTACCACTACTACAGCCAGCATCACATCACGACCTTCATCGTTTTCTATTTGGTCTACTTTATGACAAACAATTTGTTTTTGTTCTCACTCTCCTTTTCTTTCTTAAAATTGTTTGAGAAGGGATTTCTTCTCTTGTAATACAACAAAATTAATGTCAACTAAAGTCTTGGTTTTCTCCCCCTTTCTTTACACCTTTCTTGGCGCTCTTCGTTTTATATTCCCTCCCTTTTGTTTTTCATGTTTTCTTTGTCTTTCATGTTTATTTTTCATGTTTTTTTTGTCTTTCATTTTTATTCTCTCTTTCTCATTCTCTCTTCCTCTTCCTTTCTTATTCTCTCTCTCTCTCTCTTATTTTCTATCCTTCTTTCTCTCTCTCTCTTTCTTTGTTGCCCCTCCCTCTGTTTCTTTCCACCCCCTTACAGGTGGGCCTATAGTATGTAAGGTCTAATATGCTATGCATGGGATCGAGGGACTAGCTACCCCACGTCGCGGAGTGTTCCTCGTCCTGTGGTATTGCACCAGACCTTGCCACTTTTTTTCCTTTTTGTGTGACTCAATATGCAAAGCGTAGGACGAGGTAGTGCAAAGCATGTCAAGAAAACCATCCATTCACCTCCAAGTCCAATCTCTCTTTCGCTTTATTAGGCCTGGAGACATAGGCCTTCCGCACCTTCCTGAAGCGTCGAACACACCCAAGGTGCACCTTTAACAAACTCTCTCTCTCTCTCTCTCTCTCTCTCTCTCTCTCTCTCTCTCTCTCTCTCTCTCTCTCTCGCTCTCTACTACTACTACTACTTCTACTACTACTACTACTACTACTACTACTACTACTACTACTACTACTACTACTACTACTACTACTACTACTACTACTACCACTAGTACCACTACCACCACTACCACCACTACCACCACTACTACAGCCACCATCTCATCACGACCTTCATCGTTTTTCATTTGGTCTACATTACGACAAATAATTTGTTTTTGTTCTCATTCTCCTTTTCTTTCTTAAAATTGTTTGAGAAGGGATTTCTTCTCTTGTAATATAACAAAATTAATGTCAACTAAAGTCTTGGTTTTCTCCCCCTTTCTTTGCACCTTTCTTGGGGCTCTTCGTTTTATGTTCCCTCCCTTTTATTTTTCATGTTTTCTTTGTCTTTCATGTTTATTTTTCATGTTTTCTTTGTGTTTCATGTTTTCTTTGTCTTTCATGTTTATTCTCTCTTTCTCATTTTCTCTTCCTCTTCCTTTCTTCTTCTCTCTCTCTTATTTTCTGTTTTTCTTTCTCTCTCTCTCTTTCATTGTTGCCCCTCTCTTTGTTTCTTTCCACCCCCTTACAGGTGGGCCTATAGTATGTAAGGTCTAATATGCTATGCATGATAGCGAGGGACTAGCTACCCTACATCGGGGAGTGTTCCTCGTCCTATGGTATTGCACTAGACCTTGCCACCTTTTTTCCTTTTTTTGTGACTCAATATGCAAAGCGTAGGATGAGGTAGCGCAAAGCATGTCAAAAAAACCATCCATTGACCTCCAAGTCCAATCTCTCTTTTGCTTTATTAGGCCTGGAGACATAGGCCTTCCGCACCTTCCTGAAGCGTCGAGCATACCCAAAGTGCACCTTTAACAAAGTCTCTCTCTCTCTCTCTCTACTACTACTACTACTACTACTACTACTACTACTACTACTACTACTACTACTACTACTACTACTACTACTACTACTACTACTACTACTACTACTACTACTACTACTACTACTACTACTACCACTACTACAGCCACCATCACATCACGACCTTCATCGTTTTCCATTTGGTCTACGTTACGATAAAGAATTTGTTTTTGTTCTCATTCTCCTTTTCTTTCTTAAAATTGTTTGAGAAGGGATTTCTTCTCCTGTAATACAACAAAATTAACGTCAACTAAAGTCTTGGTTTTCTCCCCCTTTCTTTGCACCTTTCTTGGCGCTCTTCATTTTATGTTCTCTCCCTTTTATTTTTCATGTTTTCTTTGTCTTTCATGTTTATTCTCTCTTTCTCATTCTCTCTTCCTCTTCCTTTCTTCTTCTCTCTCTCTTATTTTCTATCTTTCTTTCTCTCTCTCTCTCTTTCTTTTTTGCCCCTCTCTTTGTTTCTTTCCACCCCCTTATAGGTGGGCATACAGTATGTAAGGTCTAATATGCTATGCATGGGAGCGAGGGACTAGCTATGGGGAGTATTTCTCATCCTGTCGTATTGCACCAGACCTTGCCACTTTTTTTTCTTTTTGTGTGACTCGATATGCAAAGCGTAGGATGAGGTAGCGCAAAGCATGTTAAGAAAACCATCCATTCATCTCCAAGTCCAATCTCTCTTTTGCTTTATTAGGCCTGGAGACATAGGCCTTCCGCACCTTCCTGAAGCGACGAACACACCCAAGGTGCACCTTTAACAAACTCACTCTCTCTCTCTCTCTCTACTACTACTACTACTACTACTACTACTACTACTACTACTACTACTACTACTACTACTACTACTACTACTACTACTACTACTACTACTACTACTACTACTACTACTACTACTACTACTACTACTACTACTACTACTACTACTACTACTACTACTACTACTACTACTACTACTACTACTACTACTACTACTACTACTACTACTACTACTACTACTACTACTACTACTACTACTACTATAGCCAATCATCCCACCTTTTATATATTGCTCAACAGTTTCAAAACACGAGAGTATAGTAGACACGACAGCCATTTCTCTCTTCCTCTTCCTTTCTTCTACCTCTCTTATTTTCCATCTTTCTTTCTCTCTCTCTCTCTTTCTTTGTTGCCCCTCTCTTTGTTTCTCTCCACCTCTTTATGTTTTCTCACTCATTCTCCTCTCTCCCTCCCTCCCTCCCTCTCTCTATCTTTCCCCGTCTCTTTGTTATCTTTCATGTGTATTCTCTCTTTCTCTCGTTCTCTCTTCCTTTTCCTTTCTTCTTCTCCCTCTCTTGCTTTTGATTGTTCTCCCTCAATGCATAACATTCTCCACCCTCTCTCATTTCTTATCTCATTCCCTCTCTTTCTCCCTCAATGCACATCATTGTAAAAAACAAACAAGGAAAGAAGAAATTAAAGAACAAGAAAAAACCCTCTCTTTGTTTTTCTCTACCTCCTCGTGTTTTCTCATTCATTCTCCTCTCTCCCTCCCTGTCTCTCTCTATTTCTCTATTTCTTTATTATGTTTCATGTTTATTCCCTCTCGCTCTTGTTCTTTCTTCCTTTTTCTTTCTTCTTCTCCCTCTCTCATTTCCTCTCTTTCTCCCTCAATGCACATCATTGTAAAAAAAGACAAACAAAAAAAGAAGAAATAAAGAACAAGAAAAAACCCTCTCATCGTTTTTCTCTACCCCTCGTGTTTTCTCATTCATTCTCCTCTCTCCATCCCTACCTCTCTCTATTTCTCTCTTTCTTTATTATGTTTCATATTTATTCCCTCTCTCTCTCTCCCATCCTTTTTTCATTTTTCTTTCTTCTTCTTCCTCTCTCATTTCCTCTCTTTCTCCCTCAATGCACCTCGTTCTCAACAAAAACAAAAAAAAGAAAAGGAGAAAGAACAAGAACAAACCAAGAGGAAGCAATGTACTCATCCCAAAGGCCCAAGGATGGATTCTTTGTCTCCTCTTGGTGATGGCAGCTCCTCTTCACCCTTCATGCACTTCCTCCTCTTCTTTGCGAACGGCGACCACGGCGATGAGAAGCTCTCATTCTTTCTCTTTCTCTCATTCTCTCCCTCCCTCTCCCAAAAACATGATCTATTTCTCTCTCTTTTTTGCTCTTCGCAGTAAAATGCCATGCTCAGGTTTTAGCCCATTTTTTTGTCTGAGTACCATCACTATTTGCATCGCATTTATGACGCAAATAGCAATGCAAATAGTAACACATTTGCAATGGATTTGTCCGTTGTTATTCGTGAATATCCTTGTAGTGTACAAGTGTGGGAGTGGGAAACATAGTAGCAAGTATCGAAAACACACCAACTATACCAAACCAAACTTAGGTTCTTTCCTTTGATTAAGTTGATAAACAAAAGATATGATAAGGTCCATTCATTAGTAAAAATTTTGATATTAAATTATAGTAAGTTAAAAAGAACTTACATAACTTCATAAAAAGAGTTTCAATACTTATATGTGTTATCTCATTAACTTAAAACACATTGTGTGGTCCAAATGTACATATGTTAAGCTTAATTATGAGTATGATAACATGATTATCATTGAAAGAATTAAATAAATAATGTACTTGATCTTTCCTTTAAAAACACTAGGGGTTTTAGATGGAAATTCTTTAAGAAAAGATTATTGCCAATTAAACATTACAGAAATCACCTAACGAGGTTTCCTAATGACCCTTACATTAAGGAAGGAACTTCAAAGGTCCTAGATAAATTAGAGAACAAAAATTTTGTAATGTGCTTGACTAAGAATCCCTTAACAAAATGATTTAGTGGTTCTTCCACATACTTTTCCTAAATGATTCTACCCAATACTCCTTGGAACAATATGGAGTTTGTCACCTAGGCTCTCTCGAGTCCACTTTCCAATGGAAGGTTCTAGTTGTAGCTTGTAAGGATCTTGACTTGAACTTGGGTTCTCAACACCATATTAGAGAATTTGGGAATCTCCCAGGTTTCATTTTCAAATACAGGGTAAAGATTTGGCCATGTAGCTAAATCTTAACCCATGCTTCAAAGTGGGACTTGGAAAGACAACATATATAGTAATTAAGATAGAGTTTACTTTCAATAAGTGGACAAGATTTGATCATGTGGCCAAATATTAACTATATTGGAAATTACCAAACTATATGAGAATTTCCAAGTTCTCTAATATAGTGTTGGTTCATAATTTTTGCACTAAGATCACCTAAGAGTTTAATTAGCATCAATCCTTGAGCCACTGCACTCACAAGTCAACTTAACCACCTGAAGCAAATCAATGTAGCACTTGATTCATATTGAATGAGAAATGAGTAGGAGTGATACATGTTGACCCCTTTACTTGTAGCATATAGTCTCGACTTTGTTCCCCTGAAATGGCATTGATCAGGGTCTACACTAAACAATCACACATTCGGCCACTTCCTAATTACATCACCTTTGAAGGAAAACTCTCGGCTCATCGGGATGGAGGCCAAAATTTTTTCTTAGTGCTTTTTCTTTCTTCTTCTCCCAAACTTCAACATTCAAAACTATACTCTCTTAGTGGTGTCACTTTGATACCATGTTAACAATCCCAATGTGGGTTTAATCATGGTGTGTACAAAATGAGCTGACATGTAATTACAAGGGATTATAGTAGGTAAGAAACTTCATAACTATAGAGAGAAGGCACACTGTATGCACACTCAACAACTATTCACTACCTTGCATTGCATACAATGGTTACATTTTATAGAGGAGGTAAGTCCTAATTTATGTAGTCTCACAATTTCGATGTGTGTCTCCATGTGACACACTATTACTCACACTGTACATGTGTGTACCTATGTGGAACACTTCTCTCCACACCTCACATTCATGTCCCTCAAACCATACAATGTCTAGATTATAGAGTGCTTTCACACACATATACATATACACACAACACAAGCTTACACTCTTAACAATAAAGACCAAGGAGTTTCTAAGTCAGCCATCATCTATGATAAATTGAAGGAAGTTGTATGTAGGAGATACCTTTTGCCAACTTATTGAACCATGAAAACGAATCAATTCTCCACTGATTGGAAGCTTACTACTTGAAATTTTTCTCACTTCTAAAGTATGACGCACCCATGGACATTTGTCAATAAGTATCAAAGTTTTGCAATGGGTTGAGTTCTCCATTCGATACTAGCCTTTAAGTAATTCATCTATCTAACCTTCAAGAAACATTAATCTAGGTAAGGCCAATCATTCAAGAGCTTCAATCAAAGCCTAAAAATAATAGATTTGGGAGATATGGTTCTCCGAATAGAAGGCCATATGACTTTGCCAAGAGCTCAAGGCTAACACTAATCTTGGCCAAAGAAAGAAGGCCAAGAAAATATATTCGAGACTTTTGTGCCAATAGGTGGTAGCAATGACATGCAAAGATGTTGCCATTGCAATGAACTGGGCCATTTTAAGAGACAATGCCCAAAGCTAAATCACACTTTCTACCAAGGGTATTTTTGTGCTAAAAACTGATCTTCTATAGCTAGCGGCAAAGGGAAAGTTTTTAGTGTGACACATAAGGATTTGGAGGAAGATGAAGACTCTACATTGAATGCAGATATGGAAAAAGAAGTTGTCCATGCTCCCCTTAACAAAAGGGGGACTGAATTTCCAATTCTTGATGATTCAAATAACCATGACTTACTAATGTAAATATTTTAAATGCTAATTGACTATGTACAAACACACTCATTCATTCATCTTATCAAAGTGTGAAAGAAAGTAAAGGATATCCACTGCACATATATCCAAGTTTGTGGTAAAATTAGCAAATAGAAAAGAAGTTATTTTTGCACAACAATCTAGTGAGCTAAACTCTAACCTAGAAGGCAGCCCTACCAATATGAGGTTCAAGGTTATGAATTTGGTAGCCTCTAAGTGCTTGCTAAGAATGATTTGGCTAATATCTAATGATGGCCATATTCTTGTGGAAAGAGCCAAGTTAAATTCCAAAGCTAAAATGGGAGTAAGTGACTACCTGATGCGAAGCTAGAAAGCCCAAGATGGCAAAAGCTTTTCACATTGTAAAAGGACAAAGAAAACACCTAGCTATCTAGCTAATTAAGATTAATAAGATTGAGCAATGTAATGAAGTTGAAGAAGAACCATCTTGATTAAAGGAATACGTAGATATATTCCTAGAGGAATTAATGAGAACCCACTTCAAATCGAGATTGATCATGAGATTAAGCTAGTAATAGGAGCCACTCCATTAGTTAAGAGACCATACTGGATCTCCATTATGGAAGCTATTGAGCTGAATTTTGGATCAGGCACATTAAAGTAAGAAATGCACCTTGGGGATCCCTAATTCCATTTTATAAGAAGAAAGATGAGATGCTTCACCTTTTAATAAATTATTGTAGGTTGAACCACATGAGAGTCAAGAATAAGTATCCAATTCCAAGGATTTATGTGTTTAAGCACGAGTTATGGTCATTTTGAGTTTATTATAATGTCTTTTAGATTAACTAATGATATATTTTGGCCCTATCTTGATGATTTTTTTCTTGCCTTCTTTGTTGATGACATCTTGACATACTCCAAGAAAGATGAATATCATGAACCGCAACTTTTCATTGTCCTTGAAACAATAAGGAAACATAAACTCTATGCCAATAGAAAGAAATTTACACTCTATAAAAGGTAGATTGAGTATCTTGGATTCATAGTATCAGAGGAAGGAATTGTGGTGGATTTTGCCTAGGTCAAAGATGTCCAAGAATGGCCATCTCCAACAATAGTTAAAGAGTTGTGAAGATTTTTGGGGTTAACATGATGGTACAATGTTTTTATCGAGGATTATATATTGATTGTTGCATCTCTCACTGATTTTCTCAAGAAACAAGTCGTTATTGTGTGAGCTCCCATTGAACAATCTAGCTCTGATAAAATCAAACATAGCTTAGTGACAGAATCTATTCTAAATCTATCCAATCTAAGCAAATAATTTGAAGGTGTAATAGATGCAAGCTCTCTTACATTGGGATGTGTGGATATAAAAGAAGGTCATCCAATAGCTTACTTATCATAGAGAAGGTGTAATTGAGAAAACAATAGCGGACGTTGTAAGCTGCAATGTATTTCTCAATGCTCTCATCGTAGAGAAACCCTCAAAAGTAGAAACTCTGACTGCCATGATGTGAATGCCTAGTACTCCTTTATTATGGGTGCCTAGAGAAGAAGCAACTAAAGAACCAAGGTATCAACAAATGGCTAGAGAAGAATCCATTAAAGAGCCAAGATATCAAAAAATATTAAGAGAGGTCCGATCCAAAGAACAAAACTCTACGCTCAAATTTAAGTAACAAAACTTTCCTGTTGACGAAGGACTTGTCTACTTAGGGATGGGTTGTGTGGTCCTTTAAGTCAAGAACTCAAGATAAAGATACTTTGAAAACTTCATGACTCCCCATTCTTAGGATAGACTAGCTATGAAAAAACTCTCAATACTGCAAGAAAAAGCTATCATGCTGGGGAGACACTCAAGAGCAATGTATTTAACTATGTTACTGAGTACTTAAGTTGCCAACAAGTAAAAGTTAAGCATGTCAAGATTCTAGGTTAGCTCTAGGTACTTGATATCCCTCAAACGAAATGGAAATTTAATAATATGGATATATAACTGAGTTACCCTCAATTCAAGGAGAACACAACTCAACAATCTTAGTGATGGTGGATATGTTGTTAAAAATTGTGTACCATATGCCAATGAAAACCAACTACAAAGCTTTAGATATTGCAAGAATCTTTGTTAAGGAGATGTTAATGCCTCATGGATTGACAAAGAAAAACAAAAAATGTGTTTAAGTCTTAGAATATCTCAGGTGTCAATCCAATCTGCCTATTAAGATTTGCATACCATGTGGCTGCTATCCTTGTAACAACTACTCTACAATATCCACATTTTATACAATGTATTAAGTCAAATGAGACTCTTATTCATTATAATAAAATTTATTTTGGAAAAATTCTCTGAGTATTCTTGTGCTTTTCTTTTTCATTATATTTCATGTAAATGGTATGATTAAAGTGATGCCTTGAAATTGAATCTATACTTTGTGTCGATAACATATCCACATGCATTTCGATATCGATGTTTATGTCTGTTTACAAAAGTGTAAACATATCTTATGTCATGTTGTTTTGTATGGCATTTAGGTGATTACTAGAAAGACTTAAAATGCTTATTATTTTGGGGTTAATTCATACTTCTTTACATCTAATGCATAGGTTATAATGCTTGAGAGAAGAACAAGCATTCTCTCGGTAGAAGTATGTAACAGAAAAGATGAAGAAGGGAAACTAGATGGTAGAAAAATTCAAAGCTGAGCTGAGAATACCATTACCAATAGAAAGTGTGTGGCCCCACATATTTTAGAAATTGTAGAGTCTCCCTAAAAATCCCAACACCACAATTTGTAATATCTAACACCTATAAATTTTTGGATTTTTTTTGCCAATAGAATATTGTTACTTGCAAACTTGCAATATTTAAAAATTATGTCCTAGCCTTTGCTCCTCCAAAGCAAGGCTTTTTTGGCGAGTTACCAGATTTTCCTGATCTCTTCTCATCTTTTTCAATCATCACTTGATGCTTGTGTAGCCCAATTTCTGATAGCACTCGCTCCACATTCCTACAGCTGCAATGGCTTCTTTTTCTAGTTGCATCCTATAAGCAAAGAAAATGTATTCATATACAAGTTTCTCCATGATTCTGACAGAAGCATGCAATGAAACAAATGTGGATACGATCCAATGGAATGTTGAAGATGTGCTTCCAAGTAGAATCTTCTCTATTACATGTCAGTGCAGCACTTGTCACCCTTTGCCAGTTCTTGTTTATGTCCTTTCTTTCCACCTTCTCTGTCACCCTCTCTGTCAAGCAATATAGGCATGGATTCTTTGTATTTGCACCATTGGAGATTCCACACATGCATTTTAAAGTTTTCAAGTCTCCTACAAGATGCCATTCAACTAAGTATTGACCATACCCTTCAACCAAGACTATCTCACCATGTTCCCGATGATCGATGATTCTTGGAATGCTTGTGTGCATAAAGAACAACTACAGTACCTCAAATGTTTCCTTAGGAGCTTCAAATGTAGTGAGCCACCACACATGGCGCTTGGATTGAACAAAGTTTCATGGGTTGTTATTGTCGAATTGTAAAGATCTATTCATCAAAGTTGCACTAACTCTTTCAAATGCAGTGAGCCACCACACATGGCGCTTGGATTGAACAAAGTTTCATGGGTTGTTATTGTCGAATTGTAAAGCTCTATTCATCAAAGTTGCACTAACTCTTTCAAGCTTTACTCCTTTGATGATCTCACTTTCATCTAATTTTATAAAAAACTGTAATTTACCATTACATTCCTCAACAGACATATTGTAGTACATTACCATTGCCGACTGCACCTTGTACAAATCTAAATAGTAATTGTTGAGTTTGGTGAACTTCACCTCATATGCATTTTTGGTCCCAATCTTTAGTGTTTCCACGCATTAAACATGCATGGGATCTTCTATCAGCTCCAAAACCTTTGTATTAAGTTGCCGTCGGGCCTCTATTAACTTTGAAGGTTGAGCAAGAGGCATGATTCTATTTCTCTTCAACACACGACCAAACCTAGCCTTGGCACCTTTGAATATCTTTGAGTAAGTCTTTGTGCTAATGCTGCCCTTGTCACAAATAAATTGTGCATCCATAGTTGAGAACTCATTTGACACATATTTTAATGTGCACTCAATCACCTTTTCCTTCATAGCCTTAAACTTAGGATTGCTCAAAGCATTTTTCAATGTACTTGCCTTCAAAAATCTACTAATACAAGATCCAACCTCACCCTCACCTAGGTTCTCTTTCTGAGCTACCTTACATGCTTTGATACGTCGCTTCCACTAGTCATTATTCACAATTAACTCATTGATTGACTTCTTCTTTCGTTTGCACTCCTGTGTTAGCTTGCTGTTGATCTTTTTTCAAGTCTTCCAATTGTGCCTTTGCCTCCTCATATGAGATACCAATGTCATGGATGGTGTTATGCATTGAAATAATTTGATTGTTTTGTTGAATTATAGTGTCATTTAGCTATACCACTTGTCCTATGAGCTTTTGTATATGAAGTTGATCTGCAACGATCACATCATGGAATTTTTTTATGGTTGCTTGGCAAGTTGTAAATACTTTGAATGCCTGATCATTGAGCCACCTAGTGTAATCAAGCAACCCATTTTCACCTTCGCACACATACTTTAGCAAATTTGTGATTCCTAAGAAAGTTGGAGGTTTATTTTTTAAGGGGTCAATTGGGTAGATTTTCCAATTAACCCACAAATCCACATGTTTGAATCCCATTTGCCTCCTGTAAGTCTGCAAAACGTGAGGGTTAACACCGGTATCCTGGGTTCTTTTGAATAATGGAGCGTAAGCTAGAATATAAAAAAATTTACAAAATATCTTAAAAGGAACATTTGGAATTTCACTTTCCTTGTTCTTGATTAAAAAATCAATGACCTCATATCTACTAATCAATTTGCATTGAAAATGAAGCACCATACTCTTGTAACTAACTCCTTTTTTAATATAAAATTTGGTTGAAAAAGACTTCTTGAATGAGGAGAGAGAAGGAATCTAAGTATATCTTTGTAGACAATATAAAAAAGGTAAAACGAGATTGCAAAAGTGGAGAGAGAAGAGGATTATTTTATTATTCTTCTCTCCTCTTTTCCTTGTTTTAAGGAGGAGATGGGGGGATCTAAAAGGCCCATTTGTGAGTTCATTTTTTTCCTAATGAAAGCTTAAAAAAATTTTAAGGTTTTCAAAGTTTTAAATTATTTATTTATATTAATCTCCCAATCCCATTACACACAAAAAGGAGGGGTGAGGAGCCTAAAACATCACAATCCTAGCATTCCTATCTCCTACATCCTCATTCAAAATATAATATGTATTCTCTATCAAACTATCATCTTGCACACTCTTAGAGAATCTCTATGTGTTATTGAAACTCTTCCATATCATCGTCATATGGAAAAGAACTTTGCACCCATATATCATTCAAAAACTTAGTCCAAACATATGTAGAAACCACATCTATATCATGCAAATCACTTGCATATTTAGCATCCAAAATAACATCCATTCTTTCCTATTGTAAAGCATTTTCTCAACCTAGCTCTATATTTTCATCTTTCTTTTTCTCTTGTCTTCAATAATGAATATGTGTTCTATATCTATGCCAAGCATGCATAAAGTGAATAAGAATCCTTAGGTGACTCCCTTCCAATCTTCTCTCTAATTCTCTAATTTGCACCATCTAGCTCTTCCTTGCTATCTACATGAAATAAGTCCATAACATTGCTTTCTACTTGCACTAGAAACTTAAGATCTCTCTATTTACAATCAATAGATAGAAGCATCTATGGTCGCATTAGGGGAGATTTGGACTCACTTTCGGGCCTTTTAAGATGTTTAGGACTCTATGGAATATTTATAATAACCAACAAGTGTGAAGCTATTGTTATGAAACTTTATAGACTAATTTTTGGTTGAGAGGCCAAGACTTGAGTATAATAACTCCAAATTTGTTGGAGGTTAGTGCCTTAGAATTGTCTCATTAAGACCTTTCTAATGATATGACAAATCATATAGTTTTGACATACAATGAATACAATTATCTATCGATTCTCTTTTCTTCATAGAATGATGATGTGGAAACTGTTACAAGGCCCAGAAATGAGTGCAAATATTTTGTAATGTGTATCATTTTTCCCTGCAAGATCTTCAAGAATCTTCTGTATAGCTCCCTAAAGTTTGTTGCAAGAGGCATAATAGTTTTATTTGCATGAGTCTTCCCAACATTCCAAAAAAATCAATTTATTTCTAAAAGCATCTCTATATAACTTGCAATTTCTACTATTATCCTTTATACTATCATACCATATGTAACCGTGGACAAAATCTTCCCTAGACAGGATCTTCAAAGTAGAAGCTTTCCTTGACTCTTCAAACTTAGCAAGCCTGATCTATAAATCCTACATATCTTTTTATAAGTTCAGCCATGGCACTCTCTTTTGAAGAATCTACAAAAGGTATGGGATGGAGCTACTAATAAGTGGCTCTAACACCCATGACTAACCATGCATAGACCTAGGCATGGCCAACAACTCTCTTTCATATGAGTATCCACCAAAATGATACATCTACTAGACATACTTTATTAACAACTAAACATATAGAATTATGACCAAGTCTTTGTAAGTGTTCCATATAGTGCTTCTATGATCGTGGCTATACGTCCCATGTTTATATCACAAGGATACGGAGGCATAGCGATGGCGCTTTCTGTCACAAAATAGTGGCGTCGCTAATAACGACGCAAATAGCAGTGCTAAGACAAAAAAAAGTGGGCCGAAACCCGAGCTTGTTATTTTGCACAAACAAATGAAAGAGA
This sequence comes from Lygodium microphyllum, assembly GCF_053477565.2. Taxonomy (NCBI): domain Eukaryota; kingdom Viridiplantae; phylum Streptophyta; class Polypodiopsida; order Schizaeales; family Lygodiaceae; genus Lygodium; species Lygodium microphyllum. Next base: position 140,160,869 of record NC_141137.1, on the reverse strand, counting down.
GAGCGAAAGGGAGAGTGAAAGGGAGAGCGAACTCCGTCTTGCATTTGAGAGGGAGAGAGAGAGAAAGAGAGAAAGAGGGAGAAGGAAAGCTTCTCACCACCGCCACCGCCGTTCGCGAAGAAGAGGAGGAAGTGTACGGAGGGCGAAGAGGAGCCAGTGGTAGTGGTAGTGGTAGTGGTAGCAGGAGTAATAGTAGTACTTGTTGTTTAATTTCTTATTTTCTTATTTTTTGTTGTTGTGGTAGTCGTAGTCGTAGTCGTAGTAGTAGTAGTGGTAGTGGTAGTGATCGTAGTAGTAGTTGTTTAATTTCTTCTCTTCTAGTTTGTTGTTGTTGTGGTAGTCGTAGTCGTAGTCGTGGTTGTAGTCGTCATAGTCGTGATTGTAGTATAAGTAGTACTAGTAGTAGTAATAGTGGTTTTCTTGTTTGTTGTTGTTGTAGTAGTAGTAGTTTTTTTTCTTTTCTTATTTATTGTTGTTTAGGTTTCTTGTTTGTTATTGTTGTTGTTGTTGTTATTGTTGTTTTTTCTTCTTTTCTTGTTTGTTGTTATTGTAATAGTAGTAGTAGTAGTTGTTGTTTTTTTTTTCTTCTTTTCTTGTTTATTGTAGTGGTAATATTTTGTCGTAGTCGTAGTCGTAGTTGTAGTCGACGTAGTCGTCGTAGTCATAGTCGTAGTCGTAGTAGTAGTAGTAGTGGTGGTGGTGGTGGTGGTGGTGGTGGTGGTGGTGGTGGTTTTCTTGTTTGTTATTGTTATAGTAGTAGTTTGTTTTTCTTTTCTTGTTTATTGTTGTTTAGTTTTCTTGTTTGTTGTTGTTGTAGTAGTGGTAGTAGTAGTAGTTTTTTCTTGTTTTCTTATTTTTTGTTGTTGTTGTTGTAGTAGTTGTTGTTGTTGATGATTTTTCTTCTATTCTTGTGTATTGTAGTGGTAGTGGTAGTGGTAGTGGTAGTGGTAGAGAGAGAGAGTTGTTGTGGTAGTCATAGTTGTGGTTGTACTCGTCGTAGTCATGATTGTCGTAGTAGTACTAGTAGTAGTAATAGTAGTTTTCTTGTTTGTTGTTGTTATAGTAGTAGTAGGTTTTTTTTTTTTTTTGTTTATTGTCTTTTAGTTTTCTTGTTTGTTGTTGTTGTTGTTGTAGTTTTTTCTTATTTTCTTGTTTATTGTTATTGTAGTAGTAGTAGTTGTTGTTGTTGTTGTTGTTTTTCTTCTTTTCTTGTTTATTATAGTGATAGTGGTAGTGGTAGTGGTTTGTCGTAGTCATAGTCATAGATGTAGTCGTAGTCATCGTAGTCATGGTTGTAGTAGTAGTGGTGGTTTTCTTGTTTTTTGTTATTGTTGTAGTAGTAGTAGTAGTAGTAGTAGTAGTAGTAGTAGTAGTAATAGTTTTTTTTGTTTTCTTGTTTATTGTTGCTTAGTTTTCTTGTTTGTTGTTATTGTTGTAATAGTGGTAGTAGTAGTAGTATTTTCTTCTTTTCTTATTTGTAGTAGTAGTAGTAGTAGTAGTAGTAGTAGTAGTAGTAGTAGTAGTAGTAGTAGTAGTAGTAGTAGTAGTAGTAGTAGTAGTAGTAGTAGTAGTAGTAGTAGTAGTAGTAGTTGTTGTTGTTGTTGTTGTTGTTGTTGTTTTTTCTTCTTTTCTTGTTTATTGTAGTGATAGTGGTAGTGGTAGAGAGAGATGTTTTATTAAAGGAAATTGGTAGTAGAGAGAGAGATATGTTTTGTTAAAGGAAATGAGAGAGGGGGAGGAAGAGAAAAAGGAAGAAGAAAAAGGAGAGAGGGAATAAACATACATCATAATAAAGAAAGAGAAAGAGAGAGAGAGAGATGGAAGGAGAGGAGAGAATGAATGGATAAAAAACAAAGAGAGAGTGGTGGCGAGGGGGGCTGGTGCAATACCATGAGATGGGAAATACTCGACGTATGTTAATTTGTGGGTGGGTGGAGACTTTACATACGTTAATTTTTGCTGAGTTACAAGAGAAAAAATCCCTTCTCAAACAATTTAAGAAAGAATGAATGAATGATAACAAAAACAAATTGTTTATCATAACATAGACAAAATGGAAAATGATGAAGGTCGTGATGCTCAAAACCGCGAGGCGTATCTTAATCAGTGTGTCCCATGTCTTTGCTCTCAATGTAAGCTGGCAATTAGACAAAAATGTTGATTGCCTATAGAACACATACGACGCTTCAGTGAGTTTCAATCTAAGATCATTGATTAGGCGATCTTAGATTTTGAGCAAATGGTAAGAAAATTTTATATCAATCATGCATTGTATTCGCAAGCTAATTGAATACTATATACAAAAAGTTTGGGTGTGGCTGAAAAATTTTCTATCCAGAGAGGTGACGTCTCGTCCCAAGGAGGACTGCACCCTTTGCGGCCAGTTAGAAGAGTTTGTGGGCGTGCAATGGATGGAGTGCCTAAGCCAATTCACCACTTGGAAGGTACTATCCAATCTATACCATCAATACCAAAGGAGATAGGTAGCCTTCGAGACTTACCTATAATCTTGGAGCCTGAGATGGAGGCAATGATCAATGCATTGATGCCCATGGATGTCGAGACTTCTGATCTGCTTAGAGAGGAGGCATCCATATTATTATATGATGGGTGCCGAGTATCTCACCTGAAGATAATACCCATAAGCTGATTTGCTAATGATAAGATTGAATCATTGCTAATCAAAACCTATTGCAAATGATGGACATAAGAAAACATCAATCCCATCAAATATAAAAGTCACTAATTAAATGAATAAATTTTGGCACAAAAAATATGGTAGATTTACGTGTAAATTGAGCTACAGAATCTTTGCTCTACCTTGTGTTAAGTGCTACAACAACAATTGATCCTTAAGTTAGAACTAGCATCAAACCCTATTGTAAAGATAGTAGAAAAGAGATAATGCAAAGAGGAAGAAAGAGAGATTTTGTGTGAGTACGTAGGAGAGAGAAAGAAATGAGCACCTATCCAATCTTGCCCAAATTGATCTCTGCAAAAGAAAATTTTGCAAGAGTTAGTATTCACATGAAGGTATACTGAAAAAACAGTAGAAAAGAGGAAACATACACAGAGAAAGAGAGAGGGAGAGAGAGATAAGCACTTATACAATGTCACCCAAAATGATCTTTGCAACAAAAAAACAACAAGGGTTAGAACTAACATTGTGTTGTATTGAAAGATATCAGCAAAAAAAAAAAACAAACAGAGAGAGAGAGATTAACACCTTTGCCTCTTGCTCCAAATAAAATCTGCAAGAAAACAACAATTAGAACCAACATCAAATTCTATTGAAAACACAACATAAAATAGAAACAACACATAGAGAGAGGGGGGAAAGAAAGGAGAGAGAGACGAGCACCTATGTCTCCTGCCCCAAACAACCTCTGTAATAAAACAACAACAGCAGTAAGAAACGACATCCAATCCTATTGAAAAAATAGCAAACAAGAGAAAATGCAAAGAGAGATGGGCACCTGTGTTTTGCCTCAAAATCTGGAGCTACGTGGAGAAGAAAGTGCAGAGGTAAGCAGAACACTCAAAACCCTAATTACTCTCAGCACAAGGAGCTTCAATGGAGACAAAAATTCATGAGTATAGAGAAGAGAGGAAAAGTGGTCTATTGCTCAACTTTTGGGTCAAACTGATTTCATAAGAGGAAAAAAAACCAAAATTGAAAATTCTCCAAAAAAAGGGGAGGAAATACAAGGTGAGAGAAACTCAACTTTTATGTACTATTCATTCTCCATTTTTTAAATCCCCCACTACCCCTTTTCTTAATAGAAAACCCAAGATTTGGAGAGAGAAGATTCACCCTCCATGGATGTCAACATCTACCCTTCCTATTGGACAATCCAAAGGGCCCACATCTTAAACTATATTATTTTTAAGGGCCCATTTGTGAGTTCATTTTTTTTCTAATGTCTCCCTGTTACATGAGAGTCGCAAAGACAGAACAGAGACAGAACAGATACAAAGCAGAGACAGAGCCAAAGATAGTCACAGAAGTAGTAACAGAGACAGTCACAAAGCCAAAGACAGAGGCAGAAGCAGAGTCAGAAGCAGACCCAGAGACAAAAGCAGAAGCATAAGCAGACGCAAAGGTAGAAGATCTTTTCTTCTTCTACAGAGCCTCTATAGAAGTAAAGGCAGAGCCTCCAGAGGAAGAGAATGAAAATGATGAGGAAGAAACTGAAGCAGATTATGAAAGTGCAGATGAAGAATTTCCTCTAATAGCAGATGATCTTGTTGATGTCCCTATAGAGATCTCGGAGGCTGAAGATCTCAGGTTGTTGGATGGAATGACCATGGTTCCATTTGGCTTGACCAATGGACCACAAAGTATGCAGAATCTGTATAAGCAATGGATCAAAGACATAAAAATTAAGTTCACCAGTGGCTCCTGTCGCCCTAATCATTCATTGTGGAGAAAAGATGATGATGATTCCCCCTGCCAACAGAATCCAGAGCTATCAAAGCCTCGGCTTCTAGAAGGTCCGTGCTATGTGACATTCCTGGACATATCCTATGAAGATGAATCCCTAAGTCTGGAAGAAATCACCACTCACATAGAAGCAAACAAAGCTCTGATACCCTTCCAGCAACCTCAATAGACGAATGAGTCATCTGTTCAGAAGGAGGACACTAGTTCTAGTGGAACATCAGACGATGACACTACTCCCTTAAAAGAGTCAGACCTCTATCCAAAAGCATTCTATGGGATGTTTATCCGTGAAGTGGAAGGTGAAAGACAAGTGACGTTCGTGGATATTGACGGTACTGAACATCACCTGAAAGTGGGTCTCAATCTTCCAGAAGAAGAACTAGTGGTCTTGCGAGACCTACTCAAAGAGAACTTAGACGTGTTTACTTGGTCATATAAAGATCTAAAGGGAATTGATCCCACAGTATGCCAACATCACATTGACCTAGAGCTCGATGCCAAACTTGTAAGGCAAAGACAAAGGTATATGAATCCTAATTATTTTGCATTGGTGAAGGATGAATTATTGAAACTCCTTGAAGCCGGGTTCATTTATCATATGGCTAATAGTGAATGGGTTTCGCCCATTATGGTAGTACCCAAGAAGAATGGGAAACTTCGAATATGTGTGGACTTTTGAAAGCTCAATTCGAAGATGAAGAATGATCATTTTCCTATCCCTTTTATCGACAAATGTTGGACGTAGTGGCAGGCCATGAGTTGTATTCCCTCTTGGATGGATTCAACGGATATAACCAAGTCCAAATCGCAGAAGAGGACCAATCCAAAACAACCTTCACCACAGAATGGGGGACCTATGCCTATAGAGTGATTCCATTTGGGCTTTGTAATGCTTCTGCCACCTTCCAACGAGTAATGATGGTTGCCTTCCAGAATCATTTGCATGATTTTATTGAGGTGTATCTTGATGACTTTTGTATCTATAGTTTGATCCGTGAGCACTGAGGACACCTAGAGCAATGTTTTGACAGATGCCGAGAGTATGGGATTTCTCTCAACCCTGACAAATGTGTCTTTGGCATCTCATCAGGAGTTCTTCTGGGCCATATTGTCTCTGTACAAGGGATTGCAACAGACCTTATAAAGATTGAGAAGATTGTTGCCTTAATAGCTCCAACAAACCTCAAGAAATTGAGAGGATTTCTTGGCCATGTGGGCTAGTACAGAAGATTTATTGCACATTTTGCAACCAAGGCAGCCCCTTTGCACAAGATCCTAAGGAAAGATGCTAATTCTCTTTGGACTGATGACTGTGAATAAGCCTTTAATGCCCTAAAACAGTGCCTTATCCAAGCACCTATCTTGCAGCCTCCTGACTGGACGAAGGAGTTTCATGTGCACACAAATGCATCAGTTGAAGGGCTAGATGCCGTCCTATGTCAAAAGGGCCCCTCTAAATTAGATCAGCCAATATATTATGCAAGTCAGAAGGTTATTGATAGGGAATGGAACTACATAGTGAGAGAGCTTGAATGCTTAGCAATGGTGTCCTTCCTACTATCAACACATTTTAAATTCTACGTGGATCATGAAGCCCTGTCCTTCCTGATGAACAAAGAAGACGTTAAAGGAGGACTGATGAGATGGTTACTCCTATTCCAGGAGTTCAATTTTGAAGTGGTCACTAAGCCTGGCCATTCCCATATCCTAGCTGATCATCTATCACGTATCCCTCAAATTGTCGAAGAGGAACAAAATGATTCAGATATTCCTGATGCTTCCTTGTTTCTAGTTGAAACAATTACTCTCGGGTGGTATGTAGACATAGCCAATCTCCTGGGAACTCAACAATATCCTCTTGGCATCTCAAGCCGTGAGAAGAAGAACTTTCTGTTAGAATCAACCCCCTACACCTTGCTAGGCGGTGCACTCTATAAGAGAGGCAAAGATGAAGTGCTGCGAAGATGTGTTGCAGGGGATGAAATTGACATAGTATTGAAAGTATGCCATGACAAACCATGTGGTGGATACTTCGCAGGAGAAGCGACAGCCATGAAACCTCCACAAGGATGCATATGACTATTGTAAGAGATGTGATGCTTGTCAGCGAATGGGAAAACCCACCAAAACAAATGCCATGCCACTGCAACCCATTCTTTCCCTAAAGCCATTCAAGAAGTGGGGGATTGATTTTGTGGGTTCCATTGATCCACCTGCTAGACGGAAGAACAAATACATCTTAGTATGTACGGATTACGTTACAAAGTGGTGTGAAGCTAAAGCCCTGAAGCGGGACGATGGTAAGAGCGTAGCCCTGTTCATGTATGAGAATATTATCACACGGTTTGGCAGTCCCCTCGAGCTGGTAAGTGACAGAGGTACTCATTTCCTTAACAAAATCATGGAGGAGCTGAAGAAGCTATATAAAATCTGCCATCGTAAGTCCACTCCTTACTACCTTAGAGCTAACGGCCAAGTTGAAGTCACCAATCACATCCTTTGCTAGATTCTGACAAGAACGATTGATGCACATTGTCGTGACTGGGATGATCGACTTATAGAGGCCCTCTAGGCATATAGAACCTCCCATAAGCCAGCTACAGGACAGACCCCTTTCCAGTTAGTGTATGGTACATAAGCCATCTTCCCTATTGAATTGGAATTGCCCTCTTTGCGAGTGGCAGTTAAAGAATGCTTGGGAGATGATGAGTCACCGCAATGCCGCCTCCTGCACTTGGAATGCTTGGATGAGATACGGCAGATGGCCCTACAATGCATGAAAACCACTCAAGCGTGACGCAAAGCCTATCATGATAGTTTCATCAAAGCACAAGGAGTTCAAAGAATGTGATCTTGTCCTAGCCTATGATTTGAGATTTGGCAAGTTTCCTGGCAAGCTTCAACAACGGTGGATGGGCCTGTACAAGGTACTTGCTGTCAATCCTAATGGCTCTGTTTAGGTGTAGACCGTTGATGCCTCTGATGATCCCTTTCTGATCAATGGCTATCGTCTGAAGAAGTACTTCCCTCCTTGGGGATCTTGACAATCACAGTTGACCTACCCTCTCCCTTTTGGGTGTCGCACTGAAATTCTCTTCGTGCTTTTGATAGCCCTTATGATTCTCCTCATGAGGCAGTCTCGTTCTGCTAACCCCTCGCAAATACATCTCAACCCAACCTTGTTCTCTTCTCATCTGATCCAACAATGGTGGCAGGGTTGGTCTTGACACATGGTATTTCTACCATTCCCTTTCTTAACAAAAAAAAAGGAAAAAGAAAAGAAGAAGAAAAAAACAAACAAACAAAACTATTATGGGAGAAAAGAAAGAAATTCCTTGTCATAACAGACCTTGTTCCAAGAAAAGGTGAAAACACCCTTGGGCGGAAAGTTGACTGTGGAAAAGGTGGTAACACCCCGCAATTCAGGATAGCTAACTCAACAGCAGAACCTTTTCAGCACGTCATTTGAAGCCACCTCCCTTGGTGCGCTATATCTGCAATATTAGTCCATCTGTCCTTATTAACAAACGACCCTTCTTACAAATCATTGAAGTATCAGACTTGTTGTCTGCCTCCCTGGGTACGCCTCGTCTTCAAGATCCTGATGACAACAACAGCCGACATGATATTCATCACCAACCCCTTGAGTGATGTGAGCTTTCATCCTAACAGGATGGGGATGTGAGTATGGACTGCCCTCTGTATCTATTAGTGAGTGTGAGATAGAGGGTGGGTTGAGTGACTAGTCTTTCCCTTCAAATCAAATGAGAGGTGCGATGTGTGAACGGAGTGTTGCATGTACGGGATGGGCCTTTCAATGCACAATGCACGATTTGTTCCTGTGCACTGTACCATAAGGCTTCTTGGCCTTCCTTCTTGCATTGTATGCCGGCACAGGGCGGAATGCAGAGTCGCACCATCAATTGCGCACAAGGAATACAACCTCTGCATAAGTGACAGCAAGGATTACATCAATGGGTTTCAGGAATGGGCTGCCCTCTGTATCTTTCAATAGAGCATGAGACAGAGGGTGGACTGAGTGTGACTGGTGTTTCTTCAATCAATTCTCGAGAGGTGAGGTTTGAGGGACATTACGACCATTGGAGTCAGGTACGTTTGTGTTTCCCTATGCACCCACAGGATGGGTCTTTGCCATCAGCACAGGACACGTCACTCTGTTCTGTACACTGCACTACAAGGCTCCCTGGCCTTTCTCCTTGCACCTATGCCAAACGGGTTGGACGCACTGATGCACCATCAAATGTGCACCTTGGCATACTCCCTCTGCACCATCCCCTTGTTGATTCCTAAACCGGATGTGAGCTTTGGGTTCCATCATTATTTCCTCGAGTGATGTTAGTAATGGGGCGAGTGATTGTTCTTTCATTCCGTTTGAGTGATCGTGAGTTGAGTGCAATATCCCTCGTCATCGACGAATTTTCTACAATTCCTTCAACCAGCTATCTCCTTGGGTGCTGTCGTGTGGTCCCTATCACAAAGGTCGTGTGTTGTGAAGACACCTTGGTACCTCCTATAGCCGACAACAATACAAGACGCAACCTCGATAGTCGATATTACTCCTTGCAATATGGACCAAGTTTTTCTAATCTTATACCTTTTGTTTCTCAGTGACAATCATGTCTTAAGTGTGGGGACGTTTGTGGTTGGTCTAATGTGTGGTATTCAGTCCTTGATGTTCGGTGTACCCTTCCTGTTAAGGTTTTAAGTGTGGGGACGTGTCCCTGTGCGTCTGTGTTGCATACCTCCATACATATACAGTGCTATGATCATGCATCTATGCCATGACTTAATTTTACCCTGATGGGGTCCCTTCCCCACTCTTCCGTTCTATTTCACCCTATTCCCGAAGCTATTCCTTGTTCGTTTGCCTTTATTCTTTGTTTTGCGATTTTTCCATGTGAACGTATCCTATGTTCTTTGAGACTCACATCCAACCTTACAGCCTTGTTCGCCCCTTTGAACTACCCATTTTTCCTTTTTTCCAACCCTTGTTCCGACAGACGGTTCTAAAGTTATTAATTTTTGAAGCAATTTCCGTAAATTGAACGATTTTCCATGTGAACACATCTTTATTGCTTCAGAACACTGATCTTAGGTGCCAACCCTACCCTACCCATTCCCGAAGCTGTTCCTTGTTCGTTTGCCTTTATTATTTGTTTTGCGATTTTTCCATGTGAACGTACCCTACGTTCATTGAGACTCACATCCAACCTTACAGCCTTGTTCGCCCCTTTGAACTACCCATTTTTCCTTTTTTCCAACCCTTGTTCCGACAGACGGTTCTAAAGTTATTAATTTTTGAAGCAATTTTCGTAAATTGAACGGTTTTCCATGTGAACATGTCTTTATTGCTTCAGAACACTGATCTTAGGCGCCAACCCTACCCTACCCATTCCTCTTGACATTTTTTCTTTTTACTCCGTGCCATTTCGATGCACGATTCATCTGCTATTAATTTTTGCGTGTTTTCAGATTCTTTTCGTGCTTATTTTTCACATTTTTCCATGTGAATATGCCCTATTTTCATCGGAATTCCAGTTTAACTTGACAGCCGTGTCCTGCTAGCCTTTCCCCCACTTTTTCCTTTTTCCTTCCCCCTCTTCTGGCTGTTGGATTTTTTGTTATTAATTTTTTCGAGTGTTTTCGGGTGTGTTTTTTGTGTTTTTCCCATGAGAACCCCTCCCAATTTCCCCCGAATTGAGTTTTGATGTGCCAGCCCTATGAATCCCTTTCTTTTAGATGTTTTTCCTTTTTATTGTCCTCTATTCCGGTTCATGAATCCTTCCATATTAATTTTCGAATCCCTTTTTGGGTCCGTTTTTAGGGTTTTTTCCATGTGAACGCATCTTATCTCAGTCAAAACCGTGTGTTGACATGATAGAGTTATTGGACACATTATTCTACACATTTTTCCTTCTTTCCATACTTCGTTTCAATGTGCAGATTTTTCGGTATTAATGCACGTATGTGTTTTTGGGTCTTTTTTTGTGTTTTTTCCATGTGAATCCCCTGATTTAGCTCCAGAACCCATGTCACATTTTTCCATCCTTTTCCTCTCGTCTCCTGACCCATTTTTCCTTTTTACGGTCTTTCGATCCGACGTCCGGTTTGGGTTTTATTAAATTTTCTTCTTTTTGGTCGTGTGGCCGCGTCTCTCGTGGCGTGTGTGAACGCGCTTGTTTTTGGTTTTCAGAGTCTCGGGATGCCCCCGTGACCTCGGCGCCTCATGTGTTGCCGTCCCCGCCCCGTCTGATCTCACTGATGTAAAATTTTTTACTTCCGCCCTGCGCATGCACGCGGGACGAGGGTGCGCTCACTTTTAAGAAACAAAACCAAATTAAACAACACAAAAAAAAAAAAACAAACAAACAAACACACAAACAATCAACCACACAACACCCTTAAACAAACACAAATTAAAGAAAAATAATACAATTTACAAAAAAAGAAAAAAACAACACAAGCAAAAAAAAGGAACAACAAAGACAAAAAAAAAACAAAAAAACAAAATAAACATCAAAATAAACAAAAAGAAAGAAAAAAGAGAAAAAAACAAAAAAAGAACAAAAAAAAACAAAAAAGAAAGAAAGAAAAAAAAAACCAACGTACTTGTGGGGTGCCTTTCTCCTCCCGTCCCTTCCTTTCCTCCTCTTCCCTGTGACTCGTGCCTCCCTTCCTTCCCTCCATGCGGCCGTCCTCTCCCCCGCTTCTCTCCTTCACGCTACCACCTCGCTCGTGCCCGCCACCCCTCCTCTTCTTCCCCGCCTTCCGCCTCCTTCCTCTCCTTCCGTGGCACGGCCTCCTCACCACCGGAGCGTCTCCTCGCCCACCGTGTCGTCTCCTCGCCTCCCTCCCCCCAACGCCTCCTCGCCACGCCTCGACCACCTCCTCCTTCTTGTGGGCCTCCCCACCTTCCTGCCCACCCCTTCTTTGGGCCCCCTGCCCCACCTAATTTCTCCCCCTCCCCCCCCATTTATCCCCCCCTCTCCACCTAATTTCACCCCTGCCCCCCCCCCCCCCCCCCCACATTTACCCCCCCACCTAATTTCCCTTCCCCCCCCCCTCCCCACCATATTTATCCCCCATCCTTCTTGCCCCCCACTATTTTTTCACCCCTACCACTTTTACCCCCTCTCCACCACTTTACCCTACCCCCCATTTCACCCCACTTCCCTCTATTTACCCCACCCACCCGTATCCCGTATTCCTGTGCTCGTGCCTTTGTGTGTACGTGTGTTCGCATGACGTCACGCGGGAGCCCTTCTCCTGTTGGGTGCCTGGTTCGTACACGACTTTGTGGGACTTTTCCAGCGGGTGTTCATGCGCGAGGATGCGCATTTGGACTTGTCCGTGCGATGGTGTGTTGCAAACAGCCGTTCACACACAGTCATCCTCCGTTGCTCACACGTAGCTCAAGTACCGACTTTTAATTTCAAAACCCGAAAAGCACATAAAAATAAATATACAACACAAAAAACCTTTAAAAATGTATTAAAATTCATTTAAAATCCAAATAAATTACAAAAAAATCCTTAAAAATTCCAACATTGCCAAAATCATTTGCACTATTTTCCAAAGTGGGAATTCAAGAAAATAAATTGCAAAAAATTCAAAACTTTAAAATTCTTTTAAAAATACATGCAAAATGAGGAAAATTCATTAAAAATTAGTAAAAATTCAAAAGTATTTCAAAAAAAAAAAACAAAAAATTTTACAAATCCCCTTGCCCCTTTTACCAATAATTTCTCAATTGAAAATGCTTCCATAAATGGCCAAAGTGTTATTTGAAGCCAAAACCCCACTTTTAATACCTCATATTATGAAAATTTATTTTAAATTTCAAAAATCAGCTGAAAAATCATGGATAAATTCAAACACATTGTTGACACTTATTGGATTGTTAAAATTCCACCCTTATAATTCACAACATATTCATGTGTCCTATATCCCATTTTAATCATTAGAACTTTTTTTAAAAAAAGGAAGAAAAAGAATAACAAACAAATAAACAAACAAAACAAAATACTATACAAAATACAAATACACCTAAATTATAATTTAAAAAATCCAAAAATAATAAAATAAAAAATAAAAATAAAGATAAAACAAAAACACTAAGATGCTTTATTTTTTCTAGTCAATGGTTTTTGCTTTTTTTATTGGATTCCTTGCATGTGGGACTACTCAGTGTGCCTTCAATCTCTTGCATACACACCCCTACCAGGTATTTATTTTTTGTGCTTTATTCATTTAGATCATCCCTTAACCACAGTTAATTATTAAAATGAACTTTATTCATCCACTTTTTCACGCACGCTTGCGCTAAACACACATTTTTCTAATAACTTAAAATCAACCAGCCGTTCACTTTGCACACGCTACGTGTGCTTTAGAGGCACTTTGATATTTAATAAAAAATGAACCACCCGTCACAAAAAAGCACGCGCTGGCAAAAAAGCGCTCCACATCACCATTAATTTTGAATTAATGAATTCACATTTAGAGACCCCAGTTTGGCTATTGAAGTCTGGGTTTCCTTTAAGCACAGCTTCACCCTAATAATTTGTAATTAAAATTTTAAGAAGGAACCGATGTTTTCTTATTAAGGTTTATAATCTAATAAAATTTCACCCATTGTTAATAATTTCTTAAAATGAACCCTACATTAAAACCATTTCCCATCACTGCACTTTTTCCCCCTTTTTAATAAACACGCTTCATGTGGGATGGACACGTAAAGTTCTCTTAGCTGAAATTGTTGGTCAAAGTTATGGTTAGCTCCTGATTAGATTTTTAAGATGTAATGGTTTATTTATGTGATACGATTACGGGTTCGGTTTGTAGTTTTTTTTCCTTTTTTGCTTGATACGGGGACTTGGGTGCTTATTTGTTACATCGCATGAAGTTTTCGGTCGCATATGTGTAGAGGTCATGCCGATTTTTTTCTAGGATGTGGGTTTTTTGGGGTGGTCAATTGGTTAGTTACATCTGTGTGTGTATTTCTTTTGATCGATTTCTTTTTTATCGCTATTTGGTTGTTTTGCAGGCATTCTTTGTGATTGTCTGTGTTTTGTGGTGTGTGTGTTTTCCATCTGAATGGTGCCTCATGCTCCTCCTCCTATCCAGTATGTCCCGTTGATCAGTAGGGATTATTCTTCCCTATTGGCTTTTAAGCCTATAGTGAAAGCAGGACTTGCAACCTTTGTGGCTGCTTCACTCCCATTGATTCCAGACAATCCCTCTCCATGTGTGATGAGTTTCTTGCATCATACAGTAAGAAATCGGGCTTGGTTCGTGGTGCTTCCATGGTATTGACACCCTTAGGGAAGGCTTTGTCTCTTCCCCACAAAGGAGAACCCATTGTTACAGCCAGACAATTATTCTCCAATGATGAGATTCTCAAGCTCTAACAGAATCAGACCAAAGAGGTTCTGGATATCAAGAAAGTGATTAACACTTCAGGAGTGCCTTTTTCCATGATCATTGATCCTCTCTGGAAGTTAGTCTGCCAATTCCTCCAAGATAGGTTTATGGCTGCCAAAACACCATCTCACTATTTGTCTAAAGAACTCTTCACACCTTCTCGAATGGCGTTAAAAGGGGTGGCCATTGATTGGAGTACTTACCTGCTTATGAAGATGGACCAACATTTTGTCAAAGTGACCAGAGGGAATGTCACAAATGTCACCTATGGTTCCTAATTATATGCTTTCTTGACATATTCCGGCCTTAAGAAGGGTGTGTTATCACCTCCTCCATCTGATCCAAATCCTCCCCCTCCACCTTCAGAGGATTTAGAACCCATTTATATTGAGATATTTGCAATCATACCTAGTAATCCCATATGCACAAAGAGGGAAGATTGCTACCCATCCAACAACTATAAAGCATTGTGCTTGACTACCACTTTTAATATGGAATGAATACAATGTCATGATTCTTTGCACTTTTAGTTATGTGTATTGTCGTTGTCAGTCATACACAAGATTGTGTTTATGAGTCCAAGTCTCAATCTTGGAACCTAATTCACTTGTGTAACAAACAGTGTCTTTGTCTCTATCATCATGAGTTCACTCTATGCCTACAAGCCGTCATAGCCATACTCTAGATCCGCACATCTTGACATGGTATCAGAGCCCAGTCGGTCATGGCATTGCTTCTCTAGCCTCTCTTGATTCCTCTCAACCTCTATCTAGCTCAGTGTGAGTGTATGACTCCAATTTCTCACTTGAACTCCATAGCCACTGTTTGGCAGCCATAGCCAGACAGGACATACAACACTTGGAGCTTCTATAACTTAGAATACAAGTCAAATTAGCTCACGCTTCCTTCTAAGGAATCATTCCTCACATCAGGGCATTTCATCCTGGCATGAGCAGCCTTGACATTGGCCTTCTCACTCCTCTTGGTACACTGAAGTTGCTGCCACTCTAATCTAAGCTCCCAACTCAGTTTCCAACAAGGATCCAAGTAAAATTTATCCATCAGCAGGGGGGACTCAAGTTGAAGAACAAGACAAGCATCAAGAGTCAAGTTAAACTCAAGCAACAAACATCAATTTTCAAACTAGTATCTTTTGATACTACATTGCCATTGCTTGTGTTTTTTGACACATAATAAGATAAACTCATTGTTAGTTGTGGGTACTAATTTCTGGTCATGTCAATGACAAGCAAGAAAATTTCTATGTGGATACACTTCATGAAGAGTAACATGTATCTTATGGCCCATTTACACTACATAGAAGATGTTACTCTCCCTACAAGAAGACATGGAGTTGGCTATATCCAAATGCCATCAGTGCATCCATTTGAAGACCTTGAAGACATGAAAGTGCAAAAGTTTGAAGACATTTCCGTTGTCTCAAAGATTGTACCTTTGCTTGAGGGGGACCATAAAGAAAAGAATCACATGACTAATGCAAGAAAAGTCCATGAAAATGATGACCATGAAGAAAAGATCAAAGAGAAAAAGAATAAGAACAAGAAGCAGAAATATCATGAAGACTCTGAAGCGACAAGCAAAGTGAATAGCAAGTACATGATCAAAAAGAGCAAGCTGGACTACTCCGACAAGAAGACCTATAATGAATTGAAGATCTATGTCAAGAGTAATGCTGAAAACTGCAAGGTCCTACCAATCCTTGATCCAATTTTTTACTAACTTCTTTAGCCTTGTAATGTCTAGCCTTAATGTCTTTACCATAAGCTTGTAAACTCCTCATGTAGCCTTGTACTATAGCCTCTGTAAGGCCCCTATTACATCCTCTGGATGACCATCATGTTTGTGGTACCTACACTTCGCCTTTTTTGTGATAGCCTCTGGTGTTTTGCCATGTTTATGGTGTGCCCACACTTTGCAGGTGTTACTTTCACTAAATCCTCTACACACTTTGTACTTTCTGATTGTGATTGAGGAGGGGTGTTGAGATATTTGCAATCACACCTAGTATAGCCTCTTTGTATGAGGTAGTCTGGGCTTAGGACATGCAGGCTGCAGTAATCCCATATGCACAGAGAGGGAAGATTGCTATCCATCCAACAACTATAAAGCATTGTACTTGACTACCACTTTTAACATGGAATGAATATAATGTCATGATGCTTTGTACTTTCAGTTAAGTGTCTTGTCGTTGTCACTCGTACACAAGATTGTGTTTATGAGTCCAAGTCTCAATCTTGGAACCTAATTCACTTGTGTAACAAATAGTATCTGTGTCTCTATCATCATGAGTTCACTCTATGCCTACAAGCTGCCATAGCCATGCTCTAGATCCGCACATCTCGACAATTGATATAGAGAATCTTGATTCCCCTCCTCCATTGGTCATTCAGCGGAAGCGCTTGAAGCGTGTGGTAGAGAAAACTCCCTCACTCATTCCTTCAGTCAGAGTTCCTGCTACTTCTGGCAGTGACCTCCCCGTCTACGTCACATGTAACAATCTATTCAGGGCACATAGAGAGGGTTATTTGGAAACATCAGTTCCTTCACTAAACAGTTTAGTGTCAGGAGATGCCATTCCATTCCTTTGTAATGACATCCAGAGTTCTATTGAACTCTCAGTGACAGCTTGTGTTCAACAGTTATATGCTTCTTTCTATGAAGAATTGATGCAATCCCAAGACCAATTACATAAGGCAACCACAGAGTTAGCCTCTGCTAAAGACACTCTTGCTAATCTGTTTAAGCAGATGGAGCAGTAGACCCAAATGATTGAGACCCAGAGAGAAGAAATATCTTCTTTGAAGATTCAGTTTAGCAGAAGCTCAGTGAGAGGTCACTAGAGTTTTGGAAGAGAAAGAGAGAATGTCCAAAGAAGCTCAAGAGTTTCAAACTCTTTTAGATATGAAATTGTCAGCTTTGTAGACTGCTCATACTACATTGGAATCACAAGCTTCCCAGATTAAGCAGTTGCAGGACCAACTGGCACAGTCACGGTCCATTCCTCCAAGCCCCATTATTCCTATGATTCCTTCTATATCTCAGCAGGACTTGGTAGTTCTCCAGAGACAGGCCACATTATGTCCGTTGTTTCAAGATAAAGTGGAAAGATTGTAGTCTAGGATGGATTTGTTATGGTCTACATTTGAGCACTTTCAAGAGTATGTTCCTCCAGAACATTCCTTCTTTGTCCACTATCGGTTGCAGAAGTTTGCCTTCTATATGAAGCTTTCAACGATGGATCTTCCTCTTCCAGAGGATGGTTGGAGTGGGGTTTGATCTCCTAATTTGCTGACAGAAGTTGTCCGTATGGTCTTTGAAGATTCTGTGACAACGAATACCATGTTGCTATCTTACATGTATCTACGAGGCGATCTGTTGATTTCAGATTATGTAGATCTAGCTTGGTATGTGGGGGATGTGGTCTTACAAGCTACCTTATATGTCAACTATTTGGAGTTGAGGATAGATGACATGTTCTAGTGTTATTCTTCTAAAGTGGCTACTTTCCTTGACACTTTATGGCATTCAATGATTGATTCTGTGATCCTGAATCAATGCCGGAATACATCTTATACTTATGTGCAGAGCACTGACCAACTAAGGGTGGATCTCCTAGCTTATCTTTCCAAGAACCATCCATGTGATTCATCCTTCTTTGATGCCTACCATAGACGATTTGTTTTAGGTCCTTCTATTCCTAGCCTATTGTATTACCAGCAAATGGCCCATCGCTATGATACTTATTTTTCCCTTTATCAATCCAACTCAGTAACTATCTTACCTCTCCTTTTCCAACCTCAAGTTTTTCCTCAAATTCCAATTTTTACCTATTGTTCTTTCATTGAAGATCGAGTTTTTTTCGCTTCTCCACCATGCCCTTCTCCATCTATTCATATACCTTCTACTTTTCCTACTTATCAATTGACACATTTCCTAACTGATTCACTTAAATTTTCAGCCACTCCTTCTTTAGCTTATTCCTCTTTTTATGATTTTGCCTATCCATCTCTTCATCCTCTTTTACTTATTCCACTTCCATCTCCTGCCACTCCTCTTTCTCAACCCCCTCAGTTGGTTAGTGGGTATGAAGGATTTGATGAGCAAATTCCAAGAAGAAGAGGATGGAGCTCGACTGATTCTCTCACAGGACCACAGACTAACTGGCCATTAATTCCAGGGGACTGGACAACTACTAGTCAAGCATATCAGAATTACCTCCATTTTTCTCACCAATATTCACAATCTCTAGATCCTTCAGTGAGATTGATAGCTCATTTTGCTTGGTATCTAGCATATATGCATAGGCATTCCCATAACGATCAAAAGGCCATTCCAAAGCGTTGTTATGAATGTCAACGTGAACATTGATTCCCAAAAGTTGGATGTCCTATATTCATGCCCTATGTCCACCTAGCAGATACCTTGTTTTGCTAGAAAGAATGTGCTACCTTCAGTTCTTTCAAAATCCTCCCAAGACATTTGTGGATGAGTCCTTCTCCATGGATCGTTTTCGAAATCACCAAGTCTTCAAAAGGGATCACCTTCATTGATGCCTTTGCAATGTATTTTGGATGATTCTTAATGATATATAACTCTTTTTGGAGGTGTCATTCAGATGGTTGTGTTTGTGTGTGTTGTAATAATTTGTATGTGATGAGTTCGTGCTAGTTGAATAATTTGTTCGAGAGCTCTTTTAAAATATTAATGGTGGATGGAAAGCCTATAATGGAACACTGAAGAAGAACCTCTTATATCCTTTACAAATTTGTTATGACTTTTAATTGTTTATCAGATGTGTTAACCAATAACAAAGTTTTCCTTTAGTAGTATTCTCTAGAGAAACAGGTGATAAGTTGGGGTCGTGGTTTGGAGTGATTATTGAAGATACTGAAGAAGATTAAAATTGAGCTCTTTAGTGAACTTATATTCTTCTTTTCCTTAGGTCGTGAGGACGCTTCCTTTCTAAGTGCAGGGATATGTTGAGTGGAAAAAGACAAAAATTTTGACTGATTTTTGTTGTTTTTGAGGTCTGAGTGATTGATTTTGGATGGATTTAGAATGATGTATGATTGTTAATGGAAGTGTTTGAGAGTATTTTGGACGATATTGATTATGATTTGGAAGCTCATGATTATTTTTAGTGGAGATATGAAGCGCTTTGATGTTCTGATACGTTATGTTGAGGTTCTGATTGGTTATGATACCTTCTATATAAGGTTCTGTTTTGTTTTGATTTTCTTCTGTATGAAGCATGGATTGATGTTGATTGATGAATGTTGAAATATTTTCGAGGTTTATTGAATAGTTTTTGATATTTTGAAATGGTTTTAGTATGAATTATGAGGATTTGATGTTCTGTGATGAACTTGTGTAACCCTTTATAAACCTTCTATAGAGCCTCTGTCTCTGCTCTATATCTGTTCTGTATCCGCTCTAGTCCTGTTCTGTACTGTTCTGTAGATCTTCTATAAGTGTTCTGTAGAATGTATGTGTGACTTTGGGAAGGTTTTCTAACTTTTGGAAAGGATGAATCTAAGTTCAAAAGAGCTAAAACAAATGGAAGAAGCAGCTGCTAAAGACTAAAGAGAAGACTAGAGTGATAGCGACAGTAGTGAGCTATGAAGAGACACTATAGTGGCTATGCTGCCTCTTCACATCAAACATACCTCTTGGGAGGTGTATCCACAACCTAAGAAGGATTATTGAGAGTCGTTATTAGAGTATTATAGTGAGGAGATGATGTATTATTGAGAGAGAGAGAGAGAGAGAGAGAGAGAGAGAGAGAGAGAGAGAGAGAGAGAGAGAGAGAGAGTCAGAGATAGCCAATTCTATCAAAACAGTGTAACTGTATATGAGAGATTGAGAGAGAAAACTATGAAGACATTGAAGATGAATACTATGTGATTGATTTCCATTCAAAAACGGTGTATTCTTTTATGTTCCTTGTTCTATTTATGGATTCTATGAAGATGTTGAAGATTATGGTTGATTCTATCAAATCCGTGGGAGATATCTACTATGATGTTGCATGAAGAATTGCTGTTTTTTTTGTTTTGGTTATAAAAAGAATGAAATAAAAGCTTGTTGATGTTATAAGATAGATTTTCTTGCAGTAGAATCCCCTTTTCCTTGGTGTCTCTCTTGGGGCTCCATGGTTACAAAGGAAAAACAACATTAGGTGCTATTAGTTTCTTATTGATTAGCTTTTTTTCATTGGATAATATTCCATAAAGCAATTACATATTGAATATGCAATCATCATCAAGACAAGTGTATCATGAGATATTCAAAAAATTAGGTCATTGATTCAATATTCAAATGAATACAAGACTGATGATGACAACTCATAAAACTACATGGAACTAAAAGAGGAGACTCCAAAACAAACATGAAAATATATATACAAAAATTATAAAATCCAAGTTTACACAAAGGATGAGACATATATCTAAGGAATGCTACATAATAAGAGCTTGCATGGATCACATGGCCAAAAAAAGAAATGAGGTGCGTTCCACAAATCCAAGGGCATGCTATAGCTCCTTGTCATCCGAAAGCTCGTCTTGATGGAATGAAGTGTCAAATGGACTCTGCAATATAAATAACTAGAGATAAATCTACAATACGTAATGCATCACAAAAAGACTAATGTATGTAAATAAGACTTAGGCTTGATTTATTGAACTGTCGTGTATATACAATCTATCGATGAGTGCACAAGGAACTTTTAATAATTTCCTACATAGGAAAAAAAACAGAATTCCCTATCAATTTCCTAGTAAAAAATACACATAAATAGGGAAAGTAAATTGTAGGAATAATGGAACATTTCCTAGTTGGAGAAACTAGGGAATCACTTAGAAAATTTCCTATATAGGAAAATTTCCCTACATAGGAAAAAACGTGATCTCCCTACATAGGAAAATTTCCCTATGTAGGAAAAAATAACATTTCCTATATAAAAAATTTATGATTCTCTCCTTTCTCTAACTAGGAAATGTTTCATTTTTCCTATGATTTACTTTTCCTACTTGTGTGTGTGTTTAACTAGGGAATTAATAGGGAATCCTCTTTTTTTTCTTTTCTATGTAAGAAAATTTTCATGTGTGGGGATTTTCCAACACATGTAAATTTTACTATATCTCCCTACATAGGAAAAATTTCCTACTTATTATAGTTTTCTTATGTAGAAATTTTCTTATATAATTCTAGTTTTTCTCTA
Source organism: Lygodium microphyllum (assembly GCF_053477565.2). Taxonomy (NCBI): domain Eukaryota; kingdom Viridiplantae; phylum Streptophyta; class Polypodiopsida; order Schizaeales; family Lygodiaceae; genus Lygodium; species Lygodium microphyllum. The sequence goes on along the minus strand of NC_141137.1, from coordinate 140,139,738 downwards.
ACTTAGATATATTATATTTTTCCTAGTTTGCACATGCCTACTTTGTCTATTTTTAAGTAGAAAAATAAATATAAAATTCTCAACCAAAAAACTACATGGAAATTATTTAGTTAATTTCAAAGAGGACATAGTACCACCTAAGTAGAAATCCTTATAACACCTAAGTTTCCATCCCATGTGTTGGATAGTTGCACTAACAATTTGCCTAAGCTTGGAGCAAACATATTGTCTATACCAGTTTGAGAAGGCATCCTCCCAACAATATCACCAAATAAAATTTGAAGCATCTTGTCCTGAAACTCAACCGAAGCTTGATGTTCAAACCAAAGTGCTTGCATTTGAATTAATCTTTGAATGATTCTATCAAACAAAGATGGCTCAATATCATCCATCTCATTCTCATCTCCTTCACATTCGTCCAAGCTATCAATCTCATTTGAGGACTCATTATGGGCTTCGTTATCCATCTCGATGTCACACCCTTCTAAAATGTCCTCCAATAATAAATCACGAGGTTCATGTAGACCTAGATGGGTTGTAAGACTCTCAAATCTCTTCTCAATTTTTTGGTATCGTGCATAAGTTGAAGGAGGAACCAAACTTCCACCACCACAATATGTTTTGCATCTACACCATATGCGTTTACATCTAGGCAATGATTGGGATGATATATGACTTCCAACAGGATTGTCTTCACTCATAGTAGCACTGTCTCTCAAAGAGTTTTGACTAGTTTCATAAGCTACTACTGATGGATGCATATTACCATTCATATCCTAACGACTATATGTGCATAATATGTTTGTATTGTAACATCTTGATAGACAAGAGATGAATGTCTACACTTATAATTGCACTGACATCTCATGATACAATTCATTATAAATACCTCAAATATAAAAAAGCTAATCAGTCCATATAGTCAATATGAGATTTATAACTAGAGATGCAAAATTGCAATTGTATACTGTGGACGATTTGAGATATTAAGCCAAACTCAAAAAGAAAGGTTTGTTAAGAATCGCATGATGGGGGGATTTGCTTGAGCTGCTGCGCCAAACACACAATGTATACACGAGAGGAAGCTCACTCAAGAACACAAGAAGAGAGATGGAGGCCAAAACGTTTTTTTGCTGATTTTTCTTCTTCTTCCACACACTATACAATGTACACTAAGTACAGATAAGATACAACATAAAGGAAAGTGGCCTTCAAAGTCAAACAGTGCATAACTAACCCTACTAATCGGCTGGCGCTATATCTTTGCCAGCTGTAGGTAGGTGCAACAAACTAAATATAATAATTGATAAGTCAGTTGGCCATGTGAGTGTCATAATGACCACCAATGTGCTAAGTGTAGACGTGCGGACCCATCATTTTAAGGTTTCTTACTTTTCTTTCATGCATAGATATGGTCAAGATTTCTTTCTTTTTTTACATTTTCTTGTCTCTTCTTGTGGGAGGAGCTGTGTGTGTGTGTGATAGAGGAAATGAATAATGGAGGTTTCTTTCCTATTATCTAACTCTACTTGTACAAATTTGAGAGAGAGAGAGAGAGAGAGAGAGAGAGAGAGAGAGAGAGAGAGAGAGAGAGTGTGTGTGTGTGTGTGTGTGATGCAAAGAAATACAAAAGTTAACATTTTTCTTATTTTGTTCTCTTCGATACATATAAATAGAGCTTGCATTTGTGCCACACACACATACACACACACACACACACACAAATAACAACAAAGCGAGAACATAGATGCAATGGATGACATGCATTAGCAAGCATTTTTATCAATATATTTAATATAGCATTAAAGGTCACAATGAATATAAAAGTGTTTAAATGTATTTAGACACATCTATAATCATTTATTAATATGCATTCTAAATGTGCTTATAAATGCAACAAGAAATGTGAAAAAATAAAATTTTCTATTGCATCAAATTTGGGCTTTCTCTTTCCAAAACTAAAAACACACAATAAAACATGAGAGAGAGAGAGAGAGAGAGAGAGAGAGAGAGAGAGAGAGAGAGAGAGAGAGAGAGAGATCCAAGGTGTAAGTTAGAAGAGCTTAGATCAAAGGTGCAAGAGCTCTCATGGTGCTAGGTAAAACTCCTTTAGGAAAGATCCAAGATATGGCCTCTCTTTTTTGGTTTGCTAATCTGTGTTTTGCATAATATCTATTTATTTATTTTAGATCTTATGGTATTAGGATTTCTATTCTCCTTGTTTTTGTTTTCTTTCTAAATATTCACATATAGATAATAGCTATAGGTGTGTTAATTGTAGCGGATAATTCTAATGTAAACACATCTATAGTTGCAATCGTAGATAGTTTCTTTTTGCAATACACTACAAGATATAGGCCTTATACCGGCGTTAAAAGCGACGAAAATGTTAATAAAGAAATTTGCCCCCATCGTCGTAAAAAGCATCGTTATTGGCGACGCCATAGAACAATTGGTATTAGCGTCGTTATTTGCGTCGGTATCATCGTTGCAATTACCGACGAAAATAACAACACTAATAACGATTTTTTGCTCGTCTTGGGTATATATGTGTCCAAGTATGAAGGGAGCTTTTAGGGTGAAAGCATCTGCAATTGCAGATGTATCAAAGCACTGGAAGGGTAAAATTTTAGCTCTCAGACAAAGGAAAGTTGATTCTCACCTTGTAACAGAGGCGTTTGTACAACATGTATTCATGCAAAAACAAATACACATTGCGCCCCACTGTGCCCTTTCAACGAAACATTGCAAACAGTAAGTATTTGCAACTCATTGAGAATGAGAACTTTCATGATACCTATGTAACAACTTGTCTTGTATTTACAGAAGTATACCCTTCGAATTACTGTGAGTGGCAAAATGTTGAGAGTTTCACTGGTTCTTTTAAGTGCTACCACCTCGAAATTGGTAGATTGCTCTTTGAGGGGCATACAGCTAAGCAACTCGCAGAGGACCTTGTTTTTTTCTATGACTCCAAGTACATATTATCCAAGGGGAGTCCAGAATATGGAACCCTTGAGTATATGCACGTATCAAATCTCAATAGCATAGAATGGCTATTGTGTAGTGCTGCACTGTGTCGTGCTGCTGCGCATCCGAGGTGTGGAATCCACCAAAAAGTTTGTGTGTGTGACATTCGTGTTTCATGTATACCTAGTCGTTGTGTTTGCATTTTGTTCTACATGTGGCTTGCGTGTTTGTGTGTGTATGAACCCTAGCTTTCCCGTAAGTGTGTTTCTAGTTATCGTCTCAAACCCATGTGTGTGCTGGGACTTCGTTCCATTGTAAATAATATTAATTGTGTGTATTTATCTCTACCTCTGTGTGAATGAATGCTTGTGCTTGTAAAAAATGTTGAAAAACCCGATGCCAAGAAGCTTGAATAAAGCTACCAAGGAGTGTTAAATAAGTCGTCTAGGATAAAGAAATCCACAGGAGAACTCGAATTCCAAAGACGAGACACATCACGTGTGGCCGAGATTAAAAACTGTGCTTGGAAAACTCTTAAGGTGTGAAAGACCATGGAGTGAAAATGTGAAAGAGGTTAAGTTCTAAACCAGTTTAAATGGGACCTAGTATGAAAAGAGCTTAAAATTATCATTGCTAATGATTGTATGCTAAATCTTATGATTAGCTTGAAAGCTAATTGAAATTGTTTGCGACGAAAAGAAGACGAAATGCCGAAAACTGCAAGCTCCCCAAAAGCAACCAGGCCAAAAATCTTGGAGACAGGATGGAGGCGAAAGCTTGCGCCATTAAATCTGGATGCTTAGTGAAAGCTAAGAAAAAGCTTAGCTATGAAAAGCTTTTTGGGAAAAGCATCAAAGCAGGTCGTCAGAATGCAACTCCAAAATCTGCGGAGTTCAAGATACTATTCAGACTGACAGAGTGGAACGCAACCAAAGGCTTACTAATGTGGACGAATCTAGATACTCATATGGTGCAAGAGGAGGATCTGGAGGCTATGCACAGTGCATTTTCCAATACACAGCTCGTGTTTTGTTTGGGAAGGAGCTATCTGGTCCTTCGAACTTCATGACATTACGAAATTCTTACTTCAGGGAGTTAACTTTGGAGGTTGAAGGAGAGGTGGTGCTATGCTTTGCATGTTGCTATGGTTTCCGCAATATTCAGAACCTTGTCCGAAAGCTGAAAGCACGGAAGTGCGAATACCAATTTGTTGAAGTCATGGCATGTCCTTTAGGCTGTTTGGATGGGGGGGGTGCAATTTGTATAACGCAGAGATTATGCTTGGATTTTAAAAGCATTGAGTTGGAGAAGGAGTTTATGGGTGGCCTAAGCCCAGAGGCCGCTCGGGTTTCTTCTTCTTGTACCTTGTATTAGTTATTGGCAAAAATAAAACAGAGCCTTGGCATCATTTTCTCCTCTTGCTTATTCGCTTGATTGATCTTCTATCTTGAAATTCGTCAAGGTCCTTTGTGGACGTGACTTTGTTTTCGAAAACCCTTTGACATCTTTGATGAACCCGACATGAAAGCGCCGCATTTAAAAATTTTAGGATGGGAGATACTTTAGCATCAACTTTAGCCCCTTCTACAATTCCTACTTTGTCCTCTACTTTGACTCCGTCATCAACTTCTGCTCAAGTACTTCTACAAATGATTTAAAGCAGATTTTGTAGAATATGTCTATGTATATGCAACTTCAAAATCAAAAGATACAATTGTATATGCAGCGGCAGCAGTAGTTACATCAACAACAGTTGTCTTAGCAAAGGCAACTACATTCGGAGCAAAAGAATGCAATCACCGCAACTAAGGCGATTGAAGCAGTTGAAAATGAAAAGAAGCTGTTCAATGGCCATCATGTATCAGCTTATTTGAAGTCGTATGAGATTAAGATGGGATTTTTTTAAGTACCAACAGGACTTATGAGAAAATATTTTCTTCGCCTTGTCACACCCACCTTGAGGGTAAAAGTGACTGATCTTTTCCTTCAAAATTCACATTGGCAAGATTTTAAGAAGGCCCTGAAAGAGGAGTATTTTCTTAAAGACTTTGGGATGGCTACACAGTGGTCATTCCGAGAGTGGGTCTACATGCCAAACAAAGGTCTAGCTACTTCAGAATTGATACGAGAATTTGAAGAGAGGTATAGTTAGCTTGATGCCGCTGAAGAAAGAGCATTGGATATTGAGAAAGTTGAGCTTTTCTTACAAGCTGCAGATCCTGCTCTTCAGGAAGAATTAGGAGAGCTTCTTGAGGATCACATGAAGCCTATGGGTCTTAAAACAGATTGTAGGACGCTCAGGATGCGGTCTCGACTTTGACCAAGAGGCGGATATGGAAGACCCGACTACTACTGAATGGATCTATGATTCCAACGTCGTCTTCTACTCCTATGTCTGCTTCTACCCCTATCATTACTTCTCTTGCTCAGCCAGTTACTTGGCCTACAATGCCTACTGTTTCTAATCCTTCCATTCCTTCTGTTCCTAGACTGATGCCGGGTCCTTCTGCTCCGAAATCATCCGCTCCTTTGGTTCCTTCCTCTCTTGATGACATAATCAAAGGCATAACAGATTTGACACTGGAGTCAGTTAAAGCAAAATTGGTGGAAAAATTAAAAGAGCAGTTTGCCTCGACCGTGCCTACTATTTCTTTTAGTGCTCCTAGTGCACCTAGGAGAGATCGAAGATGTATTTGGTGTGATAGTATGGACCATTAGCATTGCAGGGATTGCGAATCTTTTCAATATGCAAGGAGAAACAATTTAGTATTTTGGGGATAAGATGGCAAGATCTGGTTGACTGAAACAGGAGCTCCACTTGCTACCAATTTTGGGAAAGGTGGAATGAAGAAATTAATGGATGACATGGCTGTGCGTACTTCTTATGTGGCAGCTAGAGGAGATGCCTTTGGATATGGAGTCCAGATTGAGAAAGGGTCAGAGAGTCAGTCACCATTATGGACTATGCTATAGAGACGGCAAACAAGGGAAAAATCCAATAGACTATTTTGTCTAGTGCAGGTTCTAGCATCAGATCTGAGACAGGTTGGGATTTGCCTATTGACAGGTACACTATTTATGCCTACTTGGCTAAATCTCAGAGAGTAGATGTACTTATTGAGGAGAAGTGTAAGAGAGATGAAGAGAATCCAAATGCAGCTAAAAAGACTAGAGAGAGTGTGTTTGTTACTCCACCTACTGCAGGGCCGTCTTCAAGACCAAGGCCATAACGACAAATGGAGGATGCTCAAAAGAAAGAAAAGAGGCAGGAACCTAGATAGAGAAAGCAGCCAGGATTTAGATTAATGTCCGATATTGAGACATCTACGGACATGAAGAAAATCTTTAATGACAAGATACTTGGCAGTGAAGCGACTTTTACTATTTCTGAGGTTTTGGGCATCTCAAAAAGAGAGTTTCAAGATCAATTCCAAGAAGTCCTGAAGAGAAAAAGACATACATTGCTTACTACTGATACACAGGGAGTTTTGATTGAGGAGTTGGATGAGGATGAGGATGAGGTTATGGTTGAGAATGCTTCTGTTTTTCTGCAGATAGAGAAGAGGGTTCAGCCTATGCATTATGCTGAAACTGATGAGCCTATCTTGGTACCATGCAGTCACTTTTTGCGGAGTCATTGGGCTAGGGCAACTACAGAAACAATGATAAAAATTGGAGAGAAATAGGTGCCTTATGTTGCTTTGGTGGATCATGGTTTAGAGATTAATCTCATAGTTCACAGAGTTTATGAAAGTAACAGATGGCCTATGGATGCAGAGCATGAGTGGCGTATGAGAGCCGCCAACAACACTACAGGTGATTTGTATGCTGCCTGTCCCAGTGTTAGGATTTCTATTGGAGATGTAGAGGAGGATTTCCATTTCTTTGTGCAGGATTCATGCTCTTACCCCATAATCCTAGGACAACCATTCATCACAAAGACGCACATGGAGATGAAAGTAATGGATGGTGGGTTTGCTTATGCACGGATTCACAGTAAAGATGGTATGAGAGCAGTCCAGTTTATGATTGTGTGTAAATCATGCTAGAAACAGGGATACTCTTCGAGATGCCTTTGCCCACTGCAAGGGATTCAGATTTTCATTAGGTACCGATGTCCCGTGAGACGACGGTGGTACAGAGCAGAGGAGATTGGAGTTCCCGCCTCCTGGTAGCAGTGTTTTCTCCTCCAATTTTGTGGAATTTTAGTAAACAGTTCAATGAGTTATCAGAAGATTTCTAAGTTGCCTAGAGCTACAAGGCAGTACATATGTAGGAATGAGAAAGATTTGAAAAATACAGGTATTTTAGAGGATGATAAGTATATAGACGGGATGTATGATAGTATGGTTTGTGCAGATACGATGACAGAGATGGAAAATATGCTGAAAGCTGATATGCAGAGTCGTCCCAGTAATGTATCAGTACAGTCCCTGGACATGTTTCATGAAATTTCAGATTTTGTGTCACAGATAGAGTCAGAGGCTGAGGTGACTCAGCAAAAAGTGTTGAGTGCTGAAGAAATTCAGCAAACAGAGTTTTCGGCTGATTATGATCAGCCTACAGAGACACAGAGGGCTGAAAACTTTCAGCCAATAGAGTTTACTGCTGAAATATTTCAGCATCCAGAGTTTAGGGCTATTCCTATGCAGTCCATAGAGTAGAGGGCTGAGGATATTCAGCCACCACCAGAGGGCAGAATTGTTGATTTACAGCAAGATTTGAGTAGTGTAGAGGATCAGAATGAAGCTAGGGTTGACAAAAAATACAAGACTGTGGATAAGAAGGTGAAGCCTGTAGCTGGACCGCTTCCACCTAACAGTGATTAGCAAATAGATAGGGCTACCAAGCAGCCAATTTTGAGAAACCCAAAGCATATAGGCCATAAATTTTCAGCAAAGACTCTTACTGAATTAAAAATTGGAAATGGTGATTTCTTGCTATCCTCAGAGAAGCAGTGCTTTCAGGATATGCTTGAGCGACATGGAAGGGGGTTTGCTTTCTTCTCGCATGAGATTGGATGTGTGAATCCAGATATTGTTGCCCCTATGGTGATCTTTACTATCCCTCATATTCCCTGGAACCTCCGACCTATTCCAGTGCCTAGGGCACACCTACCGAAGCTAGTTGACTTGCTGAATGAGAAAATCAGGATGGGAATCCTAGAGCCGTCATCTTTGCCATACTCAAATAGGTGGTTTATGGTTCCAAAGAAGAATGATACTCTCCGATTTATACATGACATGCAGCCTATAAACATAGTTACTATTAGGAATGTTGGTATAGGTCCAGTTGTGGATGAGTTTGCAGAAGCATTTGCTGGACGTGCCATCTATTATTTAGGTGACTTGTATTCGGGATATGATCAGTTTCAACTGGCCTTGGAAAGTAGGGACCTAACCACTATGAGAACTCCTATTGGGCTTGTCAGGATGTGTACCTTGCCTCAGGGTGCCACTAATTCTGTTGTGCATATGAAGAATGCCATGCATAAGGTCCTTCGCGAGTACATACCTCAGCTTACCATGCCTTTCTTGGATGATATGCCCATTAAGGGGTGTGCAAAAGAAGAGAAGAATGAGAGTCTAAATGAGTAGGGATGCACATACTTTGTGGTTGATCATATTGCAGCTTGTGAAAAGATTTTGTCTAGGTTAGAAAAAGTGAACTTGACACTATCAGGGCAGAAATATGTTTTTGGAGTAAATGAGGTCGTCATTGTTGGACATATGTGTGGGTATTATGGCAAGAAACCTTCACTTGCGAAGGTGGATGCTATAGGAAAGATCACAAAGTATTGTTCTACCACTTCAGAGGTACGGAGATTCATTGGAGCCTGTGTGTTTTACATTATTTGGATACCCCATTTTGCACACATAGCAGATTGTTTATATCAGCTACTTCGAAAGGGATAGAAATTTTATTGGGATGAGAGCCATACTAGAGCCATGCAGAAATTGAAGAAGTTATTGCAGATTGCTCCTACTCTCATGAAAGTGGATTATAATTGTGGAAAGCCTATTATATTGACAGTTGACACTAGTCCAATTGGCATAGGTTGGGTTGTGGGTCAAGATGATGCAGATGGAAACATGTACGCTATTCGGTTTGGGGCGAAAGTCCTAAACGAGAGACAGAGGAGGTATCGACAAATCAAGAGGGAATTACTGGGGGTTGTTACGGCTCTCAAATGCAACAAGGAGTATTTTATTGAGGCCCGAGTTGTGTTAGAGACAGATTGCTTGCCATTGATAGGTATGATTATGAGTTGCTCTACTCCGGACATAGCTATGCTCAGATGGATTGCATACATCAAGCCATTAAATCCAGAATTTAAACACATAGCAAGGAAGGATAATCCAGTGGTGGATATGCTGTCTAGAGCCAGATATGATGATGAGGAGACACTACTTGCAAAAGAGGATGATGCAGAAATTTCAGCTGCTATGGTTGATCATGTTTACCATGTCTATGATATTGTGGCTTTCATAGAAGAACTCTATGCTGGAGATTGGTTGTAGATTGGCAAGTACCTTAGTACACTAAGAAAAAGAGATGAATGGATAGATTAAGAGTTCAAGAAGATCAGGAGAAAAGCCTATGGTTATTTTCTCAAGGACAGATTTCTTTGAAAGCACCCGAAGAAAAGAGGTGGATTACCCTTGTGGGTTGTCTATGATAAAAAGACGCAGTTACAGGTGATGAGAGAGTTTCTTGAGAGTCCTTGGGCTAGTCATAGAGGAGTGTGGGCTACTTATGAGAAAATCAAAGAAAAATATTGGTGGAAAGGCATGTACAGAGATGTTTCTCGCTTTGTAGAGACTTGCAGAGACTATCAAATGTATTCCGTAGTGCGTCATCAAGACGAGCTTCACTCGACCTATCCGCTATGCATTCATTATAAGTGGATAGTTAACTTGGTTACTATACCGATGGGTCTATGGCAGATGAGATATATTGTATTGGCTAGAGAGGATCTTACCAATGATGTTGAGGGCAGACCTTTGAGAATGAAGACCACTAGTGCAGTGTGTAAGTTCTTATTTGAAGAAATTTTTTACAGGTATGGCTGTGTGGGTAAGATCACTACAGATTGCGGTGAATTAGATGAAGATGAAGCTAGGGAGTTTTTCTCTCAACTACTAATCAAGTTGGCTCTAACCATAGCATACAATCCAAAGGGAAATGGAAAGAGTGAAAGAGGGCATCCACACCGATAGAGAAAGCATTAGCCAAAGCATGCAGAGGATGGATTGGAGAATGGCCGAGACTTCTACCATTTGCTTTGTGGGCTGATCGTACGACTCACAGTGTTATCACAAGATATATGCCCACAGAGTTGATGTATGGCCAGAAACCAGTTATGCCGACTGAGACTTATGCTTTGACTTGGTCAGTTTTACCTTGGCAGGAGGATTTGACAAGAGAGGAGCTCTTAGCTCTTCAGATCCGGCAGTTGGAGAGAATACTAGTGGATATTCAACTAGCTATTGACAGGTTGAAGGTTGCTAGACTTAGAAATAAGGACATGTTTGACAAATAGCATTGCTTGCGGCCTAGAGCAATACAAGAGGGAGACTGGGTATTAGTCTTTGATAACAGCCTTGAAAATCAACATACTGCACTTCGAAAGATGGTGAAAATATGGTTTGGGCCATACATAGTTAGACATGTCTTTGACAATGCAACATATGAGCTGATAGTATTGGATCGGACAGTGCTTAGAGTGCCCATTGCAAGAAAAAGAATCAAGATTTTCAAGAAAAGAGATGAGGAGGATTATGCATTGGAAGAATTTGCAAGAGAAGAGCAATGAGAAGAAACTCTAGTGGAAGAGACAGATGATATGTCAGATAACCTTGTTGATATACCGGAAATAGAAGACGAAGAGATTGATCTATTCGTGGATCTTGACGACAATGATCATGGGTAGTTGGCCCATCCGGAGGATGAGCAGGATCAGAGGGGGTGAATGTTGTGCTGCTATGCATCCGAGGTGTGGAATCCACCAAAAAGTTTGTGTGTGCGACATTCGTGTTTCGTGTATACCTAGTCGTTGTATTTGCATTTTGTTCTGCGTATGGCTTGCGTGTTTGTGTGTGTATGAACCCTAGCTTTCCCGTAAGTGTGTTCCCACTCAAACCCGTGTGTGTGCTGGGACTTCGTTCCATTGTAAATAATATTATATGTGTGCATTTATCTCTGTGTGTGTGTGAATGAATGCTTGTGTGTGTGTGCGTGTCAAAAATATTGAAAAACCCGATGCCAGGAAGCTTGAATAAAAGTACCAATGAGTCTTAAATAAGCCGCCAAGGATAAAGAAATCCACAGGAGAACTCGAATTCCAAAGACGAGACACATTATGTGTGGTCGAGATTAAGAATTGTGCTTGGAGAACTCTTAAGGTGTGAAAGACTACTTACAATAACTAGATCATGGAGTGCAAATGTGAAAGAGGTTAAGTGCTAAACCAGTTTAAATGGGACCTAGTATGAAAAGAGCTTAAAATTATCATTGCTAATGATTGTATGCTAAATCTTATGATTAGCTTGAAAGCTAATTGAAATTGACTGCGACGAAAAGAAGACGAAACGCTAAAAACTTCAAGCTCCCCAAAAGCAACCAAGCCGAAAATCTTAGCGACAGGATGGAGGCGAAAGCTTGCGCCATTAAATCTAGATGCTTAGTGAAAGCTAAGAAAAAGCTTAGCTACGAAAAGCTTTTTGGGAAAAGCATCAAAGCAGGTCGTCAGAATGCAACTCCAAAATCTACGGAGTTCAAGACACTATTAAGACTGACAGAGTGGAACGCAACCAAAGGCTTACTAATGTGGACGAATCTGGATACTTATATGGTGCAAGAGGAGGATCTGGAGGCTATGCTGAGTGCATTTTTCGATACGCAGCTCGTGTTTTGTTTGGAAAGGAGCTATCTGGTCCTTCGAACTTCAGGACATTATGAAATTCTGACTTTAGGGAGTTAACTTTGGAGGTTGATGGAGAGGTGGTGCTATGCTTTGCATGTTGCTATGGTTTCCGCAATATTCAGAACCTTGTCCGGAAGCTAAAAGCAGGGAAGTGAGAATACCAATTTATTGAATTCATGGCATGTCCTTCAGGTTGTTTGGCTGGGAGGGGAAATTTGTATAACACAGAGATTATGCTTGGATTTTAAAAGCATTGAGTTGGAGAAGGAGTTTATGGGTGGCCTAAGCCTAGAGGCCGCTCGGGTTTCTTCTTCTTGTACCTTGTATTAGTTATTGGCAGAAATAAAATAGAGTCTTGGTATCATTTTATCGTCTTTCTTATTCGCTTGATTGATCTTCTATCCTGAAATTCGTTAAGGTCCTCTGTGGAAGCAACTTTGTTTTCGAAAACCCTTCGACAGCTGGCTCAAATAATGTACATCTAAGCTGGTTCATACCGATTGCAATTTTTGCACACATGTTCAAGGAATGTAAGGGTTTGAGATGTACCAAAAGCACGTACATCATAAAAAATACATCAGAGGACTATGTAACAAGGATTCTAGGTAAAACTTGGACATAAAAAATAACTCACAATCCTGACACAGTGGAGTGTCGAGTCACAACAAGGGACATGGCTTTTAGGTAAAACTTTTCTCTCTTAGTTGACTATTATCTTACTTTGGGATGAATCGGCTAACTTTCCTTTCCAATTACAGGTACTTTGTCACACGACAAACTTTATGCCTAGTGCTCAAGTATCGTAGATGGAGGATGCTCAAGGGTAAATGGTTGTGCCTTGATCAAGACATGCATGAAAGTGCAACTGTGGATGTTACTGTCATTTGTGAGGGCCGCGAGCCCCAAGTGTTGCAAATGGAGGATGATTGGCCCTTGAGTATAATGTGCTAGGAAATTACAATGTTAATGTAGAATCCACCTGTTAGCGTCTATTTTAAACTAGATGGTACGAAAATTTGAAGCCGAGTTGAGGATATTGTTACCAGCGGAAAGTGTGTGGCTCCACATATTTTAGAAATTGTAGAGTCTCCCTAAAAATCCCAACACCACAAGTTGTAATATCCAACACTTGTAAATTTTTGGATTTTTTAGCCAATAGAATATTGTCGCTTACAAACTTGCAATATTTAAAAATTATGAAATTTATGCAAAATCATACACTTGTTATACACTTTTCACATCAACACATTTACATATGTATGTAAACTTTACAAAGATGTAAGTAAAGCCATAACTAAATATCGTATGCGAACAACTCTTAATGGTTTAAAACTTAAGGTTTTAAAGGTAGAACTAGTTTAGTTCTTGTTTCATTGTTTCATTTCACACTTTTTCTCTTCATCTCTTTATATCCACCACATCCCTCCTACTTGCTATGATGGATGCTTGCGCACACTTTGATGAGTGGATCCACGAGACTATCTTTGCCAACCAGGGTGACGAGATATTCCAGGTTTTCTCTAAGAACTTCACCCTTAAAAGAGTGCTCTTATCGCTGGATCCCCCCTTCAGGTTTTGGAAGACTTTGTGAGCACCATTGCTACATGCACATACTCCATCGAGGGATCTGACATGACTTGGATGCCTCTAGAACACCTCATGGTATTTCAGGCAGGGAAGAATAACCAAAAAGTGGTGATTAGGTGTCTAGCCCATGTGGATCCTTCGCATAGAGTATGCACTGTTCCCATGGAAAGTGCACCAGGTACATCACCTTTGGATCTCGTGGAGTGTGATTGCGCATTGGCAATTTACCTCCTTGCATTGGATACACCCCTAGAAGAGGAGAGTGATGAAGATACAACTCCACAGGTTGTTTCTATCACATACGCGAGAGAAGAACCAATTGAAGAGCTCATAAATATTGAAGAGGAACATCGAGTGGTGACAGAGCAAGGGTTGGCTCTCATGGTGCCATCTTCTTCAAAATAGCCACAAGTTGACAAACCCAACCTTGCCTCCTTGACTCCCATTGAAGTAGATGGTGTACAATACTTACTTCTATCAAATGTACTGCAATACTTGGAAATGAAGGAAGAAGAGTTGTTTTCTATCCTAGTCAGGGATTCAATGGAAGACTTGATCGATTATGATTACACGGATGTGCATCCAACAATGGCAGAGATTGGAAGATATGATGGTACAAGCTTAGATATTGTGAGTGCGATCATAGCAGCACAGGAGCATATAACCTCGGTTGAAGAAGATTACCTTGTGCTCGATGCTGAATTTGAAGCACTATAGCATGATTTATTCAGACCAAGGGCCCAGCTTCCTACCAAGGAGTTTGTAGATCCCTCTGCCCAAAGAGGTGTCTCCCTGACACACGAGGAAATGAAGATACAAGATGATCTAGAGAAGGTGAGATTTCTAACTACCATATATTTTTATGCAATGAAACTTGATGGTAGGGTGCATCGGGTCCCTTGGAGTCCATCGGTGAAATCTTGGCAGTTGTAGGCATCATTTTTGGCCAAGATTTCACCGGTGGACTCCAGGGGACCCGAAGCACCCTACCATCAAGTTTTATTGCTTTTTGATAACTCTAGGTTGGTCGCTAAATATATTGTTTGATTTGACTTTGTCATTCATGATATACTGTATATAGATGACTTTGCATCAAGGCAAGACATGCGGACCGACACAAGGATTCAGCTCTTAAGGAGTATATCGATAACCTTGTTACAGATTTGGTGATTTTTCATAAGAAGTGCTCACTAGGAGGGCATGAAATAATTATGAAAATTCGAATTTTGACCAAGTTTGGATCTTTTCGAGTGATATGTATGACATCTAGCTTAGAGAAGGTGGTGCTAATCAAGCGGTCAAAGCTTCTTTATTTGTTTGATCAAATGTGGGGTGGAGCTATGTGTGTGCTTGCGACATTAGGCGACCTCGCTAAAGTGTCGGATCCGCTTCTCCTGGAGAAAGAGTTGAAGGGGAAGCACATCATTTTTGAAGCAAACAAGGAACTTATATTTTCATCAGAAGCTGGCCCCTCCTCTCCACCGAAGAAAAAGTCAAGGAACAATTGAGAGTTCTTGTTGGCTATCAATTTTTTGTATCTAACATCACTAACAACCATCACATGTATTTTTTTTAATGAATATAAGATACTTTACTTTGTCTCTACAAATAAATATTTATTAAATAAATGTGTAGTTCGTATAAGCATGACGATAATGTGTGGTACGTGAATGACACATTCGCATACGTTAACATAATTCAATGCGTAGTACTACACTTGCGATTGTGTAAGTGTGACGATAATGTTTGGTACGTGAATGATGCATCTGCATATATTAAAATTGTTCAACACGTATTACTACTTTTGATGCGTTCATACATTAAACAAAAATTAAGAGTCGTGCATTTCAAGAAACAAAACAAAACAACTTTACTCAATTATTTGAATTCAGTACACATCGCACAAGATATTATGTATATATATATATATAAATTCCAATGTGGTAGAGTACTAAATTTTTTGGGCTTCCAAGATGTTATGGCACTATAACATCCATTACAAACCTTGCATCATTAATCTAGTAAACTATAGTGGGGTCCCCTTGCCGTGTCGAAGCCGAATGATAAAGTTCATATCTTTATTTGTGATTATAACATGCCTTGCATGGATGGCTGCAAGCTATGTATCATCAAACAAGTCAATGAGAAACCCCTCTGCAATGGCTTGTAGGGCCTCCATGGCTACAGCAGTCCACGTTCTTGCTGGTGGGCCATCCCGCACTCGTGCCCAAAATCTTCCCATCCCTTTTAGCTCCAAGTCTTGCATGACTTCTTGAACAACTTTATGAAAATAACTTTTTGGGATGAGAAGCTCGTATCCCCGTTGGATTCTCCTTATCTCTCGAAGCGCGTTTCCATCTCCTCTTCTTCTGTGGTGGTCTTTGTGCTCTGCGGGGAGCACCTATTGCTGCACTAGGAGCCTCAACCTTGTGCTCCAGGTGGCGGGCCTTGGCGTAATGTCTTCCCAGGGCCAAAATGACGACACGCTTGCTTAGTCCATGCTATGCAAGGAGGGCAAGACGGAGAAGAGATAGAGGTTGGGGATGTGAAAATGGAGGAAGCAAAGAAATCAAGATGTGAAAATGAGAATAAAAATGAACTTTTAACCCATTTAAACCCCAAAATCGGGTTAATGGAGCTTCATATGCACTGTCCATCGTGTGATGGTAAATCCATAACCTTGTATCGGAATGCGACAAAACTTCACACGCGCACGCGTTGGGTGGCCAAGAGCCCAATTTTTTTTTTGAAAAAAAAGTGCCTATAGACCCCTGGTTCAAAGTCTTGCGTCTGGAGCCACTTTCCTGGTTCGAAGTCTGGCGTCTGGAGCCACTTTCTTGCTAGGAAAGTGGCTCTAGATGGTAGACTTCAAACCAAGGGTCTATAGGAATTTTTTTTTCAAAAAAAAAATTGGACTCTTGGTCACCCAACGAGTGTGCGTGTGAAGTTTCGTCGCATTTCGATACAGTTTAGTATTTTAAAATTTATCCCACACCAAAATTATGGATGGATTGATAATTGAGAAATCAACATCGCGACTATTGGCCCTTAGAAACTTTGCACCACATAAACTATACAAAGGAATTAGGAGTAAAGTCTACAACAAGAAATGGTAAATTTTTGCATGTTATTCCTACTGAAATTGACAGTGCTAACAAAATCTGTAAGTAAGAATTGAAAATACATCGAAGATGCATAGTCAAAGTTGAGAGCGAAGGACAAGTGTAAAATTTTAATTCATATTTTAAGGGCGCATACAATAGTTTTGCACTGGGACATAGTCATATATCCAATGCATGAGGATAACACTATGCCAAAAAAGATAACATTGCAAACTATGTTCATTCCATTGGAACGAATGCATCCTTCACTGCTTGAAGATTTCTTACAAGTTGGAAGTCCTTGCGAGTTACATTGATGCACTTCGCATGTATTGCACAACGTTGAGCATCAGTCCATCAAGTCAACTGAAAAGGCCTCTGCAACACACTGTAGAGCATGAAGAAATACTTTTGTGAAGCGATCAGGTCTATCGTGACCTTGTACCAAAAACCACCTTCTGCTTTCTGTGCGGTAGAGGTCTTGCACAATCTCGCGAACAAGTCTCGAGAAGCTCGCCTTCAGAATGATGAGATCAAAAGAGCGTTGATACCTTCTAATTTCTCTTAAGGCCATTGTACCTGGCTTCCACTTGCATTTCTTATGGGGATGCTGAGGAGGACCCTTGTGAGGGCAACTTGAGGAAGGTGGATTAGGTTGGGGGTGCATCTGAGCTAGTAGATGCTCCAAGGGGCTGAACACGATATGGGGCTCTGAGTGGAAGCTTATTTGCAACTGCCTTAGACCTAGCCATCTTTCCTACACGAGAGATGTGAGAACTCAATGAATAAGATAGAAAGTGAAACCCTATTTTATATAATCCTAAACTATGAGACTCATTCACATAGATGCACACTCTCTCTTTCTCTCTTAAACTATGAATTGCATTCACACTGACTCACATTATTCATCTTACTATCTTAGCTCTTTTCGAACCCATTTGCTGCCTTGTCGAAGCCTTGTTTCTAGCCACTTGGCATGGTTTTCTTTGGCACTTGAGGCTTCATAAAGCACTCTTTTAGTGACACGACGTGATTCCATCATGTTTGCAATCGATTCATCAGCACATTCATTTGCTCTCTTTTGCGAGAGTTTAGCTTCATCTGCTACTATAATTCTATACCACCAAGATAGCAATTGGATCATTGGATTGCTACCATTCACCCCTCCACCATGATCAGTTTTTCTTTGGTATGCACCACGTGCTATCCAATGTGAATTTTCCATCCCTTGTGTGGACCAAATTTCAATGCTTCCCTTTTCTGCAAAGTATGGCCCATGTGCCTCAAGAATATGCTACAAAGACACATATCACACATGAGTAAAACTATGCTCAATAGTTTATACAATTCATACAATTTTAAAATATTAACTTAGTACGCACCATGTAATGTGTGATAGAGCTTTTGCCCCATGCTTCCACCATGTTTTCGTAGAAGCTATGCATAGCATTGTTAAATTCTTGCTTATCTTCATTGTTAAACACCATCTTGCGAAGTAAGGGAGCCAATTTGTTAAGACTTATCCAAATTTTAGCTTTGACCAATCTTGTTTTTCCTCCATTACTTCGATTAGGAACTGCAAAATGTAACTTTTTCCACCCATTGTAGTCTTGCGGCCTACAAACCATGACATTCCCTTCCTCATTGATGGGTACTCAGAAACTTCCTAGCCTTTGCTCCTCCAAAGCAAGGCTTTTTTGGCAAGTTACCAGATTTTCCTGATCTCTTCTCATCTTTTTCAATCATCACTTGATGCTTGTATAGCCCAATTTCTGATAGCACTCGCTCCACATTCCTATACGTTGCAATGGCTTCTTTTTTTGGTTGCATCCTATAAGCAAAAGCAAATGTATTCATATACAAGTTTCTCCATGATTCTAACAAAAGCATGCAATGAACAAATGTGAATACGATCCAAGGGAATATTGAAGATGGGCTTCCAAGTGGGATCTTCTCTATTGCGTGTCGGTATAGCACTTGTCACCTTTCGCCAGTTCTTCTTTCCGTCCTTTCCTTCCATCCTCTCTGTCAAGCAATATAGGCATGGATTCTTTGTATTTGCACCATTGGAGATTCCACACATGCATTTTAAAGTTTTCAAGTCTCCTGCAAGATGCCATTCAACTAAGTATTGACCATACCCTTCAACCGAGAGCATCTCACCATGTTCCTCACGATCGATGATGCTTGGAATGCTTGTGTATATAAAGAATAGCTGCAACACCTCAAATGTTTCCTTAGGAACTTCAAATGCAGTGAGCCACCACACATGGCGCTTAGATTGAACACTAAAGTTCCCTGGGTTGTTCTTGTCGAATTGTAAAGCTCTATTCATCAGAGTTACACTAACTCTTTCAAGCTTTACTTCTTTGACAACCTCACTTTCATCTAATTTTATAACAAATTGCAATTTACCATTACATTCCTCAACGGATATATTGTAGTACATTACCATTGCCGACTGCACATTGTTCAAATCTAAATAGTAATTATTGAGTTCGGTGAACTTCACCTCATATGCATTTTTGGTCCCAACCTTTAGTGTTTCCACACATTGAACATGCATGGGATCTCCTATCAACTCCAAAACCTTTGTATTAAGCTGCTGTCGGACCCCTATTAACTTTGAAGGTTAAGGAAGAGGCACGATTCAATTTCTCTTCACCACACGACCAAACCCAGCCTCCACACCTTTGAATATCTTTGAGTAAGTCGTTGTGCTAATGCCAGTCTTGTCACAAATAGATTGTGCATCCACAGCTGAGAACTCATTTGACACATCTTTTAATGTGTACTCAATCACCTTTTCCTTCATAGCCTTAAACTTATGATTGCTCAAAGCGTTTTCCAATGCACTTGTCTTCAACAATCTACTAATACATGATCCAACCTCACCCTCACCTAGGTTCTCTTTCTAAGCTACCTTACATGCTTTGATACGTCGCTTGCACTGGCCACTATTCACAATTAACTCATTGATTGGCTTCTTCTTTCGTTTGCGCTCCTGTGTTAGCTTGCTGTTGATCTTTCTCAAGTCTTCCGTGCCTTTGCCTCCTCATATGAGATACCAATGTCATGGATAGTATCCTATATTGAAATAATTTGATTGTTTTGTTGAATTACAGTGTCATTCAGTTGTACCACTTGTCATCTGAGCTGTTGTATATGAGGTTGATGTGCAGCGATCACATCATGGCAATTTTTTATGGTTGCCTGGCAAGTTGTAAATACTTTGAATGCTTGATCATTGAGCCGCCTAGTATGACCAAGTAACCCATTTTTACCCTTGCACACAAACTTCAACAAATTTGTGATTCCTGAGAAAGTTGGAGGTCTATTGTTTAAGGGTAGATTCCCCCATCAACCCACAAATCCACATGTTTCAATTCCATTTTCCTGCAACTTTGCAAAACCTGAGGGTTGACACTAGTACGCTGGGTTCTTTTGAATAATTGGGCATATTCAATCTCTACCTCAATATGTAGCTCATTCTTTCCTGTATTCATTTTACTATTAATAAAAATGGGAAGCCTACTTGGTTGTCACAAGAGGTAGAGTGGAGATGCACAAAGAGGCACACAAAGGTGCCAAGGGAAAGGAGGGTGTAAGTAATTCACTCTGTTAATGAAGGTTGCATAAACACAGAGAAGAGGGCACAATAGAGCCATGAGAGAGTATAGATATGGGGGGGAAATAACTCAGAGGGTAGGGATGTCCAAGACTTTTCGTATTTTAGATATTTCTATTTTGCCTCCAAAAACATCTCCAAAAAACACGAAATTTGATCAGTTGGTTTGTTTTTTGACCAAAAGTTAGGATATAAAAAATCCCCAAAATATCTTAAAAGGGACTTTCAAAATTTCATTTTCCTTGTTCTCGATTAAAAAATCAATTACCTCGTTTCTACTAATCATTTTGCATTGAAAACAAAGCACCACACTCCCGTAACTAACTCCTTTTTGAATATAAAATTTGGTTGAAAAAGACTTCTTCAATGAGGAGAGAGAAGGAATCTAAGTATATCTTTGTACATAATATAAAAAATGTGAAACGATATTGCAAAAGTGGAGAGAGAGGAGGATTATTTTACTATTCTTCTCTCCTCTTTTCCTTGTTTTAAGGAGGAGAGAGGGGGGCTAAAAGGCCCATTTGAGAGTTCATTTTTTTCCTAATGATAGTACATCCATGCTTCTATTTCACTGTCAGACGTAATTTCAGAAATCAATTTAAGTTGAGGCAGGAGGTATTCTCCCATGGACAAGGACTTTGCTTCCCTTGGTAGTGGGCTTATAGTGCCCACTGTTAGGGATTGTGCCTCTGTTTTCTTGGAAAATATTTGTTTAACAGCCTCTTCGTCTCCTCATGTGCCATCTGTTACCTCGTTGGAGGAGTCAGATATGACTTCAATGGATGTGGATCCATTGCCTTTTTGCGATCCATATAATTTCAACACCACTTTGTTGGGTCCTTTGCCTAGGGTTAGGGTTTCTTTGAACCAGTCTGTCCTAGCTCTCGCTTCAAAAAGCCAAGGTCTTCCCAACAGCAGAGGGTATGAGGTCCCATAAGAATTTGGTTTGACCACCAAATATGTCAGCCAATAATCTCTTCCTGGAAGGGTTGTTTTTACGTATGGGAGGATACTCAATAGTTTAATTCTGCTTTGGTTTGCCAATCTAATAAGCCATTATGTAGGTTGAATTCCTTGCAACCCTAAGTCCTTCATTGTCACATCTGTCATTATGTTTACTGATGAGCCTCCATCAATCAATGCATCTGAAATAAAGCATCCTTCTATCCATACACTAATCTCTGGGGTTCCAGGATCTAGGAAGGCGTTAGCCACATCTACTTCATTTACAGGCTCTGGGGCCTTATTGGTCTTGGTCACTGTTGAAGGAACAATCCTTAATCCCCGTCTTCTTGTCAAGATGCTTTTGAATTTCTTTCGATAGCTAGGAGACAACATCAGTAACTCTCGGAATGTTAAGTTTGGTTTAAAGGTGTTTAGGTCTTTTACTAAGTCATAATCTTTGATAAGATCCATAGGCTCCTCCAGCCTGCTGGGGAATGGGACTACACCCATTTTCATCTTTTCTTTTTCTTCTAGTAATGGAAACATCGGCACTTCTTCTGTTTCTGGAGGTGCTTCTGTATCATCTATCTCCTGGACCTCTAGTCATGTTTCTCAGATTGTCTCTGCAACTCTCTGTGGCACTGCAGTGCTCTGTACTGCACTGTTCTGTCCTATACTGCTATGTCCCTCTGTTGACGGGTTGAACTTCACAGTCTTGATAGGAGAATTATTTTCGTTCTGAACAACTGGTTCCTTCTTCTTGGTGCGCGTGACAGCGGAAACTTCCAACTCTACCAAATTGGAGGCAGGCTCTTGTACCTTCTGTTGGCTATCAATGTCATTGGCCTTTACAGAGGTTGGACTTGGACAGTCTCCTTTGCAGTGTGGCCTTCACCTTTGCATCGGTTGCATAAGGGCTTGTAATCCACAGATCGTCTAGGGTTTGGACAATTTGGGGAGATATGACCCTTTTCTCCACACCTGTAACATTCCACTTCTGATCTCAGACTGTCGTCCTCTGTAACTTTGAGAGGGAAACCTCATTGGACTGAAATTAGGACCAAACTCCCTAGGCTTTGGTCCAATATCTTGTGTTGTCATTTTGGATTCTAGCAAGTTGAATCTTGCATTTTCATCCTTCTATCTTCATTCGTGCATCTCTTTCAGAGAGCAAATATCCTCTGAATGGTTCTTCCGCAAACAGTAGGAACAGAAGGCTCCAAGAATGGTTGGTTTTCGGGTACATTCAGTGATTAAATGTCTCGCTTGATGACACTTTTCGCACCATGTATTAGAGCGCATCACATCTCTTCCAACTTCTGTAGGGGTGGATATATTGGCAGTATTCACCTTCAGCATCTGTAGCTGCTCTATAATCACATCCATAAGCTCTTTCTTGATACTTGCAATTGAGTTGGATAAGTAGTCCTTTAGATTTTCACCTCCTGAAGTACTTGTAGTAGGATTTTGGGAAGCTTCTATAATTATTGCATACACTGGTTGGGATGATCCAAAAGGTCCTCTATTTTAATTCTAATTCAGAGCTCCTGTTGAGACTTGGGGTTGTTGATTCCAGTTGGTAGGGTTCCACTGTTATTGAGTCGCCATTGGAGGAACTGTTTGAGGCCATTGTTGTTGTGGTTGAACCATCATTTGAGGCACTGTCGTCTGTGGTGACCACAGTGGATTAGGTGCATTATACTGCGGTACTGTTTGCATCTAGGGATAGGGGTAGGGAAGTGTCCCTGGGACTGCATTTGGTGGATATACCATTCTTGGCATGGGAGGAGGTAAGACTCCTCTTCCTGGAGTCATTGACAGCCTTGCTTCAACTTCATCATACAATCTTGGACCTTCCACTGCAGCTTGTAGATTGACTGGTCTTCTCAATTCCATGAACTTGCGAACTTCTGGTTATAGAACTCTGAGAAATACTCCTTTTTGGATACCTTCGTCCAAATGATGGTTAGTCCATCTCTTGAGGATAGATTCCATTCGCGAGACATAAGCTTCTACTCTTTCTCTAGAGGACTGACTTAGGTTCATGAACTTCTCTCGCATTCGCTCTTCAAAACCTTCACGCCTAAAATTAGTGAGGAAGGCTAACTTTAGGTCGTCCCACGTGCCAAAAGTTCCTACTACTTGTCTCTCATACCACTGAAACGCTGCGCCCTTGAAAGTAGCGGGGAATATCACTAACCAATGCTCAGGGATTCTGGCATTGTTAGCCACACATGCTACCATGAATTCTGCTATATGAAGATCAAGGCCTTCATTGTACTCTCCCTTAAAAACTGGCAATGGAACTACATTTTGCTAGCCTGTCATCAATATTTCCAAGACGAATCTGACTAGGAAGGGGACCTTGAGTCGCCATGGGGACTTCTATAAAGAGTGCTTTTAGGGCGTCAAAGGAGGCTTTTGCTGCGAGCTCATTCTCAGCTTTGATTTTTACCTTATCTCTTCTTACATACCTCTGGACTCATTCTAGCGCTTGCCTTTTGATTGCGTCATTCATCGGGGGCTTGGCTCCAACTAGTTGTTCAGTACTCAACAAAACAAAGTCAAAGAGGTCTTCAGTCTCTAGGGGATTCTCTGGCCAACATCTCTTCTACTTCCTTCTTTTCCACATCTCTGAATTCGGCTTTCAAACCACTACAGAGGGGGAGATATTTAGTTCTGAAAGTATCAAAACTTATTCTTCTTAGGATCGTTGTTGTGCCATTATAATAATGCCAGCTTCTGAGGGTTTCAACAGTGTATGTTGTGAAAAACACTCTGTCTACCAACTTCCAGTGGGTTGCTAATTGGACAAACAGAAGATTGTCAGTACACCAAGCATCCCACGTATCTTGCTGTTGAGTATCCACGAACAAATTCCAACTCTTTTCCTTCTTGTTTTCGTGAATCTCCACAGACCACGACTCCTGGAGCTTTTTCACAATCTCCCACTTAATGATATTTGTAAACTTCTCAATGAATGCTAAATCTTCCATGGATGGTCATTCTCTTTGCTTCTGTTCTTCAATTTGTTCCCAAACAATTTGCCACCAAGATGCAAGTTTCTGTTGCTTCAACAAGAAGAGGAAATAGTCCACCACATAGAGCATGCATCATGATGGTAATATATTTCCACCATTGTGGGATGAACTTCTTATGGAAAGTGGCTTTGATAATGAGAATCTCCAACTCTTTAGTGGAAGAAGGAGCTTTGCAAACGTCCATTGAATTCTTCTCTTCATAGCAATGTCATTTCTTTCATTTTCAGCCTCTTTTGATGCTTGTTGATGGCAAGCTTCCCTGGCTGCATACCAAAAACATGGAGCCCCAAGAGAGACACCAAGGAAAAGGGAATTCTACTGCAAGAACATCTATCTTGTAATATCAACAAGCTTTTATTTCATTCTTTTGATGATCAAAATAAAGAAAATAGCAATTCTTTACGCAGCATCATAGTAGATATCTCCCACGGATTTGATAGAATCAACCATAATCTTCAACATCTTCATAGAATCCATCAATAGAACAAGAAACATAAAATAATATACCATTTTTGAATGGAAATCAATCACATAGTATTCATCTTCAATGTCTTCATAGTTTTCTCTCTCAATCTCTCATATACAGTTACACTGTTTTGATAGAATTGGCTATCTCTGACTCTCTCTCTCTCTCTCTCTCTCTCTCTCTCTCTCTCTCTCTCTCTCTCTCTCTCTCAATAGTACATCATCTCCTTACTACAATACTCTAATAATGACTCTCAATAATTCTTCTTAGGTCGTGGATACACCTCCCAAGAGGTATGTTTGATGTGAAGAGGCAGCAGAGCCACTATAGTGTCTCTTCATAGCTCACTACTGTTGCTATCACTCTAGTCTTCTCTTTAGTCTTCAGCAGCTGCTTCTTCCATTTGTTTTAGCTCTTTTGAACTTAGATTCATCATTTCCAAAAGTTAGAAAATCTTCCCAAAGTCACACATACATTCTACAGAACACTTACAGAAGATCTATAGAACAGTACAAAATAGGATCAGAGCAGATACAGAACAAATACACAGTAGAGATAGAGGCTCTACAGAAGGTTTACAGAGGGTTATAAAAGGTCATCAGAGAACATTAAATCCTCATATATAATTCATACTAAAACCATTCCAAACTATAAAAAACTATTCAATAAACCTCCAAAAGATTTCAACCTTCATCAATCATCAATCCATGCTTCATACAGAAGAAAATCAGAACAAAACAGAAGCTTATACAGAAGGTATCACAACTACTCAGAACCTCAACAGAACCTATCAGAACATCACAGAGCTTCATATCTCCACTAAAAATTATCATGAGCTTCCAAATCATAATCAATATCATCTAAAACACTCTCAAACACTTCCATTAACAATCATACATCATTCTAAATCCATCCAAAATCAATCATTAAGACCTCAAAAACAACAAAAATCAATCAAAATTTCAGTCTTTTTCTACTATCAACAAACCATTACTATTCGCGTCACTAATTTACTGCACATGTTGCTATGTGCATCCATATATACATCGAAAAGCGTTGCTATTTGTCTCGCAATGAAAATAGCAACACTAATTGCAATGGATTTGTAGAGACATATATACCGATGCGTTTAACGACAATAGGGATAACATTTTTTTATAAATATTTACATTGCTTTAAACATCGATATGTGGCCTGTATCTTATAGAGATAATCATAAGATTCAAAAGGATGAAAGAGTTTGACTTCTTTATTTCTTTTTTCCAAAAAGGAAGAAGCTAATTAATTTTGTCACCCCTTTCACTTATATACTCTACGCCTTTGCAAGGGAAATGTAACCCTCCAGCCTATATGGGTGCCTATTATGAGATAGCCCTTCATTTTTGCTTGGAATGGCGAGAAGAAATCTAGGACAATAAGATACAAAATCATTCAATGTATATCGCTGGGTTTACAAGATAAATAATTTAAATTTATTGGATACACACTTTTGCAATATACAGAATGGTATAATTTCAAACGATATTTGTTGTTCAACGAAAGGCGGGATTTTATTCCTTAAATTTCATAAGCAAAGAATTTTTTAGATGGGGACTTACGATACAACTGGTTAAGATATAGAGAACCGCTCTAGGCAGAATAAAGTCTATGGCTTCACAAGCCGTGATGGCCAAGGAAAAATTCTAGCAATAATCAGGTTAGATACAACATCACAACCGAGATGAAGACGTTCTAGTTAGAAAGATTCGACAACTTTTAGCTGTAGTACTAGTATGGAGCCAAAAGGGCTATTTACGTGCAGGAAGCCGTGCAGCATTAATCTGCCATAGGTGGTGGTAGGTAGTGAGATATCATGCGCAGCGAAAAAAACAAACCCGTATGGAAGGCACCTCCATGGAAAGTCACGAAGGGGGGCATGTCGAGTAGTAAGTACATGATGGTCTGCATTATTGTGATTGTGTCGTGTGACATTGTCGTGCGAGGCAATATTACAAACCCGCCACGTTAGTGTGGATCAGCCAACATGAATATTTACATTGGATTCAACATATAAAGTCTGGTTTTGTGACTGACTGCAGCTGGTATATGTGATTTGGGAATGAAGGTGATATATATGGCGGAGCGAGAGGCGGTTACTTATACATTAAACAATATGCTAATTGCATTCATAATCCCTACGACCACCATTAATCTTGATTGATGTACTGACCACATGCTCCTCATCTGAAGTCGACCAACATGGCATAAGGTGCCGTATGCAGCACGGCATGATTAGATGCGATGAGGTCATGATTATCCCCCGAATTATTCTTCAGGTAATTCGCTATCGGCTTTCTATCTGACGAACAGGAATTACCCGAAGACGCAGAAGAATGAGACGCCAAAGAAGAAGAAGAATAGGAACAGGGAGATGGTAATACATTCAGAGCTTGGCGATAATTGGGCTTGTGCATGAAGCTCCATAGCACAGACTGCAAGTCCTCTGGCGGATTAATGGAGTACTCCTCCGATTCTGCACAATATTGCTCATGGACAGCAAAGCATAGAGACGGCAGGCTGATCCCATCGTTGACGCAGCTT
The DNA here is from genome assembly GCF_053477565.2 of Lygodium microphyllum. Lineage (NCBI taxonomy): Eukaryota > Viridiplantae > Streptophyta > Polypodiopsida > Schizaeales > Lygodiaceae > Lygodium > Lygodium microphyllum. The sequence continues at coordinate 140,112,494 of NC_141137.1, read as the reverse complement.
CCATTGTACTCATGCAGATGATCGATCGACATTAGTGCTGTCGATGGTACTGGGTAATTTGATACTTGACTGATCAGGACGTGACCATGATCATGATATTGTGGATCATAGTCAATGTGGCCACAATCAATCCCTTCTTCGACTTCTCTGAGTTGACGATCAGCTGATATGTCCGTCGGGCATACCTGCACATCATTCAGAAGCACTAATCCGCTGTAATGATCTGCACTCAGTTTAGTGGGTGACTTCTGATCTATAATTGAATCTGCCAATGATCTAGAGGACTGTAAAGCTGTGTCTAATGGAGCTGTAGAATTGGCTGGGAATTTCGTGTAATTAGTATAAACAGGTGGCTCGCTGGCTGAGCTGCTCTTGTCTGGAACCTTCTGCTGAGTAGCGATTGGCTTTGCTGGTTGATTCTTAGAAGCCTCTGTTATGCTTATTCCTGCTGGAGGTAATGTCTGCATCCGTTTGCTTCTTGTGTAAGAATGCCAGAAATTCTTGACATCATTATCTGTCCTTCCTGGCAGATATGTGGCTATTCTTGACCAACTGCACAGATCATCAATCAAAACATCATTTAGCACATCTGATTAATTCATCATTATGGCTAACACTTATGACATAATTCAAGTGAAATCCATACTAGGGCTAATCGCCAATTAGACATGAAACACCACCATGCATGTGCCACCAAGTCTCTGGCTTTCTGGTTTATATTAATTAAGGGAAAAATCAACATTCTTTGGACAAATTCTTACCTATTGCCAAGGTCCCTGTGAAGGTTGACAATTAGCCTGATCTCATCAGGAGTGAATGGACCTCTTTTCAAATCTGGCCGGAGATAATTGATCCACCGCAATCGACAACTCTTGCCACAACGCTTCAAACCTGGTCGAAGTGTCGGCATATGTTACATGTTGGATCAGTGGCAACTCAAATAACATTAGAGAATTATTGCATCAAATGATTGCAGCTGATCTTGATAAGTCAGCCCTACTATATGCATGCAAGGATTACATACCCACGTGCCTTAGCTATTTTATCCACGTGCAGCTGAGTATGCTAGCCTGTGCTTAATTAATCATGCAGCAGTGTACATGGTGGAGTATCATATATGCTAAAGACAGTATGCTTCCGATATAATATGTAACACCTCAGAGAAGTAGTAGTAGAGTATATCACAATGCTTCTGTTCTCACACATCAAGAGTGCTTGATCCAGTTTCAATTCACTAATGTCAATGTGTTGACGCAAAAAGGAACCTAAACATCAGCTAGTAGTAGGTTGATTATGAGATAGCCGTTGAATGTAAATCATAATCTTGACTAGTTTCACGCGAGCAAGCGGCTATTTGTGCCTACCGAAACAAGAGCACTCTTACTGTGTTTTTCCCCTTGTTAGGTTTCTACGATTATAGGGTAATGAGGTAAATTACCAGTATGCTTTGCGACATCGCTCCAGTTGCCGCAGCCATGCTTTGCAACATAATGCTTCAGCTTCTCGTCTTCGTCAGGAGACCATAAGCTTTTCCGCATGGTACCGAGGCAAAAGTAAAGAGGATCTCGCCTCTTCTGTAAGACCTGAGAGAGAGAATTTCCCAACTTCCTTTTTTTGACCTTTTATGTTCTTTTTTTCTGATCCGGGTTGTTCAGGCGTTGAATCGATAGTTGCAGCTTGATTGAAGGCAGCAGCTGATGACTGAGAGGACTGAGCAATTTGAGGATGAATCGAGGAAGAAAAGGAAAGGCGGAGCAATACAAGCAAAGGAACAGAGAAAGGAAGGCCGTCAGTAAGAAAGAAGGCAAAGAGATTCGCGCTGGCAGGAAAAAGCTTATAAAAGGAAGAATAATACGGCACGGCAGCTATGGAGGTCCGACAAGGGAGGGCAGCTGGAAGGTGTCAGAGCTGGGATGGGAGAATCGTAGGACAAAGAAGAAGAGGAGGAAGCAGAAGAAGAGATGATGAAATCGATAGGATCAGAGGTGGCTGGTGTTGGCCTTATGGCACGTGAGCATAGTTAGGACTCTCCCTCTCTCGCTGACAGATTGAGTACGCACACGATAATGGAGTTGTACAAGAGCTTGCTTTGAGATAAACGAGACTGGGGCTGAGATTGGACATACACAGGATAATGGACTTGTACACGAGCTTGCTTTAATATAACACAGAGAGAGAGAGAGAGAGAGATGATCATCGGCTTTGGCCAGCTGATCTAGTTTACGTAAACAAATAAGCAGACATACATCACTGTGCAGTGCGTTGCGATGGGTGTGCTGAAAAGGACTGTGAGACAGAGTGTTGCCCACAAATGGCAATCATCCACCGCAGTCCAGTCTGCGTCTCCTTTAAAGTCAATAGGGCTATAGCTCATGTCATGTTGTGCATCGATATGTCAATCCTCGTTCTCGGCCTGTCTATGTGGACGTATACACACACATGTATGTGTATATGCAATCATACACAGATAGATATATATTGAGGGTGCGTTACTGTAGCCTTGCCAATGACGAATTGGCCCAGTACCCTTTTAGGTCTCCTTTTGAGTGGCTTTTCTCCATGATCATATGCTCCTCTTGACAGTCAAAGACGTAAAAGGCTGTGGTAAGATCTCACTCTGGATTCGGAGAGTGACCAGTCACTTCATGTGGGCTCTCCCCCGCGCCCGCACCATCCCCGCTCTTCTCTCTCTCTGTCTGTGTGTCGTATCCATCCATTCGTGCATCCATGTCTATCATTATGCATGTCTGATCACGTCCCATCACAATCAACCCCATGTGTGCTTTCCCTCTCTCGACGAGACTGTCTAGTACCATCAGGTTCTTTCCTTCCTTCCCCATCAGCTTAAAACACAGTTTTCTTGCGACTGCGTAATACTAGGAATCTTTGTTTCTATCTTATTACCTCGATAAACCCCCTTCGGTAAGACAACCCAAACGAACAAGAGTCCAACATGGCCCCATCGCCTTAAAAGTTTAAACAGGGCTTCACTTCTTACGCAAAGATGATCATGTCAATTCAAGCTGACCACATCTGTCTCCTAAGCATTAGCCTCCCCATTCATGCACCGTGCCCAATGCCCATTGCCTACCACAGTCATCGGTCCCCTCGTGTGCATGTGACCCTTATCTGTGCCTCCCAGTGGCTCGGGAGATCACTGTTTGTCGAGCCTTAAGAGCGCTATTCACTACATATTTGCTACCACTTGGAGGGTTGTGCAACTGTCTAGTCATTGATGGCTTTCAAATACATCTTACCTATAACTATGGATTTCAAATGACCCCTATCATCTACAAGAACCGCTAGGAGGTTGTTTAAATTAACAGCCCACATGATACAGAACGTATTAAAATTGTCAAACATAAGCCTTTTGAGTACATTAAAGCAACCATGCATGAAATGTGTTGGATGCCTCACACATCTTATGGGTTAACCAAAGTGAGTTTTCTTAAAGAAAGATATTTATGGAATTAAAAAGTCCCAATTAGAAGCTTCTTAAGCAACTAGGATTCGTAGACCTAGCTTGAGAAGTATATACAATAACCATAGACTACTTGAACACAAACCACCATGTATCGAGATGTGCAGTTTCAAAGGGAATTAAGTGAACGCATTTAAATTTCTTGCAAACTCGAAATTGGGGGGAGGAGGGGGGGGGGGGGATCACTCAAAAATATGTAAGCATATTATGTGGGTTCAAAAGAGGGGATTTTTTAAATTATAAATTTTTACATACTAAAAGGTGCCACATAAAGGGGCTATTTACAAATTGAATAAACACGTGTGTGTTTTATTTTGAGAAAACTCATAGATAAGGGTATTTTTTAATAGGCCTTGAGCACACTGTATATAGAGGGTTCACATATAGTGAATCCCTAATGACAATAATGTATAATATACATCTTTAATGTATTTCACTTAATGCATGATTGCACCTAATGCATGAAGCCATAAAGAGCAAACCTTTGATGGAACAAAAGGAGACAAAAATCGTTTTTGATAAAAACTCCTTGGGTTGCACCATGATTAAAACTCAACACACACACACCCCTTCAATATATGCTAGATAAACTCCTCACAAGAATAGCCATTGGCAACCTATGATATCATTAAGTATAGTGGAGGGGGTTTGCCCAATTGGTACATGTGTGCACAAATGGTAGGGATACTATGCCCCATGATTTTCCTTCTCTAAGCTAAAACGTAAAGCACATGATGAATTATGATTGTGGAGAGAGAGAGAGAGAGAGAGAGAGAGAGAGAGAGAGAGAGAGAGAGAGGACCAAGAGATTAAGCGTGAAAGATAATGGGTGTTGTATTGAATCATGGGGGACCGGGGTCATGCAACTTACAAACCCACATACACACAAAATATTAATCCTTATGTACAATGCTAGACTTTGATATCATGGTAGCAATACAAAATGTACATATAAGAAAGGGATATGTAATGAATTTTCATTGTACACTTGTAGCTATGAAAGAGGGTGATGCTAATCTTCCATGATTCAATATCCATAGGGAGTTTTCTAATTAAACTCTTTGCTCATAGATTACATATCCAATTTACAAAGGGTGAATTCCCCAAGATAGATTCCCTTAGAAATTTGTAAATATGGGCATAAACCTAGCATATAAGTATTGGTGAAGAACAAGATTCTAGCCATTTAACATCATGCTATGAACATACATGCAAGTTGAAACTCCTAACAAAATGGATCTCCAAATAGCAATGCATTTGTCCTCCCATGACTTTCTTGATTGTTGCAATACCATGTATTGTTACGGTGAGAGCTAAAGTAATAATCTAATAGTAGTTCCTTGTATTAGATTGACTTAGTTTGATGCACTCAAAATATCATTCATGCATTTTTATAAGGGCATGGTTGCTAGTATTATTGTGAATTAAAGCTTCAAGGCGTTCTTAATATGAAGCCAAGCTATTTTCACATTTTAAAATAGACCAAATTGTAGTTTGGTTGTCGTGAATGAGAGTTTTTACATCTCAATTTGTTAATAAGAAGGAACCTTTATCATTTAAGTTCAATATTCAAACAATTTCGGATGATCCTTACAAAAGCTAGAGTTCAAGACTTTTTTTCCTTTAACAAAATTGAATTAACTACTTTGTACATACCAAAGAATGTGTACACACATACATTACTTAGGATGATTTAGAAAACATATTTTCTTATGCAATAATTTTCTCAATTTAAGGAGGTATAATTTTTAGAATGGATTATCAAACTATATTTTTCATTCAAGTTCCAAGAGACCTATAATTAAGCTTGGGAAAATATAACCTTGAAGTCTATACTAGCTTTTTACGAAAATGAGAAGATCAACATATTCAAATGTTTGTGAAGTTTTCAAATCCCATTTTACAAGGTTCTTGAAAGGAGAAAGTGGGGAGCATAGTGACCCTTATAAAGCTTTCGTTGAAATCCTCTCATGTAGTGTATCGTGGAAAAGCTCTTGAAGAGTTGTGTTTAATTGTTATTCCTCCCATAAAATTGGTGAATTTAGACTCAAGTTATGGAAGATGTTGTCTCAAAAGGCTTCATAAGTTGAGCCTTTAAGCTCCAAATTTATCTAAGAGAGCACACTTAAAGCCTAGTCTTCTAGATCTTTGCAATGATATAATACATAAGGATGTTAGAACCAAAGCTTCATAGGGCTCCTTGTGCTCTCCATTTTTCAAATGCTAAGAGAAGTGTAAACTTTGGATTCCCACAATTTTGAAAATTTTCCAAATCATCAATATTTTCATCAAGAAAAAACTATTTAAAATAAATAACATGTAAGTGCTCAACCTTTTTATGCTCATGCAACCTTAAACATTGAGGTGCACTTAGATTGAAGTGGAGTAATACTAAAACCATTGAAAAAGTGAAAGGAAGAATAAATGTCATATGTGTGTGTGTGTGTGTGTGTGTGTAGAGAGAGAGAGACAGACAGACAACGACAGAGAGAGAGATAGATAGAGAAAGAGAGAGAGAGATTTATCACTTGTTGTTGTCATTTCTTTCCTTATCATTTTCGAGTCCATAAAGCAGGTCTATCATTTTTAAGTCCTTAGACACATGAATACGTACTAATCTTTTTCATTGCCTTTTTTTGGTAAGGGGGGCCTCTTGGAGGGAAAGAGAGAAAACACTTTTTGAGAAAGAAAGAATTATCATCTACTAACATATTGGTTTCTTCATTATTTCCAAATCTATATTGATACATGGACTTTCCAAATTAATGTTATATCGTTTCAACTATTTAATTGCTAAATATCCTATGATGATAAGTAAAAAACCTCATGCCTAAACACTAACATTATGCTTTGTTTAGTAATTATTACTTATCAAAGATTTAAAAAGATAATTACTCAAATGATATATGCACCTCTATTTGCTAATCATTGTAATAACTATCTAGCATAACATCTTAGACCATTTACTCCTCTCAATTATATCATTAATAGGGTGTACTTACATAGTGACACAAGATATTTAATAGTCAAACTATAAAATATAAATTATTAGTTACGTATAATTTTGTACTTCATGGTACAAAATAACAACTCTTGAGTAATGATCCTTGTGTCCATATGAGACAATGTCCAGTATTCAAGTAATTGCTACAATATACACCACAATCAACCTCTGAGTAAAATTTTAGGTTATCTAATGTTATAAGTAAGTTGAAAACTCAAAGTGCACTTAATACATTTTTATAGTCTTGTCTCATAAGCATAAATATGTTAGGGAGAGTAAGTAATCTCACTACAACGAATGAAGAGAATTTTGATACTACTTTCTAATGGCATGGGGCAAGATTTTGTAATGTTAAATATATTAACATCAAAATACATGTCAGAACATTTGTCAATATGCTAGTGGATATGTCTATAATGTATATTGATAGACTTACAAATGATCATTCCCATGCACATTTCAATGCATATTTCTGTGCTCTCATAAATTACCTACAGCTAAAACTTTCCCTTTCTCTACTTATTATAAACTTCATCCAATTTCAAGCATGTCCAACCTATGAGACAAAAGCTATGATCATTCTTCCATTTTCATGCATTTTAAGGTTTCTTACTTTTCTTTCACACATCTTCACATGTAAGGATAGATATGGTCAAGATTTCTTTCTTTCTTGACATTTTCTTGTCTCTTCTTGTGGGAGGAGCTTTGTGTGTGTGTGTGTGTGATAGAGGAAATGAATAATGCAGGTTTCTTTCCTATTATCTAACTGTACTTGTACAAATTTCACAAAGAGAGAGAGAGAGAGAGAGAGAGAGAGAGAGAGTGTGTGTGTGTGTATGTGATGTAAAGAAATACAAAATTTAACATTTTTCTTATCTTGTTCTCTTTGATACATATGAATAGAGCTTGTATTTGTGCCACACACACACACACACACACACACACACGCACACACACAGATAACAACAAAACGAGAACATAGATGCAATGGATGATATGCATTAGCAAGCATTTTTATCAATATATTTAATATAGCATTAAAGGTCACAATGAATATAAAAGTGTTTAAATGTATTTAGACACATCTATAATCATTTATTAATATGCATTCTAAATGTGCTTATAAATGCAATAAGAAATGTGAAAAAATAAAAGTTTCTATTGCATCAAATTTGGGCTTTCTTTTTCCAAAACTAAAAACACACAATAAAACACTTGAGAGAGAGAGAGAGAGAGAGAGAGAGAGAGAGAGATCCAAGGTGTAAGTTAGAAGAGCTTAGATCGAAGGTGCAAGAGCTCTCATGGTGCTAGGTGAAACCCCTTTAGGAAAGATCCAAGATATGGCCTCTCTTTTTTGCTTTGCTAATCTGTGTTTTGCACAATATCTATTTATTTGTTTTAGATATTATGGTATTAGGATTTCTATTCTCCTTGTTTTTGTTTTCTTTCTAAATATTCACATATAGATAATAGCTATAGGTGTGTTAATTGTAGCAGATAACTTCTAATATAAACACATCTATAGTTGCAATCGTAGATAGTTTCTTTTTGCAATACACTACAAGATATAGGCCTTATATCGATGTTAACAACAACGAAAATGCTAATAAAGAAAATTTCCCCTGTCATCGCAAAAAACGTCGTTATTGGCGACGCCATAGAACAGTCGGTATTAGCGTCGTTATCAGCGTCGCTATTTGCGTCGGTATCAGTGTCCCATTTACCGACGCAAATAATGATACAAATAACGATGCTTTGCGATGCATTTTGCGACGCTAATCGCAATGCGTGTAATAAATTTGCGACGCTAATAGTGGGAAAAAAATTTTGTGGCAGGGCAGTTATTTGGGCCATACAAAATAGTTTCAAAAATGTGTACAATGCTTGTGTAAATAAAGACAAAGTGTACTTAAATCATTACACTGATACATGAAGTAAATACATGATCGCATAATGAAAGCGACCGGTACAATCATGGCAAGATACTACTACTACATAGAAAATGTCTACATAGATCACGTGACCAAAAAAGAAGGGTGTGTGAGCTCCAAGGATCCAAGGGGACGAGCTATAGATCATCGCCATCCGAAATCTTGTCTCGTCGCAAAGGAGGATCAAACGGACTCTGCAAAAAAAGAAACAACTACACATCAGTCCACCATAGAATAATGAATTCTATTTAAACATGGTAACTACGGATAAGAAAGATGAGTGACTTACAGGGCCGTCGCGTCCATACAATCAGTCGATCAATGCAATGAGACTGTGCCTCTCTGCATACTAAGTCTCAAGGCCGGTGGGATCGTGATTTGTAATGAAGTGCTGCAAAGAAAATAAAATACAACTGTTAGAAATACGATTGTCAGTACAAAGGATATTGCAAAAAAGTAAGCAAGCAAAACAAAAGAAAAACTTACAAAGTGCTCCAGATATGTCCTGTGGCTGCCACTCCCAAGATGATGGACCACTCTGACCTCTAGTTGTGCCCTTGTCGCCTCATGCTGCTGTCTCCAACGTCTTGGAGAATCTATAGCCTCCTCCTTGAATTGACGCCAGTCGTCTGCGTCTAGCCACTCGGGCTTTGAAGCCCCACTCTTGAGTGCCTTGTGTGCATCTGATCATCTGTGTGATATATATGCATGCATGTACTCCGTCATCCAGCCCATAGAAAACCTATTTGCTGTGGCTGGTATTGGAAACTTCTTATGCAAGGATGCTACTATATAGTCCTTGCTCCCCTTCGGTATGTTCTTCCAATGATCTAAGAAGTTATGCCAAAAAACTTATTAGCACAACTCTCTTATGTGAGCCATCACCCTTCTCCCCTCATCATTCATGATGATGGCTCCTGACCTATCATCTACAAGGTAGGCATACCCCTCTGGGGTATGCCTAAGATGTGTCCTCTCCCACCTGCGACCACGCTCCTGGGCATATCTAAGAGACCCCTATACATCTGGTGTACCTACCGAGGTAGTACCTATCGAAGTAGCACCCATAGGGGTGCCACCTGTGAATGACTGAGCAAAAGCCAGAGTGAGTGGAGTAGACGTCTCCACAGTTGTGACAAATCCCGGAGGTGACGCAAATCCAACAGAATGACGAGATGGAGACACTGCATCCATGCCTCCACAGCAACCACCTGAGCCACGCTCTCTTGAACTGCAATGAGAGCGAGGAGTAGCACCTATATCCCGAGCCGACCACGGGCTCAGTACATCCGAATCTCTGCAGCATCCCCCTGAACCACTCCCTCCATCTTACCCAAGTCTAGAGCATCAACCTTGTCTACTAGAAACTGAAGCATCAGATCGTGCCAAACTAGATCTAATAGAGCACCCTGACAGTGTCCGAGACAGCTCCTGGTATGCAATGTCTCTGAATCTCTCCATCTGATGCCAGGAGGCATATTCCACGGTGGATTCCGTGAGGTTTTACGGTGGATTCCGTAAACTTAGATGACCGGGGCTCATACACAAAGAGGATTCTTTGTGCGAGAAGTTGATGGGGACGCCTATCCTTTTCGGGCGTTTTATTAATTTAATATGCATTTTGCGGAATCACCCGCTATGGAATCACCCATGTACACACTAAATTACTTATGATGCCAGGAGGCATATTCCACGGTGGATTCCGTGAGGTTTTACGGTGGATTCCGTAAACTTAGATGACCGGGGCTCATACACAAAGAGGATTCTTTGTGCGAGAAGTTGATGGGGACGCCTATCCTTTTCGGGCGTTTCATTAATTTAGTGTGTACATGGGTGATTCCATAGCGGGTGATTCCGCAAAATGCATATTAAATTAATAAACGTTTATGAGTTTAGAGTGCGCACTCGTAATAAATTAAGGTTAGGATTTATTTCTAACCAGTTGATTTTTTTATGTAGCTGAAGACTGCTAGGTATTCACTTTTGTCGGTTTAATTGTGTTATTTTACTAACGATTGTGAATGCTTCAGTTGATGTGTAGAGATAGCAGCAGTGGCGGAGGAAAGCATTGGAGTCTAGCGGGTTTTCGACCTTTCGACTATATTTTGATAGGCGCCACGCCTATATTTTGATTCATGTTCTTTGAAAAGAGACTGTGTGTTACTATTCCATTCCGATCTTTTGTTTTAAATGAAATTCATTGTCCCCCATATCAAGGTCATAGAGGTATCATTTCTACATTACGCATGTTAACTGAAGATTTTTATTGGCCGCATATGGATGCAGATGTGTCTAATTTTGTTTCTGAATGTCTGATTTGTCAAAGAATAAAGAGACATCATGGTAAACAGTATGGGTTATTAATGCCTTTATCTATTCCATCTAAACCTTGGGAACATATATCTATGGATTTCATTACTGGTTTACCAAATACTAAATCTAACCATGACATGATTTGGACAATTGTAGATAGATTTAGTAAGCAAGCATATTTCATTGCATGTAAGAAAACTTTAACAGCATCACAAGCAGCACAGTTATTTTTGAAAACTATTTTTACTAACCATGGATTGCCGAAAGTGATTATTTCAGATAGAGATTCTAGATTTTGTAATAATTTCTGGATTACACTGTTTGCAAATCTAGGCACAAAGATTGATTTCTCATCTGCATTTCATCCAGAAACAAATGGACAAACAGAAGCCACAAATAGCACTATTTTAGATCTTTTACGTGCATACACTATCTCTAAACCTCAAACATGGGATACTCATTTGCATTTATTACAGTTTGCTTACAATAATACACCACACACATCTACAAAGAAAGCACCTTTTGAAGTTATTTATGGACATAGATTATCTACACCTGTTGCATCTTTGTCTAATAGAATACAAAGTGCCGATGATATTGCTGTTATGCATAACACTATTTTTGATGAGGTAAAGGATATGATTGCTAAAGCCCAACAATCATATACCAAACAAGCCAACAAGAAAAGACAAGCCATGAATTTCAAAGTAGATGATTATGTTTGGCTTAGAATAGAAAAGCGTAGACTGCAAAGTGTGGATAGACATCCAATTGTCAAATTAGCCCCTAGATTCTACGGACCATTTAGAATCATTCATAAGATTAATGACAATGCATTCAAGTTAGAACTGCCATCACATTGGAAAATTCATAATACATTTCATATTAGTTTATTGAGACCATTTAGAGGACAATTACCTATCCACCCTGTCTATGAAAACCCACCTTTACTAGAAGAAGAGACTGAAATCCTTGAACCAGAAGCCATTATAGACACTGATTACATGACCACTAGAACTGGCCGAAGGTACTCTAGATATCTCGTGAAATTTAAGAACCATCCTGTAGAAGAAGCACAATGGATGCACGCTAGAGACCTAAATGCTTTCCCCACTCTGTTAGCTCCACATTGAGCTAATAGCAATTGAGGTCAATTGCTATTCCACCCCGGGGGTATGATGCCAGGAGGCATATTCCACGGTGGATTCCGTGAGGTTTTACGGTGGATTCCGTAAACTTAGATGACCGGGGCTCATACACAAAGAGGATTCTTTGTGCGAGAAGTTGATGGGGACGCCTATCCTTTTCGGGAGTTTCATTAATTTAGTGTGTACATGGGTGATTCCATAGCGGGTGATTCCGCAAAATGCATATTAAATTAATAAACGTTTATGAGTTTAGAGTGCGCACTCGTAATAAATTAAGGTTAGGATTTATTTCTAACCAGTTGATTTATTTATGTAGCTGAAGACTGCTAGGTATTCACTTTTGTCGGTTTAATTGTGTTATTTTACTAACGATTGTGAATGCTTCAGTTGATGTGTAGAGATAGCAGCAGTGGCGGAGGAAAGCATTGGAGTCTAGCGGGTTTTCGACCTTTCGACTATATTTTGATAGGCGCCACGCCTATATTTTGATTATGTCTATAGAGACATCGACTATTTATTATTATTTTGTAATGCGCTTATGCGCCTGGATATGTTATTTTTATTTGGACATTGAGATTGGGCGTGCCAGACTCTTTGGGTACCGTCCATTAGCTTTATTTTCCTATTTTTGGTAGAAAGCAAACTCAAAAGCTAAAAGCTTGTATATTTTTGTAATTGGGCTATTTTTGAGCAAAAAGATTGAAAATATATATTAAATACATGCTTTGTGAAGCGCTCACACAAGGCATGGGGGAGATTCAACCCAATTTGTCTCTTGTCTCATGTCGTGCTTGTTTTTACATTGATTTTTGTGCTAAAAAGTAGAGTGCTTTGTTCTTGGGGACCTTTGGGAATTCACTACGTGAGCTACCTGCGTCCGATCTGCGCACCACCATCTGATCTGGAGGCATATGCATAAAGATCTCTTGCAGCTCCTCATCGCTCATCCCTCGACTCAACCTAATGATCTAAATATCCACAAAGGTCACCTGCACAGAAAAAAAATGATGTTAGCATAATCAATATAAATCATACAAAGCACGGTAATATAAATCTTAAAAAAATGATCTTACTTCAAATGCATATCTTATGTACCCTTATAAGCGATTCATCAACGAATTAAGTAGGTGGATGCTCCAAGTATGAAGTATCCTATGGTCCCATGTCAATCTCCTGACACAACTCCGTATACACTCAAAGGTTGATAGACATGTCACCATAGAAGGATGAGTCCACCTCGTTCTCAAAGAATTCTTGGACTCCTGTATTTCCATCATTGTTACCCGATGCTGGCTCCTCTACATGCTCCAAGCTTTCGGTGGTCTCCACCCCTTGCAATATCGACCCCTCTATTTGCATATTGTCTTCATCTATGCTTGGAACATCGCTTTGATCATATACTCTCGCACTTCGGGAGCTGAAAGTATAACATATCACCATCGAGGTTGTCATGGGCTTGGATAGAAAATTACCTATTCACAATCACATACAAGAGAGATTTAACTATTGTGACATGTACCATGTTATAATACAATTAAAAAACACGTGAGTTCATGCACTTGTTCACAATGGGCCGGCACCATAAACGTGTCGCGCAAATCTGTCCATTTTTTTCGGAATTTATTTCAAGAAATCTAGATGGATCTCGTCGCACTGTTGCTCCAACTCCTTGATGTACCACTTTGAACCACTGCACATCGAATAGGATCATGGAGAAGCTACAGTAATCCACCATGAAAATACTTTGCAAGTTTCCAAAATACTCCATCTCATATATAACCGTGTTTAGATCCGTTACTCGTCGTCGACTCTCTTGCTCTAACCTTGCTATAATACCACAATCTGTTGTGGAGCGCATTTTGTCAATACACTCTACGCGAAAATGCCGTCCGCGGGACCACGCTGCACTATATATTTTGTACTATACATTAAAACACTCAATTAGTTTTCGCATATAAAATATAGATACGAAAAACCCTAAACACGTCATTATAACATTTTGGACTACATCCCCTCGAGAATTCCCACTCCTCGGTTGAGACCTCCGCTCCTTTGTGAGACGCTGTGGTCAAAGCTCCATGCAACCATCGTGTTGACAGAAACCGCAGCATCTCCTCCATGCCCTCGAGATATCGAATCAGTCAATGGCATGTACTACGTCGAAATTCAGATCCTGCTTCCTCTCAATCTTTCCTATCTTGCTGGTACCTACCGAGCCACGTCTCCATGGAGGCATGGTGCAACATACAAAAGCGATTCAATTTCTCCTCCATTGCAGCATTCATTGTTTTTTCTACCCCATTTCTAACCACCATATCTCCGGTCAGTCTATCAACGTCCTTTAGCGACCATAGCATAGTGTTGTCTGAATCCACTGTTGGTAGCCATTGTGAAATATGCACTAGCGCCTCAGACACCAACCAACCTTCAGCCATGCTACCTTCTGGCCGAGCTTGTTGTTGCACAAGGCCTTTTAGGGTTTTCATGAAGCGCTCCAAGAAGAACATCCATCGTGTATGGACAAGTCCAGCAATCTCCACTTCATCTACAAGATGCATAAGAAGATGGATTTGTATCGTCAGCATGCTGGTAGGCAGGTATTTCTCAAAGAGACAGATTGTCTCCGCTGCTCGCCGCCTCGCGGATTCAATAGAGGATGTCTTAATCTCCTTCTGTGAGGTGCATTGCACTAAAGTGGACAACTTGTAAATTGCCATGTATATTTCTGAAGTAAGGCATCCTGCGATCGTGATCAATAGTACAAACTGCTACAAACGAGAAAGCATTATGAACAACGACTACACTCCAAATAGCAAAATATGTAGGCCACTTACAATCCATTCGTAGTACAAACCTGACATATCTTATGCCAATCATGGGATTTTAGCCCTAATAATTAGTCGTCTTTGGAAAATGCAGACTTGAGAGAACGCATCATACTCATCGGAGTGCGGATAGACTTGACTATTTGCTTCACAATGTGCTCTTCTTTAGTGGACAAAACCCAAGGAGTGTGAGGTAGCTGCAAGCGACCATCAGCACTTGATTGCGGCCAAAGCGCCTCCATCTTGCCTACCTCCTTCAAATCCATTCATGCCCTTATAGTGTCTCTCTTTCTTGTGATATGGTCCCATAGCAAGCTATCCACGTTCTTGAAAATATGCATGGGATCCAACAAGTGGTTGATCTATAAGGTCCTCCAATATGGAAACTCATAGAAAACTAAGAATTGTTGCATTTCGTTTGGATGTGACTCCCTGTGGACCATTTTCAGTTCATACTAGCTTTGGGCATTCATACGTGTTGGAGGTTGTCCAAGAAAACCTTCCCTGAGTTCATGACCCTCTTGCAAGAAAGCGGTGTGTCCTTGATATACCATCTTCTTCACGGTTCGTGTCCTTTGAGAGTCTAACTGTGGCCCGCATAATGGACATGCATGATAACCTAAGGTAACCAGACGTGTCCCAACATCTCTATCCAATGAATACGAACTTCAACGAGCTATGATAGATACTACCAATGAGAACCGAAGCATACTTATCTGAGCACTCTCCGAATCCTAGAAAGTCATGCATCGTCCACATTAGAATGACTCCAATATTGGCGGACCATCGACCATCACGTTGTCATGCTGCTGCGTATCCGAGCCGTAAACACCTCCATTTTTGTTGTGCATCTGTGTTATCTTTTCACGTGTGTTTCATTGTGTTTGATTGCTGCATTATCTTTTCGTCCTTTTCAATACCCACATCCAATGTACATACTCCACTTGTGTGTTTGTGTTTGCGTGTGTTTCTGTTTGTGTGCATGTTGTGTGTGTGTTAGAAAAATATAAAAAACTGATGCCAAAGAATATGATCATACTGTCAATTTATATGATGAACTCCAAGAAAAGTGCAGGATACCGTGGAATCAAAGGAAGCTTTGTAGAAGCCGACATTTAAGCTATGAAGACAAAGGTTGCACCTGGACCAAGGCTTCTGATTCTAGACTATGTTAAAAGGCTTTGACAGGTGGTCCTCTAGTTCAAGCTCGAAACTTTGCAGTAATGACAGGTGTAAATTCAGGAATATCATGTGCAATGAGAAGAGCTCGTGGTGGCGTGGAAGATGTTCAGACCAGCATGGTAGCTGCCTTTGGATCTGGGGCTATGTTCTCTATCATCGGTGGCTTCGATGATGCTAAGAAGCAGCAAGCAATGGGTGTGCTTCTGAAAAACATGTTCACATAGCAGGAGTTGGTGGAGGACCCGAATCTGCTCTCAGATTTGGAGGCAGACATAACTGAAGAGTGTAGCAAACTTGGTGCTATTGAGAAAATTCGTATCTATGACAATAACTCACAAGGACTAGTTCTGGTCAAATTTAAAGATAGACAAAGTGGCCTAAAGTGTATTCAGATTATGAATGGTCGTTGGTTTGGTGGCAGACAAATTGAAGCACTTGCCGAAGGTCGAAAAAGAAGATGCGCTGATATTAGAGGAAAGAAGCTTTTCCTGGGGCTGATTGTTTTTTTGAGACCAAACAGGTAGCTGCTTATGGAGTGGAGGACAATTATGAGAGGCAAAAAAAACAAACTGATAGAGGGAGGGCAAAAGTGGGGAGAAAAGTGATTGCTGGAGGAGCTTTTGAGGAGGAGGCATCAAGCGAAGCAACAGGGTGACTAGCATCACAGCCGGCATAATAATCAACTGGAGTCAAAGGAGGAAAGTGCGTGGATGAACATGAAATCACCTCTGCTAATAAGCATACTGTAGCATGATACATAACAGGGGGCGCGGACAATTACTTGCTACTATAATTAAGAGTTCAGAAGGTTGGGAGGAGCTGCGTAGAGAGGCTCACAAGACAAGAAGGGGCGGCAACGCGGCACTTGGAATGGGAAGAAAGCAGATGGGGACTTCTACAAGATGACGTAGATGCATACGAGCTAAGGTGGAATGATTGGAGGGCCAGCTTTCTGCCAAAGAACGTGAATTAGCGGCACTCACTCGTGCAGAGAAAAAGGCATCAGCTACTTACAAAGCACAGATTTTAAAAAAATGCAACAAGAGGGCATGGTTAGCTGCACATGTGAGTCCTTCAACACCTTGTAAGCATGTTAATCCTTTAGCCCCCTTAGGCTCTACGACATGCTTTGCTGATGATCGAGTCAACAATAGGAAAAGCTGTTGCTCCGGCCATCAAAACAGGGCCGAAACTAAGGAGTCACTTAGGTACAAATGATCGAACCAAAATCATCGAGTTTCCTATTCTTCAAAAACAGAATAACTACAAGTACTAACTGCGCCACCAGAGTCGGGCTGGACTTCATCGCTCGAGGTTGTCGAAAGCCGGATGTGCACTGCTTTTCATGCGCACTTCAAAGGTGGATTGTTGCTGGTATCATGTGGCAGGCTGCCCCCAAGCTTTGATTCAGCTCCTCTGTCCAAGGTAGTTTCCATTGTGATGGCTTTTCAGGTGGAATGCGCGGGTCTTTTGTGTCACTGTGCCTCAGCCGTTAGCATCAACATGGGTCTCTAGGAGGATTTTGAAAAGCCACCAAACCTTTCGAGCTAATATATACAAATGAGTCTGCCATGTTTGCTGCTGCTGAATACAGATTTGATGTCTCTAAACTGGAGCCTGTTGTTGCAAAGCCACATTCTCCAAACAACCGTGCTCTTGCAAGAGAATGTACCAGTGTGAAGATTGAATGGGTGTACATTGGTTCATGCACTAGTGGGAAAATTGAGGATTTTATTTCTGCAGCCAAGCTGTTACACACTTCTGGCCAGAAGGTGAAGGTGCCAACTTTTCACGTTCCTGCTACACAGAAGGTCTGGATTGATGTGTACACTCAGCCAGTGCCTGGTGCTGATGGCAAAATTTGTGTTGAAATATTTGAGGCAGCAGGCTACAACACTCCAACCAGTCCATCATGTGCAGCTTGTTTAGGTGGTCCCAGGGACACATATGCACGTATGAATGACCCCGAGGTTTGTGTGCCACTTCAAATAGGTAGTAACACTCTTTGAGGGAAAGGTTACAAAATTGAGGCAATCAGTGACCAAGTTGACTTTTGGCCAATGGCTCTGTTGTACTTTGATGCTTGGGATCACAGTTTTGCAGTGAGTGTAGTTCCTCTACGTTATACCAGTTGCCCTACAGACTTTGCCCCAATGCTTTTACCTTTGTTAGTGGCTTGAAAGCTTGAGCTTGCTTAAGAGCCTTGGAGCAAGGCCAAAAGTTACATGTAGAGATAAGAAAGAAGGAACTTGAAGAAAATTTGTTTGTTGGCAGTTTCTTTGTTGTAATTCACTTGACAAGCAATATAGTGATCTTTGGCATTTAAAATTGAGATCTTCTTGTTAGCCTCTTTCCTTACAGCATCTTGAACCCCGTGTTCAGCAGCTCTTGCATGAACTCCACGACATTTCTGGTGAACCCGACGTGAAAGTGCTACGTCAATTTCTAGCAAGTTGGGAGACTCGTAAGAAGAGATGACAGACAAGAATGTCATGAAGCATCTGTTGCAGTCGTTTACATCCTATATGCAGTAGCAAGCACACGCGAAATACGATAGTGATGCCATGGATGCTTTGAAGGCTGTTCAACAGGAGATGAAGCAGTTCAACGGCCAACAAGTTTCAACTTACTTGCACTTGTATGAAGAAAAGATGAAGTTTTTTGGGGTTTCTCAAGACGTTTGGAGCCGCTACTTCTTGCGGATTGTGGTTCGCGCACTTGAGGTCCGAATTTCAGAAATTCAAGGAACACATGCTGGTTGGACAGAGTTTAAGAAGGCATTAAAAGATGAATATTTCCTGGAGGATATAGGTCTTATGAACCGCAGGAATTTCTTAGTATGGGTTTCTATGCCTAATAAGGGACTTTCAATTACCGCCCTTCTGCGAGAGTTTGAGAGCCGCTATGATCAATTGGACGGGACTGAGCAGCAAGCTTTGGACATGCAGAAGGTGGAATTATTTTTGCAAGCTGCTGATGCTGATTTACAGGAAAAGTTGGATGATCTTTTGAAAGATCAAGCTACCGATTTAGGCTTAAAGACCGAGTGGAAACATGTCATTGATGCTGTGAATGCGCTTGTTAAGAAGCAACGCAGGAGGGTATGATTGCATCGTAATACAGGATCTGCTTCTGAAAAATCCTTGGAGACCTCTACTTCTACCCCTGTTGCAAGTTCTATGCCTAAGCCTACTCCTCTTGTTGTAAATCCATCAGTTCCTGCTGCTCCAGTGCCCTTTTCAGTAGATGATATTATTAAAGGCTTGGCAGATTTGACGATAGAGGCAGTCAAAGCTGAAGTTGGGAAGTTAAAAGAGCAACTTATGCTAGTACCTGCTGTAGCACCTGCTCCAGTGACTGCTTTCCCAGTTGGCCAAAGAAAAGGGAGACGACGTATTTGGTGCGATAGTACAGAGCACCAACACTGCAGAGATTGTGATGCTTTTCAGGAAGCGCATAAGAAGAACGTAGTGTTTTGGGGACAAGATGGGAAGATATGGCTAACAGAGACTAGTGCTCCTCTTGACACGAACTTTGGTAAGGGAGGCATGAAGAAGCTCGTTGATGATATGGCTGCGTGATCAGCTTATATGAGTGTTAGAGGATATGCTTCAGCTTATGGAGTCCAGCTTGAGCAGAAATCAGATGGAGACTCTGCCTTATGGTCCTCTGCCTTGGAGATAGCGAGAAGAGGAAAAGTTCAGGCATCTACTATGACTTGTGTGGGCTCCACCATCCGAGGAGAAACGGGATGGGATTCTCCTGTTGACAGGTATTCTATTTTTTCTTATATGGTGAAAACACAGGGTTTAGATGCCATGGTTGAGGAGAAGAAGAGATGAGGAGGGTCTCAGCACCTCCAAAAAGACTAGAGGGGGTGACTTTGTTTCACCACCTATTACAGCTCCACCTATGACGAGTTCTCCAGCACAATCAGGTCCTGAACAACCTATGGTAGACAAACAGATGAAAGAAAAGAGGCAACCAAGAAAGAAGCCAGGATTCAAGCTCTTGCCAGACCTCAACATGCAGACGGATATGAGTAAGATTTTTCATGAAAGGATTCTAAATAGTGAAGTCACTTTTACTGTTGGTGAAGCTCTTGGATTGCTAGAAGAGAAATACAGGATCAGATGCAGGATCTTTTGCGGGGGAAACGACATGCAATGGAAGGACCTGCTTTACAGGGATTATGGTATGGAGCTCTTGGAGGAGAGCAAGATGATGCAGTGATGGTTGAGAATGCTTTTGTCAACCCACAGTTGGAGAAAATAGTTCAACCTATGCAGTATGAGGATGATGATACCCCTATCCTCATTCCTCGCAGCCATTTTTCACGTAGTTATTGGGCTAGAGCAACCACTGAGACGGTGGTAAGGATTGGAGAGAAACAGATTCCTTTGGTCGCTTTAGTCGATCATGGTTCCGAGATTAATCTTATTGCTCAAGGTGTTTATAAGAGTGGCAAGTGGCCTATGGATGCAGAGCATGGCTGGCGCATGAGAGCAGCCAATAATACTTCTGGTGATATGTATGCTGCTTGTTCGAGCATCAGGATTTCTATTAGCAATGTTGAAGAGGATTATCATTGCTTTGTTCAGGATTCTTGTTCTTATCCGATTATTCTTGGACAGCCTTTCATTACAGAAGCAAGAATGGAGACAAAAGTGATGGATGACGGCTCAGCCTATGCATGGATACGCAGTAAGGATGGTATGCGAGCTGTGGCGCAGTTTATGACTGTTGGAGTAAATCATCCGAGAAACAGGGACTCCTTGAGTGAGGCACCACTACCTGCGAAGGAGTTGGATTTTCATTAGGTACTGCTGTCTTGGGAGACGCCAGTGGTACGGAGCAGAGAAAAGAGGAGATCTCGCCTCCTGGCAGCCAATCTTTCTCCACTAAATTTTTTGGTTTTTCTTCAGATAGTTCAGTGAGTTATCAGAAAATTTCAGATTTGTCTAGAGCTGCCAGGCAGTACATTGGTCGTAAGGAGAAAGAGTTGAAGACTGCAGGTATTTTGCAAGCAAAAGAGCATGTGGATGGGTTGTATGATGAAATGTCTTATGCAGATACTTTGTCTGAGATGGAAAATATGCTGAAAACTGATGTATGTAAGGGTTCAAGGATCATACCTGTGCAAACCTTGGATATGTATCAGGAAATTTATGCTTTTATGCTGAAAACAGAGTCAGAGGCTGAGAAAACTCAGCAAACCGAGTCTATGGGGCTGATCTTGATCAGCTTTCAGAGTTGTACAGGGCTGAAACCTTTCAGCCAGCAGAATTAAATGCTAGAAAAGTTCAGCATATAGAGTATGAGGCTGCATCATGGTAGTCCACAGAGTTGCAAAGGGCTGAAACTTTTCAGCCAGCAGAATTAAATGCTGGAAAAGTTCAGCATATAGAGTATGAGGCTGCATCATGGCAGTCCACAGAGCAGAGGGCCGAAACCTTTCAGCCAACAGAGTTTAATGCTAAAGAATTTCAGCATACAGAGTTTCAGGCTGCACCCATGCAATTCATAGAGCAAAGGGCTGAAATCTTTCAACCAACAGAGTTGAGAGTTGCTGAAAAATTGCAGAAATTGCAACAAAGAAGAGAGTCCCTGACTGATGCCAAGGTTGACACGAAGTATAAAATAGTTGATAAGAAGGTTAAGCCGGTTGCAAGGCCGCTTCCTCCTAATAGTGATGAGCAGATGGAAAAAGCTATGAAGCAGCCTATGTTGAGAGTTCCTGCAGATATTGGACATGAATTTACAGCTGAAACTTTTGTAGAATTGAAGATTGGAAATGATGATTTCTTGCTTCCAGTGGAAAAATAATGTTTTAGAGAGATGCTTGGACAACATGGTAAGGCATTTGCTTTCTTTCCTCATGAAATTGGTTGCATTAGTCCCGAATTGGTTGGGCCTATGGTCATCTTCACTGTTCCTCATGTGCCATGGAATATACGTCCTATACCTGTGCCCAGAGCACACTTGCCAAAGCTGATAGAGTTGCTGAATGAGAAAATTAAGATGGGGATTTTGGAACCCTCTTCTACGCCCTATTCTAACAGGTGCCTTACTGTACCAAAGAAGAATGGAACCTTGAGATTTATTGAGGATATGCAGCTCATGAATAGAATGACAATCAGGAATGTAGGAACAGGACCAGTTGTGGATGAGTTTGCCGAGGCTTTTGCAGGACGAGCCATCTATTCCCTAGGTGACTTGTATTCTGGTTATGAATAGTTTCAGCTTGCCCTGGAAAGCAGGGATATTACCACTATGCGGACACCTATTGGTCTTGTGAGGATGTGTACCTTGCCTCAAGGTGCCACCAACTCAGTTGCTCATATGATGAATGCTATGCATAAAGTTCTACGAGACTATATTCCGCAGTATACCATGCCTTTCTTAGATGATGTGCCTATTAAAGGCTGTGCAGAAGAAGAAAAGAATGAGAGTCTTGATTTGTGAGGATGTAGACAGTTTGTGGCTGAACACTTGGTTGCTTGTGAGCAAATTCTGACACGATTAGAGGAGGTAAATTTGACTCTTTCAGGGCTGAAATCTGTCTTTGGTGTTAATGAAGTCATCATAGTTGGGCATATGGTTTGGTTATTATGGCAGGGAGCCTTCACCTGCAAAGGTGGATGCCATAAGCAGGATTGCAGAGTATTGCTCGACTACTTCAGAGGTGCGGAGATTTGTGGGAGCTTGTGTATTTTACATGATTTGGATTCCTCATTTTGCTCACATAGCAGATGTTCTCTATCAGCTGCTTCGAAAGGGGCAGGAGTTTCATTGGGATGAGAAGCATTCAAAAGCCATGCGTAAACTCAAGAAGCTGTTGCAGTCAGCTCCTACTCTTCGCAAGGTGGATTATCAGTGTGGACGGCCAATCATGTTGACAGTTGATACTAGCCCTATTGGCATAGGTTGGGCAGTGGGATAGGATGATGCTGATGGGAACAGATATGCAATCCGCTTTGGAGCTAAAGTTCTTAATGAGCGACAGAGAAGATATCCGCAGATTAAAAGAGAGTTGTGGGGAGTAGTCACTGCACTGAAGTGTGATAAAGAGTATTTTATTGGTGCTCCAGTTGTTGTGGAAACAGATTTCTTGCCTTTGCTTGGCATGATTACTAGCTGTTTGACTCCAGATATAGCGATGCTTCGGTGGATTGCCTACATCAAATCATTGAATCCAGAATTTCGACACATAGCAAGAAAAGATAATCCAGTTTGCTGACATGCTGTCTAGAGCGAGATATGAGGATGAGGAGTCATTGCTTGCAGAAGATGATGAGACAGAGTTTGCAGCTTCTGTCCTTGTTCATGATTGTCATGTATCTACAGTTGAAGCCTTTATTGAAGAACTCTATGTTGGCGAGTGGCTGCAAATTGGTCAGTATCTGAGTTCATTGACTCGAAGAGCTGATTGGATAGATGATGCATTCAAGAAAATTAGAAGAAAGGCTTATGGGTATTTCTTGAAAGATGGTTTTCTTTGGAAGCACCCAAAGAAGAGAGGCGGCCTACCCTTGAGAGTAGTTTGTGAGGCGGCGATGCAGATACAGATTATGCGAGAGTTTCATGAGAGTTCTTGGGCTGGACATAGAGGTGTGTGGGCTACCTATGAGAAAATCAAAGAAAGATACTGGTGGAAAGGGATGTATAAGGATGTTTTCCACTTTGTGGAGACTTGCAGGGACTGTCAGCTTTACTCTTTAGTGCGGCATCGCGATGAGTTGCATCCGACCTATCCGCTATGTATACATTATAAGTGGGTGGTTCTTGGGAGATTAATATAAATAAATAATTTAAAACTTTGAAAACCTTAAAATTTTTAAAGAAGCTTTTATTAGGAAAACAATGAACTCTCCTCATTCAAGAAGTCTTTTTCAACCAAATTTTATATTAAAAAAGGAGTTAGTTACAAGAGTGTGGTGCTTCATTTTCAATGCAAATTGATTAGTAGATACGAGGTAATTGATTTTTTAATCGAGAATAAGGAAAATGAAAATTTGAAAGTTCCTTTTAAGATATTTTGTGAATTTTTTATATTCTAGCTTTTGGTAAAAAAACAAACAAACTAGTCAAATTTCATATTTTTTGGAAATGTTTTTGGAGGTAAAATAGAAATATATAAAATACGAAAAGTCTTGGACATCTCTATCCTCAGAGTTATTTTTTTCCATATCTATATTCTCTCATGGCTCTATTGTGACCTCTTCTCTGTGTTTATGCAATCTTCATTAACAGAGTGAATTACTTACATCCTCCTTTCCCTTGGCACCTTTGTGTACCTCTCTGTGCATCTCCACTCTACCTCCTGTGACAACCAAGTAGGCCCCCTGTTTCTATTAATAGTAAAATGAATACAAGAAAGAAGGAGTTGCATATTGAGATAGAGATTGAATACGCCCCATTATTCAAAAGAACCCAGCATACCAGTGTCAACCCTCAGGTTTTGCAGACTTACAGGAGGCAAATGGGATTCAAACATGTGGACTTGTGGGTTAATGGGAAAATCTACCCAATTGACCCCTTAAACAATAAACTTCAAACTTTCTTAGGAATATATCACAAATTTGCTAAAGTATGTGTGCAAGGGTGAAAATGGGTTGCTTGGTTACACTAGGTGGCTCAATGATCATGCATTCAAAGTATTTACAACTTGCCAAGCAACCATAAAAATTTTCCATGATGTGATCTTTGCACATCAATTTCATATACAAAAGCTCATAGGACAAGTGGTACAGCTAAATGACACTATAATTCAACAAAACAATCAAATTATTTCAATGCATGACACCATCCATGGCATTGGTATCTCATATGAGGGGGCAAAGGCACAATTGGAAGACTTAAAAAAAGATCAATAGTAAGCTAACACAGGAGTGCAAATGAAAGAAGAAGTCAATCAATGAGTTAATTGTGAATAGTGACCAGTGAAAGCGACGTATCAAAGCATGTAGAGCTCAGAAAGAGAACCTAGGTGAGGGCGAGGTTGGATCGTGTATTAGTAGATTGCTGAAGGCAAGTACATTGAAAAATGCTTTGAGCAATTCTAAGTTTAAGGCTGTGAAGGAAAAGGTGATTGAGTGCACATTAAAAGATATGTCAAATGAGTTCTTAGCTGTGGATACACAATCTATTTGTGACAAGGGCAGCATTAGCACAAAGACGTACTCAAAGAAATTCAAAGGTGTCAAGGCTGGGTTTGGTCGTGTACTGAAGAGAAATAGAATCATGCCTCTTGCTCAACCTTTAAAGTTAATAGAGGCCCGACAACAACTTAATACAAAGGTTTTGGAGCTGATAGGAGATCCCATGCATGTTCAATGCATGGAAACACTAAAGATTGGGACCAAAAGTGCATATGTGGTGAAGTTCACCAAACTCAACAATTACTATTAAGATTTGTACAAGGTGTAGTCGACAATGATAATGTACTAAAATATGTATGTTGAGGAATGTAATGGTAAATTACAGTTTTTTATAAAATTAGATGAAAGTGAGATCGTCTTCAAAGGAGTAAAGCTTGAAAGAGTTAGTGCAACTCTAATGAATAGAGCTTTACAATTCAACAATAACAACCCATGAAACTTTGTTCAATCTGAGCGCCATGTGTGGTGGCTCATTGCATTTGAAGTTCCTAAGGAAACATTTGAGGTGCTCTAGTTGTTCTTTATGCACACAAGTATTCCAAGTATCATCGATCATCGGGACCACGGTGAGATAGTCTCAGTTGAAGGGTATGGTCAATACTTAGTTGAATGGCATCTTACAGGAGACTTGAAAACTTTAAAATGCATGTGTGGAATCTCCAATGGTGCAAATACAAAGAATCCATGCCTATAGTGCTTGACAGAGAGGGTGGAAGGAAAGGACAGAAATAAGAACTGACAAAGGGTGACAAGTGATGCACTGACACATAATAGAGAAGATCCCACTTGGAAGCACATCTTCAACATTCCATTGGATCGTATTCACATTTGTTCATTGCATGCTTTTGTTAGAATCATGGAGAAACTTGTATATGAATACATTTTCTTTGCTTATAGGATGCAGCCAAAAAAAGAAGCCATTGCAAGTGTAGGAATTTGGAGCAAGTGCTATCAGAAATTGGGCTACACAAGCATCAAGTGATGATTGAAAAAGATGAAAAGAGATCAAGAAAATCTGGTAACTTGCCAAAAAATCCTTACTTTGGAGGAGCAAAGGCTAGGAAGTTTCTCTTAGCACCCATCAATGAGGAAGGGAATGTCATGGTTCGTAGGCCATAGGACTACGATGGGTGGAAAGAGTTACATTTTGCAGCTCTTGATCAAAGTAATGGAGGAAAAACAAGATTGGCCAAAGCTAAGGTTTGGATAAGTCTTATCAAATTGGCTCCCTTTCTTCACAAGTTGGTTTTTAACAATGAAGATAAGCAAGAATTTATCAATGCTGTGCATAGCTTCTACGAAAACATGGTGGAAGCGTAGGGCAAAAGCTCTATCACACATTACATGGTGTGTACGAAGTCAATATTTTAAAATTGTATGAATTGTATAAAGTGTTGAATATATTTTTACTCATGTGTGATATGTGTCTTTGTAGCATATCCTTGAGGCACATGGGCCATACTCTGCAGAAAAGGGAAGCATCGGAATTTGGTCCACACAAGGGATGGAAAATTTACATTGGATAACTTGTGGTGCATATCAAATAAAAACTGATCATGGTGGAAGGGTGAATGGTAGAAATCCAATGATCCAATTGCTATCTTGGCGGCATAGATTTATAGTAGCAGATGAAGCTAAACTCTCGTAAAAGAGAGAAAATGAAAGTGATGATGAATCAGCTGCAGACATAATGGAATCATATTGTGTCACTAAAAGAGTATGTTATGAAGCCTCAAGTGCCAAAGAAAACCATACCAAGTGGCTAGAAACAAGGCTTCAACAAGGCAGCAAATGGGTTTGAAGAGAACTAAGATAGTAAGATGAACAATGTGTTTAATGTGAATGTAATTCATAGTTTAACAGAGAAAGAGAGAGTGTGCATCTATGTGAATGAGTCTTACAGTTTAGGGTTATATAAAAGAGGGTTTTACTTTCTATCTTATTCATTGAGTTCTCACATCTGGCTAGGTCTAAGATAGTTGCAAATAAGCAGCTGCTCAAAGCCCCATATCATGTTTAGCCCCTTAGAGCATCTACTAGCTCAGATGTACCCCCTTCTCAACCTAATCCAGCTCCCTCAAAGTGCCCTCACAAGGGTCCTCCTCGGCATCCCCACAAGAAATGCAAGTGGAAGCCAAGTACAGTGGCCTTTAGAGAAATTAGGAGGTATCAACACTCTTTTGATCTCATCATTCCGAAGGTGAGCTTCTCGAGACTTGTTCATGAGATTATGCAAGACCTCTACCGTAGAGAAAGCAGGAGGTGATTTTTGGCACAAGGTGAGGATAGACCCAATCTCTTTACAAAAGAATGTATTCATGCTCTACAGTGTGCTGCAGAGGCCTTTTTAGTTGCCTTGATGACTGATGCTCAACGTTGTGCAATACATGCAAAGTTCATCATTGTAACTCCCAAGAACTTCTAACTTGTAAGAAAAATTGAAAAAGTGAAGGATGCATTCATTCCAATGGAATGAACATAGTTTATAATGTTATCTTTTTTGGCATAGTGTTATCCTCATGCATTGGATATATGACTATGTCCCAATGCAAAACTATTATGTGCGCCCTTAAAATATGAATTAAATTTTTACTCTTGTTCTTCGCTCTCAACTTTGGCTGTGCATCTGCGTTGTATTTTCAATTCTTACTTACAGTTTTTGTTAGCACTGTCAATTTCAATAGGAAAAACATACAAAAATTTTCCATTTCTTGTTACAAACCTTACTCCTGATGCCTGTGTATAGTCTATGTGATGTGAAGTTTCTAAGGGCCAGTAGTTGCAATGTTGATTTCTCAATTATCAATCCATCCATGATTTTGGTGTGGGATAATTTTTAAAATACTAAATTGTATCGGAATGTGAAAAAACTTCACACACACACACACACTCCTTAGGTGGCCAAGAGCTTGCAAATCCCTCGTGCGAAGTTTAGCATCTGGAGTCAAAGGTGTTATACCTGGTGCACTGCCCCATGGGAACAGTGCATACTCTGTGCAAAGGATCCACGTGGGCCAGACACCTATTCACCACTTTTTGGTGATTCTTTCTTGCGTGAAATACCAAGAGCTGTTTGAGAGGAACCCAAGTCATGTTGGATCCCTCGATGGAGTATGTAGAGGTAGCAATGGTGCTCACAAAGTCTTCCAAAATTTGAAGGGGGGGATCTAGTGATAAGAGCATCTTTCAAGGTTGAAGTTCTTATAGAAAACCTAAAATATCTCAGCACCCTGGCTGGCAAAGATAGTCTCATGGATCCACTCATCAAAGTATGCACGAGCATCCATCGTAGCAGGTAAGAGGGATATGGTGGACATAAAAAGATGAAGAGAGAAAGTGTAAATGAAACAATGAAACAAAAACTAGAGTAGTTCTATCTTGAAAACCTTAAGTTTTAAACCATTAAGGGTTTTTCACATACGATATTTAGTTCTGGCTTTACTTACATATTTGTAAAGCTTACATGTATATGTAAATGTGTTGATGTGAAAAGTGTATAATAAGTGTATGAATTTTCATAAATACCAAAATTTTAAATATTATAAGTTTGCAAGCGACAATATTCTATTGGCAAAAAAATCCAAAAATTTATAGGTGTTGGATATTACAACTTGTGATGTTGGGATTTTTAGGGAGACTCTACAATTTCTAAAATATGTGGGGCCACACACTTTCCATTGGTAATAGTATTCTTAGCTCAGCTTTGAATTTTCCTACCATCTAGTTTAAAATAGAAGCTAACAGGTGGATTCTGCATTAACATTCTACTTTCCTAGACCATTATACTCAAGGGCCAATCATCCTCCATTTGCAACACTTGGGGCTCACAGTCGTCACAAATGACAGTAACATCCACAACTGCACTTTCACGCATGTCTTGCAAGGCACAACCATTTACCCTTGAGCATCCTCCATCTACAATACTTGAACACTAGGCATAAAGTCTATTGTGTGAAAAAGTACATGTAATTGGAAAGGAAAGTTAACTGATTCATCCCAAAGTAAGATAGTAGTCAACTAAGAGAGACAAATTTTACTTGAAAGCCAAGTCCCTTGTTGTGACTCGATACTCCACTGTTTCGGGACTGTGAGTCATTTTTTATTTCTAAGTTTTGACTAGAATCCTTGTTACATAATCCTCTGATGCACTTTTTATGACATACGTACTTTTGGTACGTCTCAAACCCTTACATTCCTTGAACATGTGTGCAAAATTTGCAATCAGTATGAGCCAGCTTAGATGTACATTCTTTGAGCTGGTTCTTAGCTTCATAGAATTTAATATGTCTACTAAAATTTTTGTGCTATACATGTGCAAAATGTTGCTACTACACAATGGTCATTCTATGTTATTGAGATTCTATATGTGCATATACTCAAGGGTTCCACATTCTCGACCCCCCTTGGGCAATATGTACTTGGAGTCATAGAAAAAAACAAGGTACTTTGTAAGCTGCTTAGTTATATGCCCCTCAAAGAGCATTATACCAAATTCGAGGTGGTAACACTTAAAAGAGCCTGTGAAACTCTCAACGTTTTGTTACTCACAGCAATCCGAAGAGTATACTTCTGTAAATATGAGACAAGTTGTTACATAGATATCATGAAATTTCTCATTCTCAATGAGTTGCAAATACCTACTATTTGCAATGTTTCATTGAAAGGGCACAATGGCCGCAATATGTAATTGTTTTTGCATGAATACATGTTGTACAAATGCCTCTGTTACAAGGTGAGAATTAACATTTCTTTTTTTGAGAGCTTATATTTTACCCTTCTAGTGCTTTGATACATCTACAATTGCAGATGCTTTCACCCTGAAAGCTCCCTTCATACTTGGATGCATATGTATCCAAGACAAGCAATGGTACATATCAATGATCCGATTCCCTTCTTCATCTTTTCTATTACATACTTCTATCGAGAGAATGCTTGTTCTTCTCTTGAGCATTATAACCTACACATTCGATGTAATGAAGTATGAATTAACCCCGAAATAATAAGCATTTTAAGTCTGTCTAGTAATCACCTAAATGTCATACAAAACAACATGACATTAAGATATGTTTACACTTTTGTAAATAAACATAAACATCGATATCAAAATGCATGTGGATACATTGACACAAAGTATAGATTCAATTTCAAGGCATCACTTTAATCATACCATTTACATGAAATATAATGAAAAAGAAAAGCACAAGAATACTCAAAGAATTTTTCCAAAATAAATTTTATTATAATGAATAGGAGTCTCATTTGACTTAATACATTGTATAAAACGTGGGTACTATAGAGTAGTTGTTACAAGGATAGCAACCACATGGCATGCAAATCTTAATAGGCACATTGGATTGACACCTAAGATATTCTAAGACTTAACACATTTTTTGTTTTCTTTTGTCAATCCAT